>NW_028250828.1:0-600000 GCF_964263255.1 Lissotriton vulgaris | reverse complement strand
AAAATAAAACATTTGAAAACGGACCATTTTCCACATTTTTGAAGCATGACGTAATGGGGGGGTGTTATCTCTTTTGTCGAAAATCAGCCGTTTTTGCTTGAACATTAAATGACTCCAAATGGTATTTAATTCACATCCCGCGCCCCTGGAAGCATGAAAATCACTTCAAACATGTTAATTTTGGCTCTAACACTGATGATCCACCTACAAATGTGAACTGACGTTCAAAAATAAAACATTTGAAAACGGACCATTTTCCACATTTCTAAAGCATGACGTAATGGGGGGTGTTATCTCTTTTGTCGAAAATCAGCTGTTTTTGCTTGAACATTAAATGCCTCCAAATGGTATTTAATTCACTTCCCGAGCCCCTGGAAGCATGAAAATCACTTCAAACATGTTAATTTTGGCTCTAACACTGATGATCCACCTACAAATGTGAACTGACGTTCAAAAATAAAACATTTGAAAACGGACCATTTTCCACATTTCTGAAGCATGACGTAATGGGGGGTGTTATCTCTTTTGTCAAAAATCAGCCGTATTTGCTTGAACATTAAGTGCCTCCAAATAGTATTTATTTCACTTCCCGAGCCCCTGGAAGCATGAAAATCACTTTAAACATGCTAATTTTAGCTCTAACACTGATGATCAATCTACAAATGTGAACTGACGTTCAAAAATAAAACATTTGAAAATGGACCATTTTCCACATTTCTGAAGCATGACGTAATGGGGGGTGTTATCTCTTTTGTCGAACATCAGCCGTTTTTGCTTGAACATTAAATGCCTCCAAATGGGATTTAATTAACTTCCCGGGGTGAAGAAACCCTTTTTGAGAACTCATAGTGAGTAAATTGGCCATTTTCATGCACTTTTAACCATTCCATAAATCTTGTGTTTAGGGCCCCTGGAATTATGAAAATCACTTTAAACATGCTAATTTTAGCTCTAAAACTGATGATCCACCTACAAATGTGAACTGACGTTCAAAAATAAAACATTTGAAAACAGACCATTTTCCACATTTCTGAAGCATGACGTAACTGGGGGGTGTTATCTCTTTTGTCAAAAATCAGCCGTTTTTGCTTGAACATTAAATGCCTCCAAATGGTATTTAATTCACTTCCCGAGCCCCTGGAAGCATGAAAATCACTTTAAACATGCTAATTTTAGCTCTAACACTGATGATCCACCTACAAATGTGAACTGACGTTCAAAAATAAAACATTTGAAAACGGACCATTTTCCACATTTCTGAAGCATGACGTAATGGGGGGTGTTATCTCTTTTGTCGAAAATCAGCTGTTTTTGCTTGAACATTAAATGCCTCCAAATGGTATTTAATTCACTTCCCGAGCCCCTGGAAGCATGAAAATCACTTCAAACATGTTAATTTTGGCTCTAACACTGATGATCCACCTACAAATGTGAACTGACGTTCAAAAATAAAACATTTGAAAACGGACCATTTTCCACATTTCTGAAGCATGACGTAATGGGGGTGTTATCTCTTTTGTCAAAAATCAGCCGTTTTTGCTTGAACATTAAATGCCTCCAAATGGTATTTAATTAACTTCCGGAGTGAAGAAACCCTTTTTGAGAACTCAGAGTGAGTAAATTGGCCATTTTCATGCACTTTCAACCGTTCCATAAATCTTGTGTTTAGGGCCCCTGGAATTATGAAAATCACTTTAAACATGCTAATTTTAGCTCTAAAACTGATGATCCTCCTACAAATGTGAACTGACGTTCAAAAATAAAACATCTGAAAACAGACCATTTTCCACATTTCTGAAGCATGACGTAACTGGGGGGTGTTATCTCTTTTGTCGAAAATCAGCCGTTTTTGCTTGAACATTAAATGCCTCCAAATGGTATTTAATTCACTTCCCGAGCCCCTGGAAGCATGAAAATCACTTTAAACATGCTAATTTTAGCTCTAACACTGATGATCAACCTACAAATGTGAACTGACGTTCAAAAATAATACATTTGAAAACGGACCATTTTCCACATTTCTGAAGCATGACGTAATGGGGGGGGTGTTATCTCTTTTGTCAAAAATCAGCCGGTTTTGCTTGAACATTAAGTGCCTCCAAATAGTATTTCATTCACTTCCCGATCCCCTGGAAGCATGAAAATCACTTTAAACATGCTAATTTTAGCTCTAACACTGATGATCAACCTACAAATGTGAACTGACGTTCAAAAATAAAACATTTGAAAACGGACCATTTTCCACATTTCAGAAGCATGACGTAACTGGGGGGTGTTATCTCTTTTGTCGAAAATCAGCTGTTTTTGCTTGAACATTAAATGCCTCCAAATGGTATTTAATTCACTTCCTGAGCCCCTGGAAGCATGAAAATCACTTTAAACATGCTAATTTTAGCTGTAACACTGATGATCCACCTACAAATGTGAACTGACGTTCAAAAATAAAACATTTGAAAACGGACCATTTTCCACATTTTTGAAGCATGACGTAATGGGGGGTGTTATCTCTTTTGTCGAAAATCAGCCGTTTTTGCTTGAACTTTAAATGCCTCCAAATGGTATTTAATTCACTTCCCGAGCCCCTGGAAGCATGAAAATCACTTCAAACATGTTAATTTTGGCTCTAACACTGATGATCCACCTACAAATGTGAACTGATGTTCAAAAATAAAACATTTGAAAACGGACCATTTTCCACATTTTTGAAGCATGACGTAATGGGGGGGTGTTATCTCTTTTGTCGAAAATCAGCCGTTTTTGCTTGAACATTAAATGACTCCAAATGGTATTTAATTCACATCCCGCGCCCCTGGAAGCATGAAAATCACTTCAAACATGTTAATTTTGGCTCTAACACTGATGATCCACCTACAAATGTGAACTGACGTTCAAAAATAAAACATTTGAAAACGGACCATTTTCCACATTTCTAAAGCATGACGTAATGGGGGGTGTTATCTCTTTTGTCGAAAATCAGCTGTTTTTGCTTGAACATTAAATGCCTCCAAATGGTATTTAATTCACTTCCCGAGCCCCTGGAAGCATGAAAATCACTTCAAACATGTTAATTTTGGCTCTAACACTGATGATCCACCTACAAATGTGAACTGACGTTCAAAAATAAAACATTTGAAAACGGACCATTTTCCACATTTCTGAAGCATGACGTAATGGGGGGTGTTATCTCTTTTGTCAAAAATCAGCCGTATTTGCTTGAACATTAAGTGCCTCCAAATAGTATTTAATTCACTTCCCGAGCCCCTGGAAGCATGAAAATCACTTTAAACATGCTAATTTTAGCTCTAACACTGATGATCAACCTACAAATGTGAACTGACGTTCAAAAATAAAACATTTGAAAACGGACCATTTTCCACATTTCTGAAGCATGACGTAATGGGGGTGTTATCTCTTTTGTCAAAAATCAGCCGTTTTTGCTTGAACATTAAATGCCTCCAAATGGTATTTAATTAACTTCCGGAGTGAAGAAACCCTTTTTGAGAACTCAGAGTGAGTAAATTGGCCATTTTCATGCACTTTCAACCGTTCCATAAATCTTGTGTTTAGGGCCCCTGGAATTATGAAAATCACTTTAAACATGCTAATTTTAGCTCTAAAACTGATGATCCTCCTACAAATGTGAACTGACGTTCAAAAATAAAACATCTGAAAACAGACCATTTTCCACATTTCTGAAGCATGACGTAACTGGGGGGTGTTATCTCTTTTGTCGAAAATCAGCCGTTTTTGCTTGAACATTAAATGCCTCCAAATGGTATTTAATTCACTTCCCGAGCCCCTGGAAGCATGAAAATCACTTTAAACATGCTAATTTTAGCTCTAACACTGATGATCAACCTACAAATGTGAACTGACGTTCAAAAATAAAACATTTGAAAACGGACCATTTTCCACATTTCTGAAGCATGACGTAATGGGGGGGGTGTTATCTCTTTTGTCAAAAATCAGCCGGTTTTGCTTGAACATTAAGTGCCTCCAAATAGTATTTAATTCACTTCCCGATCCCCTGGAAGCATGAAAATCACTTTAAACATGCTAATTTTAGCTCTAACACTGATGATCAACCTACAAATGTGAACTGACGTTCAAAAATAAAACATTTGAAAACGGACCATTTTCCACATTTCAGAAGCATGACGTAATGAGGGGGTGTTATCTCTTTTGTCGAAAATCAGCTGTTTTTGCTTGAACATTAAATGCCTCCAAATGGTATTTAATTCACTTCCTGAGCCCCTGGAAGCATGAAAATCACTTTAAACATGCTAATTTTAGCTGTAACACTGATGATCCACCTACAAATGTGAACTGACGTTCAAAAATAAAACATTTGAAAACGGACCATTTTCCACATTTTTGAAGCATGACGTAATGGGGGGTGTTATCTCTTTTGTCGAAAATCAGCCGTTTTTGCTTGAACTTTAAATGCCTCCAAATGGTATTTAATTCACTTCCCGAGCCCCTGGAAGCATGAAAATCACTTCAAACATGTTAATTTTGGCTCTAACACTGATGATCCACCTACAAATGTGAACTGATGTTCAAAAATAAAACATTTGAAAACGGACCATTTTCCACATTTTTGAAGCATGACGTAATGGGGGGGTGTTATCTCTTTTGTCGAAAATCAGCCGTTTTTGCTTGAACATTAAATGACTCCAAATGGTATTTAATTCACATCCCGCGCCCCTGGAAGCATGAAAATCACTTCAAACATGTTAATTTTGGCTCTAACACTGATGATCCACCTACAAATGTGAACTGACGTTCAAAAATAAAACATTTGAAAACGGACCATTTTCCACATTTCTAAAGCATGACGTAATGGGGGGTGTTATCTCTTTTGTCGAAAATCAGCTGTTTTTGCTTGAACATTAAATGCCTCCAAATGGTATTTAATTCACTTCCCGAGCCCCTGGAAGCATGAAAATCACTTCAAACATGTTAATTTTGGCTCTAACACTGATGATCCACCTACAAATGTGAACTGACGTTCAAAAATAAAACATTTGAAAACGGACCATTTTCCACATTTCTGAAGCATGACGTAATGGGGGTGTTATCTCTTTTGTCAAAAATCAGCCGTATTTGCTTGAACATTAAGTGCCTCCAAATAGTATTTAATTCACTTCCCGAGCCCCTGGAAGCATGAAAATCACTTTAAACATGCTAATTTTAGCTCTAACACTGATGATCAACCTACAAATGTGAACTGACGTTCAAAAATAAAACATTTGAAAATGGACCATTTTCCACATTTCTGAAGCATGACGTAATGGGGGGTGTTATCTCTTTTGTCGAACATCAGCCGTTTTTGCTTGAACATTAAATGCCTCCAAATGGGATTTAATTAACTTCCCGGGGTGAAGAAACCCTTTTTGAGAACTCATAGTGAGTAAATTGGCCATTTTCATGCACTTTTAACCATTCCATAAATCTTGTGTTTAGGGCCCCTGGAATTATGAAAATCACTTTAAACATGCTAATTTTAGCTCTAAAACTGATGATCCACCTACAAATGTGAACTGACGTTCAAAAATAAAACATTTGAAAACAGACCATTTTCCACATTTCTGAAGCATGACGTAACTGGGGGGTGTTATCTCTTTTGTCAAAAATCAGCCGTTTTTGCTTGAACATTAAATGCCTCCAAATGGTATTTAATTCACTTCCCGAGCCCCTGGAAGCATGAAAATCACTTTAAACATGCTAATTTTAGCTCTAACACTGATGATCCACCTACAAATGTGAACTGACGTTCAAAAATAAAACATTTGAAAACGGACCATTTTCCACATTTCTGAAGCATGACCTAATGGGGGGTGTTATCTCTTTTGTCGAAAATCAGCTGTTTTTGCTTGAACATTAAATGCCTCCAAATGGTATTTAATTCACTTCCCGAGCCCCTGGAAGCATGAAAATCACTTCAAACATGTTAATTTTGGCTCTAACACTGATGATCCACCTACAAATGTGAACTGACGTTCAAAAATAAAACATTTGAAAACGGACCATTTTCCACATTTCTGAAGCATGACGTAATGGGGGTGTTATCTCTTTTGTCAAAAATCAGCCGTTTTTGCTTGAACATTAAATGCCTCCAAATGGTATTTAATTAACTTCCGGAGTGAAGAAACCCTTTTTGAGAACTCAGAGTGAGTAAATTGGCCATTTTCATGCACTTTCAACCGTTCCATAAATCTTGTGTTTAGGGCCCCTGGAATTATGAAAATCACTTTAAACATGCTAATTTTAGCTCTAAAACTGATGATCCTCCTACAAATGTGAACTGACGTTCAAAAATAAAACATCTGAAAACAGACCATTTTCCACATTTCTGAAGCATGACGTAACTGGGGGGTGTTATCTCTTTTGTCGAAAATCAGCCGTTTTTGCTTGAACATTAAATGCCTCCAAATGGTATTTAATTCACTTCCCGAGCCCCTGGAAGCATGAAAATCACTTTAAACATGCTAATTTTAGCTCTAACACTGATGATCCACCTACAAATGTGAACTGACGTTCAAAAATAAAACATTTGAAAATGGACCATTTTCCACATTTCTGAAGCATGACGTAATGGGGGGTGTTATCTCTTTTGACGAACATCAGCCGTTTTTGCTTGAACATTAAATGCCTCCAAATGGGATTTAATTGACTTCCCGGGGTGAAGAAACCCTTTTTGAGAACTCAGAGTGAGTAAATTGGCCATTTTCATGCACTTTTAACCATTCCATAAATCTTGTGTTTAGGGCCCCTGGAATTATGAAAATCACTTTAAACATGCTAATTTTAGCTCTAAAACTGATGATCCACCTACAAATGTGAACTGACGTTCAAAAATAAAACATTTGAAAACAGACCATTTTCCACATTTCTGAAGCATGACGTAACTGGGGGGTGTTATCTCTTTTGTCAAAAATCAGCCGTTTTTGCTCGAACATTAAATGCCTCCAAATGGTATTTAATTCACTTCCCGAGCCCCTGGAAGCATGAAAATCACTTCAAACATGTTAATTTTGGCTCTAACACTGATGATCCACCTACAAATGTGAACTGACGTTCAAAAATACAACATTTGAAAACGGACCATTTTCCACATTTCTGAAGCATGACGTAATGGGGGGTGTTATCTCTTTTGTCAAAAATCAGACGTATTTGCTTGAACATTAAGTGCCTCCAAATAGTATTTAATTCACTTCCCGAGCCCCTGGAAGCATGAAAATCACTTTAAACATGCTAATTTTAGCTCTAACACTGATGATCAACCTACAAATGTGAACTGACGTTCAAAAATAAAATATTTGAAAACGGACCATTTTCCACATTTCTGAAGCATGACGTAACTGGGGGGTGTTATCTCTTTTGTCGAAAATCAGCCGTTTTTGCTTGAACATTAAATGCCTCCAAATGGTATTTAATTCACTTCCCGAGCCCCTGGAAGCATGAAAATCACTTTAAACATGCTAATTTTAGCTCTAACACTGATGATCCACCTACAAATGTGAACTGACGTTCAAAAATAAATCATTTGAAAATGGACAATTTTCCACATTTCTGAAGCATGACGTAATGGGGGGTGTTATCTCTTTTGTCAAAAATCTGCCGTTTTTGCTTGAACATTAAATGCCTCCAAATGGTATTTAATTCACTTCCCGAGCCCCTGGAAGCATGAAAATCACTTTAAACATGCTAATTTTAGCTCTAACACTGATGATCAACCTACAAATGTGAACTGACGTTCAAAAATAAAACATTTGAAAACGGACCATTTTCCACATTTCTGAAGCATGACGTAATGGGGGGGGTGTTATCTCTTTTGTCAAAAATCAGCCGGTTTTGCTTGAACATTAAGTGCCTCCAAATAGTATTTAATTCACTTCCCGATCCCCTGGAAGCATGAAAATCACTTTAAACATGCTAATTTTAGCTCTAACACTGATGATCAACCTACAAATGTGAACTGACGTTCAAAAATAAAACATTTGAAAACGGACCATTTTCCACATTTCAGAAGCATGACGTAATGAGGGGGTGTTATCTCTTTTGTCGAAAATCAGCTGTTTTTGCTTGAACATTAAATGCCTCCAAATGGTATTTAATTCACTTCCTGAGCCCCTGGAAGCATGAAAATCACTTTAAACATGCTAATTTTAGCTGTAACACTGATGATCCACCTACAAATGTGAACTGACGTTCAAAAATAAAACATTTGAAAACGGACCATTTTCCACATTTTTGAAGCATGACGTAATGGGGGGTGTTATCTCTTTTGTCGAAAATCTGCCGTTTTTGCTTGAACTTTAAATGCCTCCAAATGGTATTTAATTCACTTCCCGAGCCCCTGGAAGCATGAAAATCACTTCAAACATGTTAATTTTGGCTCTAACACTGATGATCCACCTACAAATGTGAACTGATGTTCAAAAATAAAACATTTGAAAACGGACCATTTTCCACATTTTTGAAGCATGACGTAATGGGGGGGTGTTATCTCTTTTGTCGAAAATCGGCCGTTTTTGCTTGAACATTAAATGACTCCAAAAGGTATTTAATTCACTTCCCGAGCCCCTGGAAGCATGAAAATCACTTCAAACATGTTAATTTTGGCTCTAACACTGATGATCCACCTACAAATGTGAACTGACGTTCAAAAATAAAACATTTGAAAACGGACCATTTTCCACATTTCTGAAGCATGACGTAATGGGGGGTGTTATCTCTTTTGTCGAAAATCAGCTGTTTTTGCTTGAACATTAAATGCCTCCAAATGGTATTTAATTCACTTCCCGAGCCCCTGGAAGCATGAAAATCACTTCGAACATGTTAATTTTGGCTCTAACACTGATGATCCACCTACAAATGTGAACTGACGTTCAAAAATAAAACATTTGAAAACGGACCATTTTCCACATTTCTGAAGCATGACGTAATGGGGGGTGTTATCTCTTTTGTCAAAAATCAGCCGTATTTGCTTGAACATTAAGTGCCTCCAAATAGTATTTAATTCACTTCCTGAGCCCCTGGAAGCATGAAAATCACTTTAAACATGCTAATTTTAGCTCTAACACTGATGATCAACCTACAAATGTGAACTGACGTTCAAAAATAAAACATTTGAAAATGGACCATTTTCCACATTTCTGAAGCATGACGTAATGGGGGTGTTATCTCTTTTGTCGAACATCAGCCGTTTTTGCTTGAACATTAAATGCCTCCAAATGGGATTTAATTAACTTCCCGGGGTGAAGAAACCCTTTTTGAGAACTCATAGTGAGTAAATTGGCCATTTTCATGCACTTTTAACCATTCCATAAATCTTGTGTTTAGGGCCCCTGGAATTATGAAAATCACTTTAAACATGCTAATTTTAGCTCTAAAACTGATGATCCACCTACAAATGTGAACTGACGTTCAAAAATAAAACATTTGAAAACAGACCATTTTCCACATTTCTGAAGCATGACGTAACTGGGGGGTGTTATCTCTTTTGTCAAAAATCAGCCGTTTTTGCTTGAACATTAAATGCCTCCAAATGGTATTTAATTCACTTCCCGAGCCCCTGGAAGCATGAAAATCACTTTAAACATGCTAATTTTAGCTCTAACACTGATGATCCACCTACAAATGTGAACTGACGTTCAAAAATAAAACATTTGAAAACGGACCATTTTCCACATTTCTGAAGCATGACGTAATAGGGGGTGTTATCTCTTTTGTCGAAAATCAGCTGTTTTTGCTTGAACATTAAATGCCTCCAAATGGTATTTAATTCACTTCCCGAGCCCCTGGAAGCATGAAAATCACTTCAAACATGTTAATTTTGGCTCTAACACTGATGATCCACCTACAAATGTGAACTGACGTTCAAAAATAAAACATTTGAAAACGGACCATTTTCCACATTTCTGAAGCATGACGTAATGGGGGTGTTATCTCTTTTGTCAAAAATCAGCCGTATTTGATTGAACATTAAGTGCCTCCAAATAGTATTTAATTCACTTCCCGAGCCCCTGGAAGCATGAAAATCACTTTAAACATGCTAATTTTAGCTCTAACACTGATGATCAACCTACAAATGTGAACTGACGTTCAAAAATAAAATATTTGAAAACGGACCATTCTCCACATTTCTGAAGCATGACGTAATGGGGGGGTGTTATCTGTTTTGTCAAAAATCAGCCGTTTTTGCTTGAACATTAAGTGCCTCCAAATAGTATTTAATTCACTTCCCGATCCCCTGGAAGCATGAAAATCACTTTAAACATGCTAATTTTAGCTCTAACACTGATGATCAACCTACAAATGTGAACTGACGTTCAAAAATAAAACATTTGAAAACGGACCATTTTCTACATTTCTGAAGCATGACGTAATGAGGGGGTGTTATCTCTTTTGTCGAAAATCAGCCGTTTTTGCTTGAACATTAAATGCCTCCAAATGGTATTTAATTAACTTCCGGAGTGAAGAAACCCTTTTTGAGAACTCAGAGTGAGTAAATTGGCCATTTTCATGCACTTTTAACCGTTCCATAAATCTTGTGTTTAGGGCCCCTGGAATTATGAAAATCACTTTAAACATGCTAATTTTAGCTCTAAAACTGATGATCCTCCTACAAATGTGAACTGACGTTCAAAAATAAAACATCTGAAAACAGACCATTTTCCACATTTCTGAAGCATGACGTAACTGGGGGGTGTTATCTCTTTTGTCGAAAATCAGCCGTTTTTGCTTGAACATTAAATGCCTCCAAATGGTATTTAATTCACTTCCCGAGCCCCTGGAAGCATGAAAATCACTTTAAACATGCTAATTTTAGCTCTAACACTGATGATCCACTTACAAATGTGAACTGACGTTCAAAAATAAAACATTTGAAAATGGACTATTTTCCACATTTCTGAAGCATGACGTAATGGGGGGTGTTATCTCTTTTGTCGAACATCAGCCATTTTTGCTTGAACATTAAATGCCTCCAAATGGGATTTAATTGACTTCCCGGGGTGAAGAAACCCTTTTTGAGAACTCAGAGTGAGTAAATTGGCCATTTTCATGCACTTTTAACCATTCCATAAATCTTGTGTTTAGGGCCCCTGGAATTATGAAAATCACTTTAAACATGCTAATTTTAGCTCTAAAACTGATGATCCACCTACAAATGTGAACTGACGTTCAAAAATAAAACATTTGAAAACAGACCATTTTCCACATTTCTGAAGCATGACGTAACTGGGGGGTGTTATCTCTTTTGTCAAAAATCAGCCGTTTTTGCTTGAACATTAAATGCCTCCAAATGGTATTTAATTCACTTCCCGAGCCCCTGGAAGCATGAAAATCACTTTAAACATGCTAATTTTAGCTCTAACACTGATGATCCACCTACAAATGTGAACTGACGTTCAAAAATAAAACATTTGAAAACGGACCATTTTCCACATTTTTGAAGCATGACGTAATGGGGGGGTGTTATCTCTTTTGTCGAAAATCAGCCGTTTTTGCTTGAACATTAAATGCCTCCAAATGGTATTTAATTCACTTCCCGAGCCCCTGGAAGCATGAAAATCACTTCAAACATGTTAATTTTGGCTCTAACACTGATGATCCACCTACAAATGTGAACTGACGTTCAAAAATAAAACATTTGAAAACGGACCATTTTCCACATTTCTGAAGCATGACGTAATGGGGGGTGTTATCTCTTCTGTCAAAAATCAGCCGTATTTGCTTGAACATTAAGTGCCTCCAAATAGTATTTAATTCACTTCCCGAGCCCCTGGAAGCATGAAAATCACTTTAAACATGCTAATTTTAGCTCTAACACTGATGATCAACCTACAAATGTGAACTGACGTTCAAAAATAAAATATTTGAAAACGGACCATTCTCCACATTTCTGAAGCATGATGTAATGGGGGGGTGTTATCTGTTTTGTCAAAAATCAGCCGTTTTTGCTTGAACATTAAGTGTCTCCAAATAGTATTTAATTCACTTCCCGATCCCTTGGAAGCATGACAATCACTTTAAACATGCTAATTTTAGCTCTAACACTGATGATCAACCTACAAATGTGAACTGACGTTCAAAAATAAAACATTTGAAAACGGACCATTTTCTACATTTCTGAAGCATGAAGTAATGAGGGGGTGTTATCTCTTTTGTCGAAAATCAGCCGTTTTTGCTTGAACATTAAATGCCTCCAAATGGTATTTAATTAACTTCCGGAGTGAAGAAACCCTTTTTGAGAACTCAGAGTGAGTAAATTGGCCATTTTCATGCACTTTTAACCGTTCCATAAATCTTGTGTTTAGGGCCCCTGGAATTATGAAAATCACTTTAAACATGCTAATTTTAGCTCTAAAACTGATGATCCTCCTACAAATGTGAACTGACGTTCAAAAATAAAACATCTGAAAACAGACCATTTTCCACATTTCTGAAGCATGACGTAACTGGGGGGTGTTATCTCTTTTGTCGAAAATCAGCCGTTTTTGCTTGAACATTAAATGCCTCCAAATGGTATTTAATTCACTTCCCGAGCCCCTGGAAGCATGAAAATCACTTTAAACATGCTAATTTTAGCTCTAACACTGATGATCCACCTACAAATGTGAACTGACGTTCAAAAATAAAACATTTGAAAACGGACCATTTTCCACATTTCTGAAGCATGACCTAATGGGGGGTGTTATCTCTTTTGTCGAAAATCAGCTGTTTTTGCTTGAACATTAAATGCCTCCAAATGGTATTTAATTCACTTCCCGAGCCCCTGGAAGCATGAAAATCACTTCAAACATGTTAATTTTGGCTCTAACACTGATGATCCACCTACAAATGTGAACTGACGTTCAAAAATAAAACATTTGAAAACGGACCATTTTCCACATTTCTGAAGCATGACGTAATGGGGGTGTTATCTCTTTTGTCAAAAATCAGCCGTTTTTGCTTGAACATTAAATGCCTCCAAATGGTATTTAATTAACTTCCGGAGTGAAGAAACCCTTTTTGAGAACTCAGAGTGAGTAAATTGGCCATTTTCATGCACTTTCAACCGTTCCATAAATCTTGTGTTTAGGGCCCCTGGAATTATGAAAATCACTTTAAACATGCTAATTTTAGCTCTAAAACTGATGATCCTCCTACAAATGTGAACTGACGTTCAAAAATAAAACATCTGAAAACAGACCATTTTCCACATTTCTGAAGCATGACGTAACTGGGGGGTGTTATCTCTTTTGTCGAAAATCAGCCGTTTTTGCTTGAACATTAAATGCCTCCAAATGGTATTTAATTCACTTCCCGAGCCCCTGGAAGCATGAAAATCACTTTAAACATGCTAATTTTAGCTCTAACACTGATGATCCACCTACAAATGTGAACTGACGTTCAAAAATAAAACATTTGAAAATGGACCATTTTCCACATTTCTGAAGCATGACGTAATGGGGGGTGTTATCTCTTTTGACGAACATCAGCCGTTTTTGCTTGAACATTAAATGCCTCCAAATGGGATTTAATTGACTTCCCGGGGTGAAGAAACCCTTTTTGAGAACTCAGAGTGAGTAAATTGGCCATTTTCATGCACTTTTAACCATTCCATAAATCTTGTGTTTAGGGCCCCTGGAATTATGAAAATCACTTTAAACATGCTAATTTTAGCTCTAAAACTGATGATCCACCTACAAATGTGAACTGACGTTCAAAAATAAAACATTTGAAAACAGACCATTTTCCACATTTCTGAAGCATGACGTAACTGGGGGGTGTTATCTCTTTTGTCAAAAATCAGCCGTTTTTGCTCGAACATTAAATGCCTCCAAATGGTATTTAATTCACTTCCCGAGCCCCTGGAAGCATGAAAATCACTTCAAACATGTTAATTTTGGCTCTAACACTGATGATCCACCTACAAATGTGAACTGACGTTCAAAAATACAACATTTGAAAACGGACCATTTTCCACATTTCTGAAGCATGACGTAATGGGGGGTGTTATCTCTTTTGTCAAAAATCAGACGTATTTGCTTGAACATTAAGTGCCTCCAAATAGTATTTAATTCACTTCCCGAGCCCCTGGAAGCATGAAAATCACTTTAAACATGCTAATTTTAGCTCTAACACTGATGATCAACCTACAAATGTGAACTGACGTTCAAAAATAAAATATTTGAAAACGGACCATTTTCCACATTTCTGAAGCATGACGTAACTGGGGGGTGTTATCTCTTTTGTCGAAAATCAGCCGTTTTTGCTTGAACATTAAATGCCTCCAAATGGTATTTAATTCACTTCCCGAGCCCCTGGAAGCATGAAAATCACTTTAAACATGCTAATTTTAGCTCTAACACTGATGATCCACCTACAAATGTGAACTGACGTTCAAAAATAAATCATTTGAAAATGGACAATTTTCCACATTTCTGAAGCATGACGTAATGGGGGGTGTTATCTCTTTTGTCAAAAATCTGCCGTTTTTGCTTGAACATTAAATGCCTCCAAATGGTATTTAATTCACTTCCCGAGCCCCTGGAAGCATGAAAATCACTTTAAACATGCTAATTTTAGCTCTAACACTGATGATCAACCTACAAATGTGAACTGACGTTCAAAAATAAAACATTTGAAAACGGACCATTTTCCACATTTCTGAAGCATGACGTAATGGGGGGGGTGTTATCTCTTTTGTCAAAAATCAGCCGGTTTTGCTTGAACATTAAGTGCCTCCAAATAGTATTTAATTCACTTCCCGATCCCCTGGAAGCATGAAAATCACTTTAAACATGCTAATTTTAGCTCTAACACTGATGATCAACCTACAAATGTGAACTGACGTTCAAAAATAAAACATTTGAAAACGGACCATTTTCCACATTTCAGAAGCATGACGTAATGAGGGGGTGTTATCTCTTTTGTCGAAAATCAGCTGTTTTTGCTTGAACATTAAATGCCTCCAAATGGTATTTAATTCACTTCCTGAGCCCCTGGAAGCATGAAAATCACTTTAAACATGCTAATTTTAGCTGTAACACTGATGATCCACCTACAAATGTGAACTGACGTTCAAAAATAAAACATTTGAAAACGGACCATTTTCCACATTTTTGAAGCATGACGTAATGGGGGGTGTTATCTCTTTTGTCGAAAATCTGCCGTTTTTGCTTGAACTTTAAATGCCTCCAAATGGTATTTAATTCACTTCCCGAGCCCCTGGAAGCATGAAAATCACTTCAAACATGTTAATTTTGGCTCTAACACTGATGATCCACCTACAAATGTGAACTGATGTTCAAAAATAAAACATTTGAAAACGGACCATTTTCCACATTTTTGAAGCATGACGTAATGGGGGGGTGTTATCTCTTTTGTCGAAAATCGGCCGTTTTTGCTTGAACATTAAATGACTCCAAAAGGTATTTAATTCACTTCCCGAGCCCCTGGAAGCATGAAAATCACTTCAAACATGTTAATTTTGGCTCTAACACTGATGATCCACCTACAAATGTGAACTGACGTTCAAAAATAAAACATTTGAAAACGGACCATTTTCCACATTTCTGAAGCATGACGTAATGGGGGGTGTTATCTCTTTTGTCGAAAATCAGCTGTTTTTGCTTGAACATTAAATGCCTCCAAATGGTATTTAATTCACTTCCCGAGCCCCTGGAAGCATGAAAATCACTTCGAACATGTTAATTTTGGCTCTAACACTGATGATCCACCTACAAATGTGAACTGACGTTCAAAAATAAAACATTTGAAAACGGACCATTTTCCACATTTCTGAAGCATGACGTAATGGGGGGTGTTATCTCTTTTGTCAAAAATCAGCCGTATTTGCTTGAACATTAAGTGCCTCCAAATAGTATTTAATTCACTTCCTGAGCCCCTGGAAGCATGAAAATCACTTTAAACATGCTAATTTTAGCTCTAACACTGATGATCAACCTACAAATGTGAACTGACGTTCAAAAATAAAACATTTGAAAATGGACCATTTTCCACATTTCTGAAGCATGACGTAATGGGGGTGTTATCTCTTTTGTCGAACATCAGCCGTTTTTGCTTGAACATTAAATGCCTCCAAATGGGATTTAATTAACTTCCCGGGGTGAAGAAACCCTTTTTGAGAACTCATAGTGAGTAAATTGGCCATTTTCATGCACTTTTAACCATTCCATAAATCTTGTGTTTAGGGCCCCTGGAATTATGAAAATCACTTTAAACATGCTAATTTTAGCTCTAAAACTGATGATCCACCTACAAATGTGAACTGACGTTCAAAAATAAAACATTTGAAAACAGACCATTTTCCACATTTCTGAAGCATGACGTAACTGGGGGGTGTTATCTCTTTTGTCAAAAATCAGCCGTTTTTGCTTGAACATTAAATGCCTCCAAATGGTATTTAATTCACTTCCCGAGCCCCTGGAAGCATGAAAATCACTTTAAACATGCTAATTTTAGCTCTAACACTGATGATCCACCTACAAATGTGAACTGACGTTCAAAAATAAAACATTTGAAAACGGACCATTTTCCACATTTCTGAAGCATGACGTAATAGGGGGTGTTATCTCTTTTGTCGAAAATCAGCTGTTTTTGCTTGAACATTAAATGCCTCCAAATGGTATTTAATTCACTTCCCGAGCCCCTGGAAGCATGAAAATCACTTCAAACATGTTAATTTTGGCTCTAACACTGATGATCCACCTACAAATGTGAACTGACGTTCAAAAATAAAACATTTGAAAACGGACCATTTTCCACATTTCTGAAGCATGACGTAATGGGGGTGTTATCTCTTTTGTCAAAAATCAGCCGTATTTGATTGAACATTAAGTGCCTCCAAATAGTATTTAATTCACTTCCCGAGCCCCTGGAAGCATGAAAATCACTTTAAACATGCTAATTTTAGCTCTAACACTGATGATCAACCTACAAATGTGAACTGACGTTCAAAAATAAAATATTTGAAAACGGACCATTCTCCACATTTCTGAAGCATGACGTAATGGGGGGGTGTTATCTGTTTTGTCAAAAATCAGCCGTTTTTGCTTGAACATTAAGTGCCTCCAAATAGTATTTAATTCACTTCCCGATCCCCTGGAAGCATGAAAATCACTTTAAACATGCTAATTTTAGCTCTAACACTGATGATCAACCTACAAATGTGAACTGACGTTCAAAAATAAAACATTTGAAAACGGACCATTTTCTACATTTCTGAAGCATGACGTAATGAGGGGGTGTTATCTCTTTTGTCGAAAATCAGCCGTTTTTGCTTGAACATTAAATGCCTCCAAATGGTATTTAATTAACTTCCGGAGTGAAGAAACCCTTTTTGAGAACTCAGAGTGAGTAAATTGGCCATTTTCATGCACTTTTAACCGTTCCATAAATCTTGTGTTTAGGGCCCCTGGAATTATGAAAATCACTTTAAACATGCTAATTTTAGCTCTAAAACTGATGATCCTCCTACAAATGTGAACTGACGTTCAAAAATAAAACATCTGAAAACAGACCATTTTCCACATTTCTGAAGCATGACGTAACTGGGGGGTGTTATCTCTTTTGTCGAAAATCAGCCGTTTTTGCTTGAACATTAAATGCCTCCAAATGGTATTTAATTCACTTCCCGAGCCCCTGGAAGCATGAAAATCACTTTAAACATGCTAATTTTAGCTCTAACACTGATGATCCACTTACAAATGTGAACTGACGTTCAAAAATAAAACATTTGAAAATGGACTATTTTCCACATTTCTGAAGCATGACGTAATGGGGGGTGTTATCTCTTTTGTCGAACATCAGCCATTTTTGCTTGAACATTAAATGCCTCCAAATGGGATTTAATTGACTTCCCGGGGTGAAGAAACCCTTTTTGAGAACTCAGAGTGAGTAAATTGGCCATTTTCATGCACTTTTAACCATTCCATAAATCTTGTGTTTAGGGCCCCTGGAATTATGAAAATCACTTTAAACATGCTAATTTTAGCTCTAAAACTGATGATCCACCTACAAATGTGAACTGACGTTCAAAAATAAAACATTTGAAAACAGACCATTTTCCACATTTCTGAAGCATGACGTAACTGGGGGGTGTTATCTCTTTTGTCAAAAATCAGCCGTTTTTGCTTGAACATTAAATGCCTCCAAATGGTATTTAATTCACTTCCCGAGCCCCTGGAAGCATGAAAATCACTTTAAACATGCTAATTTTAGCTCTAACACTGATGATCCACCTACAAATGTGAACTGACGTTCAAAAATAAAACATTTGAAAACGGACCATTTTCCACATTTTTGAAGCATGACGTAATGGGGGGGTGTTATCTCTTTTGTCGAAAATCAGCCGTTTTTGCTTGAACATTAAATGCCTCCAAATGGTATTTAATTCACTTCCCGAGCCCCTGGAAGCATGAAAATCACTTCAAACATGTTAATTTTGGCTCTAACACTGATGATCCACCTACAAATGTGAACTGACGTTCAAAAATAAAACATTTGAAAACGGACCATTTTCCACATTTCTGAAGCATGACGTAATGGGGGGTGTTATCTCTTCTGTCAAAAATCAGCCGTATTTGCTTGAACATTAAGTGCCTCCAAATAGTATTTAATTCACTTCCCGAGCCCCTGGAAGCATGAAAATCACTTTAAACATGCTAATTTTAGCTCTAACACTGATGATCAACCTACAAATGTGAACTGACGTTCAAAAATAAAATATTTGAAAACGGACCATTCTCCACATTTCTGAAGCATGATGTAATGGGGGGGTGTTATCTGTTTTGTCAAAAATCAGCCGTTTTTGCTTGAACATTAAGTGTCTCCAAATAGTATTTAATTCACTTCCCGATCCCTTGGAAGCATGACAATCACTTTAAACATGCTAATTTTAGCTCTAACACTGATGATCAACCTACAAATGTGAACTGACGTTCAAAAATAAAACATTTGAAAACGGACCATTTTCTACATTTCTGAAGCATGAAGTAATGAGGGGGTGTTATCTCTTTTGTCGAAAATCAGCCGTTTTTGCTTGAACATTAAATGCCTCCAAATGGTATTTAATTAACTTCCGGAGTGAAGAAACCCTTTTTGAGAACTCAGAGTGAGTAAATTGGCCATTTTCATGCACTTTTAACCGTTCCATAAATCTTGTGTTTAGGGCCCCTGGAATTATGAAAATCACTTTAAACATGCTAATTTTAGCTCTAAAACTGATGATCCTCCTACAAATGTGAACTGACGTTCAAAAATAAAACATCTGAAAACAGACCATTTTCCACATTTCTGAAGCATGACGTAACTGGGGGGTGTTATCTCTTTTGTCGAAAATCAGCCGTTTTTGCTTGAACATTAAATGCCTCCAAATGGTATTTAATTCACTTCCCGAGCCCCTGGAAGCATGAAAATCACTTTAAACATGCTAATTTTAGCTCTAACACTGATGATCCACTTACAAATGTGAACTGACGTTCAAAAATAAAACATTTGAAAATGGACTATTTTCCACATTTCTGAAGCATGACGTAATGGGGGGTGTTATCTCTTTTGTCGAACATCAGCCATTTTTGCTTGAACATTAAATGCCTCCAAATGGGATTTAATTGACTTCCCGGGGTGAAGAAACCCTTTTTGAGAACTCAGAGTGAGTAAATTGGCCATTTTCATGCACTTTTAACCATTCCATAAATCTTGTGTTTAGGGCCCCTGGAATTATGAAAATCACTTTAAACATGCTAATTTTAGCTCTAACACTGATGATCCACTTACAAATGTGAACTGACGTTCAAAAATAAAACATTTGAAAATGGACTATTTTCCACATTTCTGAAGCATGACGTAATGGGGGGTGTTATCTCTTTTGACGAACATCAGCCGTTTTTGCTTGAACATTAAATGCCTCCAAATGGGATTTAATTGACTTCCCGGGGTGAAGAAACCCTTTTTGAGAACTCAGAGTGAGTAAATTGGCCATTTTCATGCACTTTTAACCATTCCATAAATCTTGTGTTTAGGGCCCCTGGAATTATGAAAATCACTTTAAACATGCTAATTTTAGCTCTAAAACTGATGATCCACCTACAAATGTGAACTGACGTTCAAAAATAAAACATTTGAAAACAGACCATTTTCCACATTTCTGAAGCATGACGTAACTGGGGGGTGTTATCTCTTTTGTCAAAAATCAGCCGTTTTTGCTTGAACATTAAATGCCTCCAAATGGTATTTAATTCACTTCCCGAGCCCCTGGAAGCATGAAAATCACTTTAAACATGCTAATTTTAGCTCTAACACTGATGATCCACCTACAAATGTGAACTGACGTTCAAAAATAAAACATTTGAAAACGGACCATTTTCCACATTTTTGAAGCATGACGTAATGGGGGGGTGTTATCTCTTTTGTCGAAAATCAGCCGTTTTTGCTTGAACATTAAATGCCTCCAAATGGTATTTAATTCACTTCCCGAGCCCCTGGAAGCATGAAAATCACTTCAAACATGTTAATTTTGGCTCTAACACTGATGATCCACCTACAAATGTGAACTGACGTTCAAAAATAAAACATTTGAAAACGGACCATTTTCCACATTTCTGAAGCATGACGTAATGGGGGGTGTTATCTCTTCTGTCAAAAATCAGCCGTATTTGCTTGAACATTAAGTGCCTCCAAATAGTATTTAATTCACTTCCCGAGCCCCTGGAAGCATGAAAATCACTTTAAACATGCTAATTTTAGCTCTAACACTGATGATCAACCTACAAATGTGAACTGACGTTCAAAAATAAAATATTTGAAAACGGACCATTCTCCACATTTCTGAAGCATGATGTAATGGGGGGGTGTTATCTGTTTTGTCAAAAATCAGCCGTTTTTGCTTGAACATTAAGTGTCTCCAAATAGTATTTAATTCACTTCCCGATCCCCTGGAAGCATGAAAATCACTTTAAACATGCTAATTTTAGCTCTAACACTGATGATCAACCTACAAATGTCAACTGACGTTCAAAAATAAAACATTTGAAAACGGACCATTTTCTACATTTCTGAAGCATGAAGTAATGAGGGGGTGTTATCTCTTTTGTCGAAAATCAGCCGTTTTTGCTTGAACATTAAATGCCTCCAAATGGTATTTAATTAACTTCCGGAGTGAAGAAACCCTTTTTGAGAACTCAGAGTGAGTAAATTGGCCATTTTCATGCACTTTTAACCGTTCCATAAATCTTGTGTTTAGGGCCCCTGGAATTATGAAAATCACTTTAAACATGCTAATTTTAGCTCTAAAACTGATGATCCTCCTACAAATGTGAACTGACGTTCAAAAATAAAACATCTGAAAACAGACCATTTTCCACATTTCTGAAGCATGACGTAACTGGGGGGTGTTATCTCTTTTGTCGAAAATCAGCCGTTTTTGCTTGAACATTAAATGCCTCCAAATGGTATTTAATTCACTTCCCGAGCCCCTGGAAGCATGAAAATCACTTTAAACATGCTAATTTTAGCTCTAACACTGATGATCCACCTACAAATGTGAACTGACGTTCAAAAATAAAACATTTGAAAATGGACCATTTTCCACATTTCTGAAGCATGACGTAATGGGGGGTGTTATCTCTTTTGTCGAACATCAGCCATTTTTGCTTGAACATTAAATGCCTCCAAATGGGATTTAATTGACTTCCCGGGGTGAAGAAACCCTTTTTGAGAACTCAGAGTGAGTAAATTGGCCATTTTCATGCACTTTTAACCATTCCATAAATCTTGTGTTTAGGGCCCCTGGAATTATGAAAATCACTTTAAACATGCTAATTTTAGCTCTAAAACTGATGATCCACCTACAAATGTGAACTGACGTTCAAAAATAAAACATTTGAAAACAGACCATTTTCCACATTTCTGAAGCATGACGTAACTGGGGGGTGTTTTCTCTTTTGTCAAAAATCAGCCGTTTTTGCTTGAACATTAAATGCCTCCAAATGGTATTTAATTCACTTCCCGAGCCCCTGGAAGCATGAAATCACTTTAAACATGCTAGTTTTAGCTCTAACACTGATGATCCACCTACAAATGTGAACTGACGTTCAAAAATAAAACATTTGAAAACGGACCATTTTCCACATTTCTGAAGCATGACGTAATGGGGGTGTTATTTCTTTTGTCAAAAATCAGCCGTATTTGATTGAACATTAAGTGCCTCCAAATAGTATTTAATTCACTTCCCGAGCCCCTGGAAGCATGAAAATCACTTTAAACATGCTAATTTTAGCTCTAACACTGATGATCAACCTACAAATGTGAACTGACGTTCAAAAATAAAATATTTGAAAACGGACCATTCTCCACATTTCTGAAGCATGACGTAATGGGGGGGTGTTATCTGTTTTGTCAAAAATCAGCCGTTTTTGCTTGAACATTAAGTGCCTCCAAATAGTATTTAATTCACTTCCCGATCCCCTGGAAGCATGAAAATCACTTTAAACATGCTAATTTTAGCTCTAACACTGATGATCAACCTACAAATGTGAACTGACGTTCAAAAATAAAACATTTGAAAACGGACCATTTTCTACATTTCTGAAGCATGACGTAATGAGGGGGTGTTATCTCTTTTGTCGAAAATCAGCCGTTTTTGCTTGAACATTAAATGCCTCCAAATGGTATTTAATTAACTTCCCGAGTGAAGAAACCCTTTTTGAGAACTCAGAGTGAGTAAATTGGCCATTTTCATGCACTTTTAACCATTCCATAAATCTTGTGTTTAGGGCCCCTGGAATTATGAAAATCACTTTAAACATGCTAATTTTAGCTCTAAAACTGATGATCCACCTACAAATGTGAACTGACGTTCAAAAATAAAACATTTGAAAACAGACCATTTTCCACATTTCTGAAGCATGACGTAACTGGGGGGTGTTATCTCTTTTGTCGAAAATCAGCCGTTTTTGCTTGAACATTAAATGCCTCCAAATGGTATTTAATTCACTTCCCGAGCCCCTGGAAGCATGAAAATCACTTTAAACATGCTAATTTTAGCTCTAACACTGATGATCCACCTACAAATGTGAACTGACGTTCAAAAATAAAACATTTGAAAATGGACCATTTTCCACATTTCTGAAGCATGACGTAATGGGGGGTGTTATCTCTTTTGACGAACATCAGCCGTTTTTGCTTGAACATTAAATGCCTCCAAATGGGATTTAATTGACTTCCCGGGGTGAAGAAACCCTTTTTGAGAACTCAGAGTGAGTAAATTGGCCATTTTCATGCACTTTTAACCATTCCATAAATCTTGTGTTTAGGGCCCCTGGAATTATGAAAATCACTTTAAACATGCTAATTTTAGCTCTAAAACTGATGATCCACCTACAAATGTGAACTGACGTTCAAAAATAAAACATTTGAAAACAGACCATTTTCCACATTTCTGAAGCATGACGTAACTGGGGGGTGTTATCTCTTTTGTCAAAAATCAGCCGTTTTTGCTTGAACATTAAATGCCTCCAAATGGTATTTAATTCACTTCCCGAGCCCCTGGAAGCATGAAAATCACTATAAACATGCTAATTTTAGCTCTAACACTGATGATCCACCTACAAATGTGAACTGACGTTCAAAAATAAAACATTTGAAAACGGACCATTTTCCACATTTTTGAAGCATGACGTAATGGGGGGGTGTTATCTCTTTTGTCGAAAATCAGCCGTTTTTGCTTGAACATTAAATGCCTCCAAATGGTATTTAATTCACTTCCCGAGCCCCTGGAAGCATGAAAATCACTTCAAACATGTTAATTTTGGCTCTAACACTGATGATCCACCTACAAATGTGAACTGACGTTCAAAAATAAAACATTTGAAAACGGACCATTTTCCACATTTCTGAAGCATGACGTAATGGGGGGTGTTATCTCTTCTGTCAAAAATCAGCCGTATTTGCTTGAACATTAAGTGCCTCCAAATAGTATTTAATTCACTTCCCGAGCCCCTGGAAGCATGAAAATCACTTTAAACATGCTAATTTTAGCTCTAACACTGATGATCAACCTACAAATGTGAACTGACGTTCAAAAATAAAATATTTGAAAACGGACCATTCTCCACATTTCTGAAGCATGATGTAATGGGGGGGTGTTATCTGTTTTGTCAAAAATCAGCCGTTTTTGCTTGAACATTAAGTGTCTCCAAATAGTATTTAATTCACTTCCCGATCCCCTGGAAGCATGAAAATCACTTTAAACATGCTAATTTTAGCTCTAACACTGATGATCAACCTACAAATGTCAACTGACGTTCAAAAATAAAACATTTGAAAACGGACCATTTTCTACATTTCTGAAGCATGAAGTAATGAGGGGGTGTTATCTCTTTTGTCGAAAATCAGCCGTTTTTGCTTGAACATTAAATGCCTCCAAATGGTATTTAATTAACTTCCGGAGTGAAGAAACCCTTTTTGAGAACTCAGAGTGAGTAAATTGGCCATTTTCATGCACTTTTAACCGTTCCATAAATCTTGTGTTTAGGGCCCCTGGAATTATGAAAATCACTTTAAACATGCTAATTTTAGCTCTAAAACTGATGATCCTCCTACAAATGTGAACTGACGTTCAAAAATAAAACATCTGAAAACAGACCATTTTCCACATTTCTGAAGCATGACGTAACTGGGGGGTGTTATCTCTTTTGTCGAAAATCAGCCGTTTTTGCTTGAACATTAAATGCCTCCAAATGGTATTTAATTCACTTCCCGAGCCCCTGGAAGCATGAAAATCACTTTAAACATGCTAATTTTAGCTCTAACACTGATGATCCACCTACAAATGTGAACTGACGTTCAAAAATAAAACATTTGAAAATGGACCATTTTCCACATTTCTGAAGCATGACGTAATGGGGGGTGTTATCTCTTTTGTCGAACATCAGCCATTTTTGCTTGAACATTAAATGCCTCCAAATGGGATTTAATTGACTTCCCGGGGTGAAGAAACCCTTTTTGAGAACTCAGAGTGAGTAAATTGGCCATTTTCATGCACTTTTAACCATTCCATAAATCTTGTGTTTAGGGCCCCTGGAATTATGAAAATCACTTTAAACATGCTAATTTTAGCTCTAAAACTGATGATCCACCTACAAATGTGAACTGACGTTCAAAAATAAAACATTTGAAAACAGACCATTTTCCACATTTCTGAAGCATGACGTAACTGGGGGGTGTTTTCTCTTTTGTCAAAAATCAGCCGTTTTTGCTTGAACATTAAATGCCTCCAAATGGTATTTAATTCACTTCCCGAGCCCCTGGAAGCATGAAATCACTTTAAACATGCTAGTTTTAGCTCTAACACTGATGATCCACCTACAAATGTGAACTGACGTTCAAAAATAAAACATTTGAAAACGGACCATTTTCCACATTTCTGAAGCATGACGTAATGGGGGTGTTATTTCTTTTGTCAAAAATCAGCCGTATTTGATTGAACATTAAGTGCCTCCAAATAGTATTTAATTCACTTCCCGAGCCCCTGGAAGCATGAAAATCACTTTAAACATGCTAATTTTAGCTCTAACACTGATGATCAACCTACAAATGTGAACTGACGTTCAAAAATAAAATATTTGAAAACGGACCATTCTCCACATTTCTGAAGCATGACGTAATGGGGGGGTGTTATCTGTTTTGTCAAAAATCAGCCGTTTTTGCTTGAACATTAAGTGCCTCCAAATAGTATTTAATTCACTTCCCGATCCCCTGGAAGCATGAAAATCACTTTAAACATGCTAATTTTAGCTCTAACACTGATGATCAACCTACAAATGTGAACTGACGTTCAAAAATAAAACATTTGAAAACGGACCATTTTCTACATTTCTGAAGCATGACGTAATGAGGGGGTGTTATCTCTTTTGTCGAAAATCAGCCGTTTTTGCTTGAACATTAAATGCCTCCAAATGGTATTTAATTAACTTCCCGAGTGAAGAAACCCTTTTTGAGAACTCAGAGTGAGTAAATTGGCCATTTTCATGCACTTTTAACCGTTCCATAAATCTTGTGTTTAGGGCCCCTGGAATTATGAAAATCACTTTAAACATGCTAATTTTAGCTCTAAAACTGATGATCCTCCTACAAATGTGAACTGACGTTCAAAAATAAAACATCCGAAAACAGACCATTTTCCACATTTCTGAAGCATGACGTAAGTGGGGGGTGTTATCTCTTTTGTCGAAAATCAGCCGTTTTTGCTTGAACATTAAATCCCTCCAAATGGTATTTAATTCACTTCCCGAGCCCCTGGAAGCATGAAAATCACTTTCAACATGCTAATTTTAGCTCTAACACTGATGATCCACCTACAAATGTGAACTGACGTTCAAAAATAAAACATTTGAAAATGGACCATTTTCCACATTTCTGAAGCATGACGTAATGGGGGGTGTTATCTCTTTTGTCGAACATCAGCCGTTTTTGCTTGAACATTAAATGCCTCCAAATGGGATTTAATTGACTTCCCGGGGTGAAGAAACCCTTTTTGAGAACTCAGAGTGAGTAAATTGGCCATTTTCATGCACTTTTAACCATTTCATAAATCTTGTGTTTAGGGCCCCTGGAATTATGAAAATCACTTTAAACATGCTAATTTTAGCTCTAAAACTGATGATCCACCTACAAATGTGAACTGACGTTCAAAAATAAAACATTTGAAAACAGACCATTTTCCACATTTCTGAAGCATGACGTAACTGGGGGGTGTTATCTCTTTTGTCAAAAATCTGCCGTTTTTGCTTGAACATTAAATGCCTCCAAATGGTATTTAATTCACTTCCCGAGCCCCTGGAAGCATGAAAATCACTTTAAACATGCTAATTTTAGCTCTAACACTGATGATCCACCTACAAATGTGAACTGAGGTTCAAAAATAAAACATTTGAAAACGGACCATTTTCCACATTTCTGAAGCATGACGTAATGGGGGGTGTTATCTCTTTTGTCGAAAATCAGCTGTTTTTGCTTGAACATTAAATGCCTCCAAATGGTATTTAATTCACTTCCCGAGCCCCTGGAAGCATGAAAATCACTTCAAACATGTTAATTTTGGATCTAACACTGATCATCCACCTACAAATGTGAACTGACGTTCAAAAATAAAACATTTGAAAACAGGCCATTTTCCACATTTCTGAAGCATGACATAATGGGGGGTGTTATCTCTTTTGTCAAAAATCAGCCGTTTTTGCTTGAACATTAAGTGCCTCCAAATAGTATTTAATTCACTTCCCGAGCCCCTGGAAGCATGAAAATCACTTTAAACATGCTAATTTTAGCTCTAACACTGATGATCAACCTACAAATGTGAACTGAAGTTCAAAAATAAAACATTTGAAAACGGACCATTTTCCACATTTCTGAAGCATGACGTAATGGGGGGGGGGTGTTATCTCTTTTGTCGAAAATCAGCCGTTTTTGCTTGAACATTAAATGCCTCCAAATTTATTTATTTATTTATTTATTTATTTTTGTAATTTATTGAGCGCGGCGAATACCCGTGGGCGTCTCGGCGCTAATTGATTCCATTAAATTCCCTCATCGCTCATAGCAGGCTGTATTGGACTACTGATCGAATAGCCAGGTTTTCAATAACTTTCGAAATTGCATAAGTGAAGGAGAGGACTTGATGTAGAGAGGCAAGGAGTTCCAAAGCTTTGAGGCCGCAACTAGAAAGCGACGGTCTCCCCAAGATACTGTCTTAGATCGAGGAACCACTAGATGATTCAAAGTGGTGGATCGAAGCATTCTGGTTGGTTTATAGGGTGTCAGATTTGCCTTAAAGAATTGGGGAGCTTGGTCATGTAATGCTTTATAAACTATGCATAAAGATTTAAATTTTATGCGGTTGCGGATCGTTAGCCAGTGATAGTTTTTGAGGGTGTCAGATACTGAGGAAAATTTAGGTGTTCCTGAAAGGAGCCGTGCTGCAGCATTCTGTAATGACTGAAGCTTGTTTATTATCCTGATTTGGGCATTTAAAAATAGCCCGTTGCAGTAGTCAAGGGAAGTTAACACTAACAAACTAATTAGTGTTTTTGCAGCAGTAGCTGGGAGAAAAGGGAGGATCTTCCTAATCAACCTCAATTTATGGTGGGCAGTTGCCGCTGCCTTGTTTGCATGTGCCATGAAATTTAGGTCCACATCGAAAGTTACTCCTAAGTTCCTAACCTTGAGTGTTGGCGTCGGAGGCTCACCCATTCCCGGTGGCCACCAAGTTGATGACCATTCAGGTCTGAGGGGTCCGAAAATTAGCACTTCCGTCTTATCGGAATTTAGCTTGAGACAGTTGCAAGCCATCCACTCACTGATTGCGAGCATTCCACGCCGAAATCGGTCAGCCACCTCTGGTCCATTATCTTTAATACCCAAAACCAGCTGGGTATCGTCTGCATAGGAGGTTACGCTCATCCCATATGCCTTGATGACGTTGGCAAGGTCCGACACATAGATGTTGAAAAGTGTCGGACTTAGGGATGAGCCTTGAGGAACCCCACATGGTAATGACAGATTAATGGACTGGTGAGGGCCAATGGTGACAGCTTGTGATCTGTCAGCTAGGAATGAGGCAATCAGTTTGCTCGCCGATTGGTGAATGCCCATCTTTTCGACACGGTCGATTAGAGTGTTGTGGTCGACCGTGTCGAACGCCGCCGACAGGTCCAACATGACTAGGACTGCTGTTCCACCGAGATCTCGGATGGTCCTAATGTCGTCCGCAGCCTTGATTAAGGCGGTTTCAGTGCCATGGTGTCTTCGAAAGCCAAATTGTGAGTCATCCAGTAGATGGTGTGTCTCGATGTACTCAACCAGCTGTTGATTCATGGCCTTTTCGACCACTTTGGCTAAGAAGGGTAGGCTTGCAATTGGTCTATAGTTCTTTGGGTCTGTGTTGTCCAAGCTAGCTTTCTTTAACAGAGGCTTCACAATTGTATTTTGTAGGGATTCGGGAAAGATTCTGGAGCCTAGTATTGTGTTACAGACTGAAGTGATCATCGGGATGAGAGTATTCATCACTGGTGGGAGGACCGAGAATGGACACGGATCCAATATGGATCCGGTCTTAATGGAAGAGACTATTTTTGTGGTTTGTTCCATGGTCAGAGGTTTAAAACTCGTGAATTCATAGTCCAGTACCGGCTTAGGGGGGGACGAGTTTAGGGGGTTAGAAGAGAAAGCCTGATAGATGTCATTGACTTTGGAATAAAAGAATTTAGCCAATTCATCACAGAAGGATTGAGAGGCAGGCGGGGTAAGATCTGGTGCGTTACCCGATAGTGTTCTGGTAATATCGTATAGTTGTCTAGATGAGTTTTTAGCTTTGTCGATTTCTTCTGAAAAGAAAGTATTCTTTGCTTCCATAATCATGTCTTTATACACTGATAGTGACTCTTTATATTTCACTTTCTCATCGGGATCATAATTTCTTCGCCATTTCCTTTCCCTGGTTCTGTTGAGCTGTTTTTGTCTCCTAAGCTCGTCAGTATACCATGGTGCAGAAGGGGTCGTTCTGTTCGTGGAAACTTTTTTTGTTGGAACTAAGGTGTTAGTGGCATTTCTTAGCCAGTCGTGAAATTGTTGTGTGGCAATGGATGGGTCGGTGGAAAGTAATGGACAAGAGCTGTCCAATAGATTGATTAATTCGGAATGATTTATATTTTTCCAAATTTTAAAAGTGGCTGGCTTCGGCGGTAAAGCTTTTCTCTTTGAAGTATCTGTTAGAGTCAACTTATTGAATATGACATAGTGATCTGTCCAAGGCAATGGCAGGATGTTAAGTATATGTAGGGTCTCAACATTAGAAAAGATACCGTCAAGAATGTGTCCAGCTTGGTGGGTCGGGGACGTGATCAAATGTTTGAGTCCTAACATGTCCAGATCCATAATCAAGGTCTGGGTATCCTTGTCCTCTTTCAGGTCCAGGTGAAAGTTCATGTCACCCAGAATTGTAAATGATTCCTCCATGATAAGTGATTCCATGATTGTACTAAGAGTGTTTATAAAAGGCTTTCTGTTTCCAGGGGGACGATATAAGAGTAGTCCTTTGAAACTATATATGGCTGTGAAGCGAATGCTAAATTGAAGTACCTCACATGTGGTTACCGAAATGGGAGTTATTTTAATTGGAAATCCTTCTCTGGCAATAATTGCCAGTCCCCCCCCTCGTTGTAGTTTCCTGTCCAGGCGGTAAATGGTGTAGCCGTGAGGCACAGCAATAACCAAGTCTGGTCCGGATGCTTCATCCAGCCAGGTCTCAGTCACAAAAAGGACATCTAGATTGTTGTCTAGGATGAGGTCGGCTATTTCTTGTCTATGCTTGCCCACTGATCTCGCATTAATCAAGGCCATGAGAAAAACAGTTTCTTTCGCTGGTGATATTCCTTTAGATAGAATTTTTTGGTTATTTATGAAGATCGTGGTATTACAATTGGTACACTTAATGGGCGTGTTGTATGTAAGACTGCTAGGGTCATGAACCAAACATCGAGAGTTGGAAAGGGTGCGTAGATCTAATTAGGAGGCTCGAGAATGGGTTATCCTACAATCTGATGAGATCTGGCCAGGGGTCGGGGCCCTGAGCCCGGTCCCGGCGCGGACGGGCGGGGACGGGCGCAGACGGGCTCGCCTTCGGCGCGCCGCTGGCGCGCCCGCTGCGCCCGCCCGCTGCGCCGCCCGCTGCGCGGATGGGTTGACATGTTGTTTTTATCCCCAGATCTCGTGCGTACTGAGGAGGGTGGGAGGCATCCAACAACTAGAACGCGACCCGTTCCTCAGCGCAAGATTGCGCGTGAAGTGTGTGAAAAGCCGGTGTCAGCCCGCAAATCGGCTGCACCGCGCCTTAAAAATGTTTGTAACAGCTTCAGCGCGAAGCGAATCTCGCGCTGAAGTATTGAACAATTACAGTTTTAAAAAATGCAATTTAAAATATTTACAGTCCTTAATAACAGGTAATCATCCACATTCAATAGCGCGTTCCAGAAAGTATGAGCCCCCGGCTTTCCGCCTCAGGGGTAGATTTAATAGCAATCACCGATCTACTGGTGCTCGGGATTTAAATAAGCAAGGAGGGCGGGAGGCGTCCAACAACTAGAACGCGACCCGTTCCTCAGCGCAAGATGGCGTGTGAAGTGTGTGAAAAGCCGGTGTCAGCCCGCAAATCGGCTGCACCGCGCCTTAAAAATGTTTGTAACAGCTTCAGCGCGAAGCGAATCTCGCGCTGAAGTATTGAACAATTACAGTTTTAAAAAATGCAATTTAAAATATTTACAGTCCTTAATAACAGGTAATCATCCACATTCAATAGCGCATTCCAGAAAGTATGAGCCCCCGGCTTTCCGCCTCAGGGGTAGATTTAATAGCAATGGTATTTAATTAACTTCCCGGGGTGAAGAAACCCTTTTTGAGAACTCAGAGTGAGTAAATTGGCCATTTTCATGCACTTTTAACCATTCCATAAATCTTGTGTTTAGGGCCCCTGGAAGCATGAAAATCACTCTAAACATGCTAATTTTAGCTCTAACACTGATGATCCACCTACAAATGTGAACTGACGTTCAAAAATAAAACATTTGAAAACGGACCATTTTCCACATTTCTGAAGCATGACGTAATGGGGGGTGTTATCTCTTCTGTCAAAAATCAGCCGTATTTGCTTGAACATTAAGTGCCTCCAAATAGTATTTAATTCACTTCCCGAGCCCCTGGAAGCATGAAAATCACTTTAAACATGCGAATTTTAGCTCTAACACTGATGATCAACCTACAAATGTGAACTGACGTGCAAAAATAAAATATTTGAAAACGGACCATTCTCCACATTTCTGAAGCATGACGTAATGGGGGGGTGTTATATCTTTTGTCAAAAATCAGCCGTTTTTGCTTGAACATTAAGTGCCTCCAAATAGTATTTAATTCACTTCCCGATCCCCTGGAAGCATGAAAATCACTTTAAACATGCTAATTTTAGCCCTAACACTGATGATCAACCTACAAATGTGAACTGACGTTCAAAAATAAAACATTTGAAAACGGACCATTTTCTACATTTCTGAAGCATGACGTATAGAGGGGGTGTTATCTCTTTTGTCGAAAATCAGCCGTTTTTGCTTGAACATTAAATGCCTCCAAATGGTATTTAATTAACTTCCGGAGTGAAGAAACCCTTTTTGAGAACTCAGAGTGAGTAAATTGGCCATTTTCATGCACTTTTAACCGTTCCATAAATCTTGTGTTTAGGGCCCCTGGAATTATGAAAATCACTTTAAACATGCTAATTTTAGCTCTAAAACTGATGATCCTCCTACAAATGTGAACTGACGTTCAAAAATAAAACATCTGAAAACAGACCATTTTCCACATTTCTGAAGCATGACGTAACTGGGGGGTGTTATCTCTTTTGTCGAAAATCAGCCGTTTTTGCTTGAACATTAAATGCCTCCAAATGGTATTTAATTCACTTCCCGAGCCCCTGGAAGCATGAAAATCACTTTAAACATGCTAATTTTAGCTCTAACACTGATGATCCACCTACAAATGTGAACTGACGTTCAAAAATAAAACATTTGAAAATGGACCATTTTCCACATTTCTGAAGCATGACGTAACTGGGGGGTGTTATCTCTTTTGTCGAACATCAGCCGTTTTTGCTTGAACATTAAATGCCTCCAAATGGTATTTAATTAACTTCCGGAGTGAAGAAACCCTTTTTGAGAACTCAGAGTGAGTAAATTGGCCATTTTCATGCACTTTTAACCATTCCATAAATCTTGTGTTTAGGGCCCCTGGAATTATGAAAATCACTTTAAACATGCTAATTTTAGCTCTAAAACTGATGATCCACCTACAAATGTGAACTGACGTTCAAAAATAAAACATTTGAAAACAGACCATTTTCCACATTTCTGAAGCATGACGTAACTGGGGGGTGTTATCTCTTTTGTCAAAAATCAGCCGTTTTTGCTTGAACATTAAATGCCTCCAAATGGTATTTAATTCACTTCCCGAGCCCCTGGAAGCATGAAAATCACTTTAAACATGCTAATTTTAGCTCTAACACTGATGATCCACCTACAAATGTGAACTGACATTCAAAAATAAAACATTTGAAAACGGACCATTTTCCACATTTCTGAAGCATGACGTAATGGAGGGTGTTATCTCTTTTGTCGAAAATCAGCTGTTTTTGCTTGAACATTAAATGCCTCCAAATGGTATTTAATTCACTTCCCGAGCCCCTGGAAGCATGAAAATCACTTCAAACATGTTTATTTTGGCTCTAACACTGATGATCCTCCTACAAATGTGAACTGACGTTCAAAAATAAAACATTTGAAAACGGACCATTTTCCACATTTCTGAAGCATGACGTAATGGGGGGTGTTATCTCTTTTGTCGAACATCAGCCGTTTTTGCTTGATCATTAAATGCCTCCAAATGGGATTTAATTGACTTCCCGGGGTGAAGAAACCCTTTTTGAGAACTCAGAGTGAGTAAATTGGCCATTTTCATGCACTTTTAACCATTCCATAAATCTTGTGTTTAGGGCCCCTGGAATTATGAAAATCACTTTAAACATGCTAATTTTAGCTCTAAAACTGATGATCCACCTACAAATGTGAACTGACGTTCAAAAATAAAACATTTGAAAACAGACCATTTTCCACATTTCTGAAGCATGACGTAACTGGGGGGTGTTTTCTCTTTTGTCAAAAATCAGCCGTTTTTGCTTGAACATTAAATGCCTCCAAATGGTATTTAATTCACTTCCCGAGCCCCTGGAAGCATGAAAATCACTTTAAACATGCTAGTTTTAGCTCTAACACTGATGATCCACCTACAAATGTGAACTGACGTTCAAAAATAAAACATTTGAAAACGGACCATTTTCCACATTTTTGAAGCATGACGTAATGGGGGGGTGTTATCTCTTTTGTCGAAAATCAGCCGTTTTTGCTTAAACATTAAATGCCTCCAAATGGTATTTAATTCACTTCCCGAGCCCCTGGAAGCATGAAAATCACTTCAAACATGTTAATTTTGGCTCTAACACTGATGATCCACCTACAAATGTGAACTGACGTTCAAAAATAAAACATTTGAAAACGGACCATTTTCCACATTTCTGAAGCATGACGTAATGGGGGTGTTATCTCTTTTGTCAAAAATCAGCCGTATTTGATTGAACATTAAGTGCCTCCAAATAGTATTTAATTCACTTCCCGAGCCCCTGGAAGCATGAAAATCACTTTAAACATGCTAATTTTAGCTCTAACACTGATGATCAACCTACAAATGTGAACTGACGTTCAAAAATAAAATATTTGAAAACGGACCATTCTCCACATTTCTGAAGCATGACGTAATGGGGGGTGTTATCTGTTTTGTCAAAAATCAGCCGTTTTTGCTTGAACATTAAGTGCCTCCAAATAGTATTTAATTCACTTCCCGATCCCCTGGAAGCATGAAAATCACTTTAAACATGCTAATTTTAGCTCTAACACTGATGATCAACCTACAAATGTGAACTGACGTTCAAAAATAAAACATTTGAAAACGGACCATTTTCTACATTTCTGAAGCATGACGTAATGAGGGGGTGTTATCTCTTTTGTCGAAAATCAGCCGTTTTTGCTTGAACATTAAATGCCTCCAAATGGTATTTAATTAACTTCCCGAGTGAAGAAACCCTTTTTGAGAACTCAGAGTGAGTAAATTGGCCATTTTCATGCACTTTTAACCGTTCCATAAATCTTGTGTTTAGGGCCCCTGGAATTATGAAAATCACTTTAAACATGCTAATTTTAGCTCTAAAACTGATGATCCTCCTACAAATGTGAACTGACGTTCAAAAATAAAACATCTGAAAACAGACCATTTTCCACATTTCTGAAGCATGACGTAACTGGGGGGTGTTATCTCTTTTATCGAAAATCAGCCGTTTTTGCTTGAACATTAAATGCCTCCAAATGGTATTTAATTCACTTCCCGAGCCCCTGGAAGCATGAAAATCACTTTAAACATGCTAATTTTAGCTCTAACACTGATGATCCACCTACAAATGTGAACTGACGTTCAAAAATAAAACATTTGAAAATGGACCATTTTCCACATTTCTGAAGCATGACGTAATGAAGGTGTTATCTCTTTTGTCGAACATCAGCCGTTTTTGCTTGAACATTAAATGCCTCCAAATGGGATTTAATTGACTTCCCGGGGTGAAGAAACCCTTTTTGAGAACTCAGAGTGAGTAAATTGGCCATTTTCATGCACGTTTAACCATTCTATAAATCTTGTGTTTAGGGCCCCTGGAATTATGAAAATCACTTTAAACATGCTAATTTTAGCTCTAAAACTGATGATCCACCTACAAATGTGAACTGACGTTCAAAAATAAAACATTTGAAAACAGACCATTTTCCACATTTCTGAAGCATGACGTAACTGGGGGGTGTTATCTCTTTTGTCAAAAATCTGCTGTTTTTGCTTGAACATTAAATGCCTCCAAATGGTATTTAATTCACTTCCCGAGCCCCTGGAAGCATGAAAATCACTTTAAACATGCTAATTTTAGCTCTAACACTGATGATCCACCTACAAATGTGAACTGAGGTTCAAAAATAAAACATTTGAAAACGGACCATTTTCCACATTTCTGAAGCATGACGTAATGGGGGGTGTTATCTCTTTTGTCGAAAATCAGCTGTTTTTGCTTGAACATTAAGTGCCTCCAAATAGTATTTAATTCACTTCCCGATCCCCTGGAAGCATGAAAATCACTTTAAACATGCTAATTTTAGCTCTAACACTGATGATCAACCTACAAATGTGAACTGACGTTCAAAAATAAAACATTTGAAAACGGACCATTTTCTACATTTCTGAAGCATGACGTAATGAGGGGGTGTTATCTCTTTTGTCGAAAATCAGCCGTTTTTGCTTGAACATTAAATGCCTCCAAATGGTATTTAATTAACTTCCGGAGTGAAGAAACCCTTTTTGAGAACTCAGAGTGAGTAAATTGGCCATTTTCATGCACTTTTAACCGTTCCATAAATCTTGTGTTTAGGGCCCCTGGAATTATGAAAATCACTTTAAACATGCTAATTTTAGCTCTAAAACTGATGATCCTCCTACAAATGTGAACTGACGTTCAAAAATAAAACATCCGAAAACAGACCATTTTCCACATTTCTGAAGCATGACGTAAGTGGGGGGTGTTATCTCTTTTGTCGAAAATCAGCCGTTTTTGCTTGAACATTAAATCCCTCCAAATGGTATTTAATTCACTTCCCGAGCCCCTGGAAGCATGAAAATCACTTTCAACATGCTAATTTTAGCTCTAACACTGATGATCCACCTACAAATGTGAACTGACGTTCAAAAATAAAACATTTGAAAATGGACCATTTTCCACATTTCTGAAGCATGACGTAATGGGGGATGTTATCTCTTTTGTCGAACATCAGCCGTTTTTGCTTGAACATTAAATGCCTCCAAAAGGGATTTAATTGACTTCCCGGGGTGAAGAAACCCTTTTTGAGAACTCAGAGTGAGTAAATTGGCCATTTTCATGCACTTTTAACCATTTCATAAATCTTGTGTTTAGGGCCCCTGGAATTATGAAAATCACTTTAAACATGCTAATTTTAGCTCTAAAACTGATGATCCACCTACAAATGTGAACTGACGTTCAAAAATAAAACATTTGAAAACAGACCATTTTCCACATTTCTGAAGCATGACGTAACTGGGGGGTGTTATCTCTTTTGTCAAAAATCTGCCGTTTTTGCTTGAACATTAAATGCCTCCAAATGGTATTTAATTCACTTCCCGAGCCCCTGGAAGCATGAAAATCACTTTAAACATGCTAATTTTAGCTCTAACACTGATGATCCACCTACAAATGTGAACTGAGGTTCAAAAATAAAACATTTGAAAACGGACCATTTTCCACATTTCTGAAGCATGACGTAATGGGGGGTGTTATCTCTTTTGTCGAAAATCAGCTGTTTTTGCTTGAACATTAAATGCCTCCAAATGTTATTTAATTCACTTCCCGAGCCCCTTGAAGCATGAAAATCACTTCAAACATGTTAATTTTGGCTCTAACACTGATCATCCACCTACAAATGTGAACTGACGTTCAAAAATAAAACATTTGAAAACAGGCCATTTTCCACATTTCTGAAGCATGACATAATGGGGGGTGTTATCTCTTTTGTCAACAATCAGCCGTTTTTGCTTGAACATTAAGTGCCTCCAAATAGTATTTAATTCACTTCCCGAGCCCCTGGAAGCATGAAAATCACTTTAAACATGCTAATTGTAGCTCTAACACTGATGATCAACCTACAAATGTGAACTGACGTTCAAAAATAAAACATTTGAAAACGGACCATTTTCCACATTTCTGAAGCATGACGTAATGGGGGGGTGTTATCTCTTTTGTCGAAAATCAGCCGTTTTTGCTTGAACATTAAATGCCTCCAAATTTATTTATTTATTTATTTATTTATTTTTGTAATTTATTGAGCGCGGCGAATACCCGTGGGCGTCTCGGCGCTAATTGATTCCATTAAATTCCCTCATCGCTCATAGCAGGCTGTATTGGACTACTGATCGAATAGCCAGGTTTTCAATAACTTTCGAAATTGCATAAGTGAAGGAGAGGACTTGATGCAGAGAGGCAAGGAGTTCCAAAGCTTTGAGGCCGCAACTAGAAAGCGACGGTCTCCCCAAGATACTGTCTTAGATCGAGGAACCACTAGATGATTCAAAGTGGTGGATCGAAGCATTCTGGTTGGTTTATAGGGTGTCAGATTTGCCTTAAAGAATTGGGGAGCTTGGTCATGTAATGCTTTATAAACTATGCATAAAGATTTAAATTTTATGCGGTTGCGGATCGTTAGCCAGTGATAGTTTTTGAGGGTGTCAGATACTGAGGAAAATTTAGGTGTTCCTGAAAGGAGCCGTGCTGCAGCATTCTGTAATGACTGAAGCTTGTTTATTATCCTGATTTGGGCATTTAAAAATAGCCCGTTGCAGTAGTCAAGGGAAGTTAACACTAACAAACTAATTAGTGTTTTTGCAGCAGTAGCTGGGAGAAAAGGGAGGATCTTCCTAATCAACCTCAATTTATGGTGGGCAGTTGCCGCTGCCTTGTTTGCATGTGCCATGAAATTTAGGTCCACATCGAAAGTTACTCCTAAGTTCCTAACCTTGAGTGTTGGCGTCGGAGGCTCACCCATTCCCGGTGGCCACCAAGTTGATGACCATTCAGGTCTGAGGGGTCCGAAAATTAGCACTTCCGTCTTATCGGAATTTAGCTTGAGACAGTTGCAAGCCATCCACTCACTGATTGCGAGCATTCCGCGCCGAAATCGGTCAGCCACCTCTGGTCCATTATCTTTAATACCCAAAACCAGCTGGGTATCGTCTGCATAGGAGGTTACGCTCATCCCATATGCCTTGATGACGTTGGCAAGGTCCGACACATAGATGTTGAAAAGTGTCGGACTTAGGGATGAGCCTTGAGGAACCCCACATGGTAATGACAGATTAATGGACTGGTGAGGGCCAATGGTGACAGCTTGTGATCTGTCAGCTAGGAATGAGGCAATCAGTTTGCTCGCCGATTGGTGAATGCCCATCTTTTCGACACGGTCGATTAGAGTGTTGTGGTCGACCGTGTCGAACGCCGCCGACAGGTCCAACATGACTAGGACTGCTGTTCCACCGAGATCTCGGATGGTCCTAATGTCGTCCGCAGCCTTGATTAAGGCGGTTTCAGTGCCATGGTGTCTTCGAAAGCCAAATTGTGAGTCATCCAGTAGATGGTGTGTCTCGATGTACTCAACCAGCTGTTGATTCATGGCCTTTTCGACCACTTTGGCTAAGAAGGGTAGGCTTGCAATTGGTCTATAGTTCTTTGGGTCTGTGTTGTCCAAGCTAGCTTTCTTTAACAGAGGCTTCACAATTGTATTTTTTAGGGATTCGGGAAAGATTCTGGAGCCTAGTATTGTGTTACAGACTGAAGTGATCATCGGGATGAGAGTATTCATCACTGGTGGGAGGACCGAGAATGGACACGGATCCAATATGGATCCGGTCTTAATGGAAGAGACTATTTTTGTGGTTTGTTCCATGGTCAGAGGTTTAAAACTCGTGAATTCATAGTCCAGTACCGGCTTAGGGGGGGACGAGTTTAGGGGGTTAGAAGAGAAAGCCTGATAGATGTCATTGACTTTGGAATAAAAGAATTTAGCCAATTCATCACAGAAGGATTGAGAGGCAGGCGGGGTAAGATCTGGTGCGTTACCCGATAGTGTTCTGGTAATATCGTATAGTTGTCTAGATGAGTTTTTAGCTTTGTCGATTTCTTCTGAAAAGAAAGTTTTCTTTGCTTCCATAATCATGTCTTTATACACTGATAGTGACTCTTTATATTTCACTTTCTCATCGGGATCATAATTTCTTCGCCATTTCCTTTCCCTGGTTCTGTTGAGCTGTTTTTGTCTCCTAAGCTCGTCAGTATACCATGGTGCAGAAGGGGTCGTTCTGTTTGTGGAAACTTTTTTTGTTGGAACTAAGGTGTTAGTGGCATTTCTTAGCCAGTCGTGAAATTGTTGTGTGGCAATGGATGGGTCGGTGGAAAGTAATGGACAAGAGCTGTCCAATAGATTGATTAATTCGGAATGATTTATATTTTTCCAAATTTTAAAAGTGGCTGGCTTCGGCGGTAAAGCTTTTCTCTTTGAAGTATCTGTTAGAGTCAACTTATTGAATATGACATAGTGATCTGTCCAAGGCAATGGCAGGATGTTAAGTATATGTAGGGTCTCAACATTAGAAAAGATACCGTCAAGAATGTGTCCAGCTTGGTGGGTCGGGGACGTGATCAAATGTTTGAGTCCTAACATGTCCAGATCCATAATCAAGGTCTGGGTATCCTTGTCCTCTTTCAGGTCCAGGTGAAATTTCATGTCACCCAGAATTGTAAATGATTCCTCCATGATAAGTGATTCCATGATTGTACTAAGAGTGTTTATAAAAGGCTTTCTGTTTCCAGGGGGACGATATAAGAGTAGTCCTTTGAAACTATATATGGCTGTGAAGCGAATGCTAAATTGAAGTACCTCACATGTGGTTACCGAAATGGGAGTTATTTTAATTGGAAATCCTTCTCTGGCAATAATTGCCAGTCCCCCCCCTCGTTGTAGTTTCCTGTCCAGGCGGTAAATGGTGTAGCCGTGAGGCACAGCAATAACCAAGTCTGGTCCGGATGCTTCATCCAGCCAGGTCTCAGTCACAAAAAGGACATCTAGATTGTTGTCTAGGATGAGGTCGGCTATTTCTTGTCTATGCTTGCCCACTGATCTCGCATTAATCAAGGCCATGAGAAAAACAGTTTCTTTCGCTGGTGATATTCCTTTAGATAGAATTTTTTGGTTATTTATGAAGATCGTGGTATTACAATTGGTACACTTAATGGGCGTGTTGTATGTAAGACTGCTAGGGTCATGAACCAAACATCGAGAGTTGGAAAGGGTGCGTAGATCTAATAAGGAGGCTCGAGAATGGGTTATCCTACAATCTGATGAGATCTGGCCAGGGGTCGGGGCCCTGGGCCCGGTCCCGGCGCGGACGGGCGGGGACGGGCGCAGACGGGCTCGCCTTCGGCGCGCCGCTGGCGCGCCCGCTGCGCCCGCCCGCTGCGCGGATGGGTTGACATGTTGTTTTTATCCCCAGATCTCGTGCGTACTGAGGAGGGTGGGAGGCATCCAACAACTAGAACGCGACCCGTTCCTCAGCGCAAGATTGCGCGTGAAGTGTGTGAAAAGCCGGTGTCAGCCCGCAAATCGGCTGCACCGCGCCTTAAAAATGTTTGTAACAGCTTCAGCGCGAAGCGAATCTCGCGCTGAAGTATTGAACAATTACAGTTTTAAAAAATGCAATTTAAAATATTTACAGTCCTTAATAACAGGTAATCATCCACATTCAATAGCGCGTTCCAGAAAGTATGAGCCCCCGGCTTTCCACCTCAGGGGTAGATTTAATAGCAATCACCGATCTACTGGTGCTCGGGATTTAAATAAGCAAGGAGGGCGGGAGGCGTCCAACAACTAGAACGCGACCCGTTCCTCAGCGCAAGATGGCGTGTGAAGTGTGTGAAAAGCCGGTGTCAGCCCGCAAATCGGCTGCACCGCGCCTTAAAAATGTTTGTAACAGCTTCAGCGCGAAGCGAATCTCGCGCTGAAGTATTGAACAATTAGAGTTTTAAAAAATGCAATTTAAAATATTTACAGTCCTTAATAACAGGTAATCATCCACATTCAATAGCGCATTCCAGAAAGTATGAGCCCCCGGCTTTCCGCCTCAGGGGTAGATTTAATAGCAATGGTATTTAATTAACTTCCCGGGGTGAAGAAACCCTTTTTGAGAACTCAGAGTGAGTAAATTGGCCATTTTCATGCACTTTTAACCATTCCATAAATCTTGTGTTTAGGGCCCCTGGAAGCATGAAAATCACTTTAAACATGCTAATTTTTAGCTCTAACACTGATGATCAACCTACAAATGTGAACTGACGTTCAAAAATAAAACATTTGAAAACGGACCATTTTCCACATTTCTGAAGCATGACGTAATGGGGGTTGTTATCTCTTTTGTCGAAAATCAGCCATTTTTGCTTGAACATTAAATGCCTCCAAATGGTATTTAATTCACTTCCCGAGCCCCTGGAAGCATGAAAATCACTTTAAACATGCAAATTTTAGCTCTAACACTGATGATCAACCCACAAATGTGAACTGATGTTCAAAAATAAAACATTTGAAAACTGACGATTTTTCACATTTCTGAAGAATGACGTAATGGGGGGGTGTTATCTCTTTTGTCGAAAATCAGCCGTTTTTGCTTGAACATTAAATGCCTCCAAATGGTATTTAATTAACTTCCCGGGGTGAAGAAACCCTTTTTGAGAAGTCAGAGTGAGTAAATTGGCCATTTTCATGCACTTTTAACCATTCCATAAATCTTGTGTTTAGGGCCCCTGGAAGCATGAAAATCACTTTAAACATGCTATTTTTAGCTCTAACACTGATGATCAACCTACAAATGTGAACTGACGTTCAAAAATAAAACATTTGAAAACGGACCATTTTCCACATTTCTGAAGCATGACGTAATGGGGGGTGTTATCTCTTTTGTCAAAAATCAGCCGGTTTTGCTTGAACATTAAGTGCCTCCAAATAGTATTTAATTCACTTCCCGATCCCCTGGAAGCATGAAAATCACTTTAAACATGCTAATTTTAGCTCTAACACTGATGATCAACCTACAAATGTGAACTGACGTTCAAAAATAAAACATTTGAAAACGGACCATTTTCCACATTTCAGAAGCATGACGTAATGAGGGGGTGTTATCTCTTTTGTCGAAAATCAGCCGTTTTTGCTTGAACATTAAATGCCTCCAAATGGTATTTAATTAACTTCCGGAGTGAAGAAACCCTTTTTGAGAACTCAGAGTGAGTAAATTGGCCATTTTCATGCACTTTTAACCATTCCATAAATCTTGTGTTTAGGGCCCCTGGAATTATGAAAATCACTTTAAAAATGCTAATTTTAGCTCTAAAACTGATGATCCACCTACAAATGTGAACTGACGTTCAAAAATAAAACATTTGAAAACAGACCATTTTCCACATTTCTGAAACATGACGTAACTGGGGGGTGTTATCTCTTTTTTAGAAAATCAGCCGTTTTTGCTTGAACATTAAATGCCTCCAAATGGTATTTAATTCACTTCCCGAGCCCCTGGAAGCATGAAAATCACTTTAAACATGCTAATTTTAGCTCTAACACTGATGATCCACCTACAAATGTGAACTGACGTTCAAAAATAAAACATTTGAAAACGGACCATTTTCCACATTTCTGAAGCATGACGTAATGGGGGGTGTTATCTCTTTTGTCAAAAATCAGCCGTATTTGCTTGAACATTAAGTGCCTCCAAATAGTATTTAATTCACTTCCCGAACCCCTGGAAGCATGAAAATCACTTTAAACATGCTAATTTTAGCTCTAACACTGATGATCAACCTACAAATGTGAACTGACGTTCAAAAATAAAATATTTGAAAACGGACCATTCTCCACATTTCTGAAGCATGACGTAATGGGGGGGTGTTATCTCTTTTGTAAAAAATCAGCCGTTTTTGCTTGAACATTAAGTGCCTCCAAATAGTATTTAATTCACTTCCCGATCCCCTGGAAGCATGAAAATCACTTTAAACATGCTAATTTTAGCTCTAACACTGATGATCAACCTACAAATGTGAACTGACGTTCAAAAATAAAACATTTGAAAACGGACCATTTTCTACATTTCTGAAGCATGACGTAATGAGGGGGTGTTATCTCTTTTGTCGAAAATCAGCCATTTTTGCTTGAACATTAAATGCCTCCAAATGGTATTTAATTAACTTCCGGAGTGAAGAAACCCTTTTTGAGAACTCAGAGTGAGTAAATTGGCCATTTTCATGCACTTTTAACCGTTCCATAAATCTTGTGTTTAGGGCCCCTGGAATTATGAAAATCACTTTAAACATGCTAATTTTAGCTCTAAAACTGATGATCCTCCTACAAATGTGAACTGACGTTCAAAAATAAAACATTTGAAAATGGACCATTTTCCACATTTCTGAAGCATGACATAATGGGGGGTGTTATCTCTTTTGACGAACATCAGCCGTTTTTGCTTGAACATTAAATACCTCCAAATGGGATTTAATTGACTTCCCGGGGTGAAGAAACCCTTTTTGAGAACTCAGAGTGAGTAAATTGGCCATTTTCATGCACTTTTAACCATTCCATAAATCTTGTGTTTAGGGCCCCTGGAATTATGAAAATCACTTTAAACATGCTAATTTTAGCTCTAAAACTGATGATCCACCTACAAATGTGAACTGACGTTCAAAAATAAAACATTTGAAAACAGACCATTTTCCACATTTCTGAAGCATGACGTAACTGGGGGGTGTTATCTCTTTTGTCAAAAATCTGCAGTTTTTGCTTGAACATTAAATGCCTCCAAATGGTATTTAATTCACTTCCCGAGCCCCTGGAAGCATGAAAATCACTTTAAACATGCTAATTTTAGCTCTAACACTGATGATCCACCTACAAATGTGAACTGAGGTTCAAAAATAAAACATTTGAAAACGGACCATTTTCCACATTTCTGAAGCATGACGTAATGGGGGGTGTTATCTCTTTTGTCGAAAATCAGCTGTTTTTGCTTGAACATTAAATGCCTCCAAATGGTATTTAATTCACTTCCCGAGCCCCTGGAAGCATGAAAATCACTTCAAACATGTTAATTTTGGCTCTAACACTGATCATCCACCTACAAATGTGAACTGACGTTCAAAAATAAAACATTTGAAAACAGGCCATTTTCCACATTTCTGAAGCATGACATAATGGGGGGTGTTATCTCTTTTGTCAACAATCAGCCGTTTTTGCTTGAACATTAAGTGCCTCCAAATAGTATTTAATTCACTTCCCGAGCCCCTGGAAGCATGAAAATCACTTTAAACATGCTAATTTTAGCTCTAACACTGATGATCCACCTACAAATGTGAACTGACGTTCAAAAATAAAACATTTGAAAATGGAACATTTTCCACATTTCTGAAGCATGACGTAATGGGGGGTGTTATCTCTTTTGACGAACATCAGCCGTTTTTGCTTGAACATTAAATGCCTCCAAATGGGATTTAATTGACTTCCCGGGGTGAAGAAACCCTTTTTGAGAACTCAGAGTGAGTAAATTGGCCATTTTCATGCACTTTTAACCATTCCATAAATCTTGTGTTTAGGGCCCCTGGAATTATGAAAATAACTTTAAACATGCTAATTTTAGCTCTAAAACTGATGATCCACCTACAAATGTGAACTGACGTTCAAAAATAAAACATTTGAAAACAGACCATTTTCCACATTTCTGAAGCATGACGTAACTGGGGGGTGTTATCTCTTTTGTCAAAAATCAGCCGTTTTTGCTTGAACATTAAATGCCTCCAAATGGTATTTAATTCACTTCCCGAGCCCCTGGAAGCATGAAAATCACTTTAAACATGCTAATTTTTAGCTCTAACACTGATGATCAACCTACAAATGTGAACTGACGTTCAAAAATAAAACATTTGAAAACGGACCATTTTCCACATTTCTGAAGCATGACGTAATGGGGGTTGTTATCTCTTTTGTCGAAAATCAGCCATTTTTGCTTGAACATTAAATGCCTCCAAATGGTATTTAATTCACTTCCCGAGCCCCTGGAAGCATGAAAATCACTTTAAACATGCAAATTTTAGCTCTAACACTGATGATCAACCCACAAATGTGAACTGATGTTCAAAAATAAAACATTTGAAAACTGACCATTTTTCACATTTCTGAAGCATGACGTAATGGGGGGGGTGTTATCTCTTTTGTCGAAAATCAGCCGTTTTTGCTTGAACATTAAATGCCTCCAAATGGTATTTAATTAACTTCCTGGGGTGAAGAAACCCTTTTTGAGAAGTCAGAGTGAGTAAATTGGCCATTTTCATGCACTTTTAACCATTCCATAAATCTTGTGTTTAGGGCCCCTGGAAGCATGAAAATCACTTTAAACATGCTATTTTTAGCTCTAACACTGATGATCAACCTACAAATGTGAACTGACGTTCAAAAATAAAACATTTGAAAACGGACCATTTTCCACATTTCTGAAGCATGACGTAATGGGGGGGGTGTTATCTCTTTTGTCAAAAATCAGCCGGTTTTGCTTGAACATTAAGTGCCTCCAAATAGTATTTAATTCACTTCCCGATCCCCTGGAAGCATGAAAATCACTTTAAACATGCTAATTTTAGCTCTAACACTGATGATCAACCTACAAATGTGAACTGACGTTCAAAAATAAAACATTTGAAAACGGACCATTTTCCACATTTCAGAAGCATGACGTAATGAGGGGGTGTTATCTCTTTTGTCGAAAATCAGCCGTTTTTGCTTGAACATTAAATGCCTCCAAATGGTATTTAATTAACTTCCGAGTGAAGAAACCCTTTTTGAGAACTCAGAGTGAGTAAATTGGCCATTTTCATGCACTTTTAACCATTCCATAAATCTTGTGTTTAGGGCCCCTGGAATTATGAAAATCACTTTAAAAATGCAAATTTTAGCTCTAAAACTGATGATCCACCTACAAATGTGAACTGACGTTCAAAAATAAAACATTTGAAAACAGACCATTTTCCACATTTCTGAAGCATGACGTAACTGGGGGGTGTTATCTCTTTTTTAGAAAATCAGCCGTTTTTGCTTGAACATTAAATGCCTCCAAATGGTATTTAATTCACTTCCCGAGCCCCTGGAAGCATGAAAATCACTTTAAACATGCTAATTTTAGCTCTAACACTGATGATCCACCTACAAATGTGAACTGACGTTCAAAAATAAAACATTTGAAAACGGACCATTTTCCACATTTCTGAAGCATGACGTAATGGGGGGTGTTATCTCTTTTGTCAAAAATCAGCCGTATTTGCTTGAACATTAAGTGCCTCCAAATAGTATTTAATTCACTTCCCGAGCCCCTGGAAGCATGAAAATCACTTTAAACATGCTAATTTTAGCTCTAACACTGATGATCAACCTACAAATGTGAACTGACGTTCAAAAATTAAATATTTGAAAACGGACCATTCTCCACATTTCTGAAGCATGACGTAATGGGGGGGTGTTATCTCTTTTGTCAAAAATCAGCCGTTTTTGCTTGAACATTAAGTGCCTCCAAATAGTATTTAATTCACTTCCCGATCCCCTGGAAGCATGAAAATCACTTTAAACATGCTAATTTTAGCTCTAACACTGATGATCAACCTACAAATGTGAACTGACGTTCAAAAATAAAACATTTGAAAACGGACCATTTTCTACATTTCTGAAGCATGACGTAATGAGGGGGTGTTATCTCTTTTGTCGAAAATCAGCCATTTTTGCTTGAACATTAAATGCCTCCAAATGGTATTTAATTAACTTCCGGAGTGAAGAAACCCTTTTTGAGAACTCAGAGTGAGTCAATTGGCCATTTTCATGCACTTTTAACCGTTCCATAAATCTTGTGTTTAGGGCCCCTGGAAGCATGAAAATCACTTTAAACATGCTATTTTTAGCTCTAACACTGATGATCAACCTACAAATGTGAACTGACGTTCAAAAATAAAACATTTGAAAACGGACCATTTTCCACATTTCTGAAGCATGACGTAATGGGGGGGGGTGTTATCTCTTTTGTCAAAAATCAGCCGGTTTTGCTTGAACATTAAGTGCCTCCAAATAGTATTTAATTCACTTCCCGATCCCCTGGAAGCATGAAAATCACTTTAAACATGCTAATTTTAGCTCTAACACTGATGATCAACCTACAAATGTGAACTGACGTTCAAAAATAAAACATTTGAAAACGGACCATTTTCCACATTTCAGAAGCATGACGTAATGAGGGGGTGTTATCTCTTTTGTCGAAAATCAGCCGTTTTTGCTTGAACATTAAATGCCTCCAAATGGTATTTAATTAACTTCCGAGTGAAGAAACCCTTTTTGAGAACTCAGAGTGAGTAAATTGGCCATTTTCATGCACTTTTAACCATTCCATAAATCTTGTGTTTAGGGCCCCTGGAATTATGAAAATCACTTTAAAAATGCAAATTTTAGCTCTAAAACTGATGATCCACCTACAAATGTGAACTGACGTTCAAAAATAAAACATTTGAAAACAGACCATTTTCCACATTTCTGAAGCATGACGTAACTGGGGGGTGTTATCTCTTTTTTAGAAAATCAGCCGTTTTTGCTTGAACATTAAATGCCTCCAAATGGTATTTAATTCACTTCCCGAGCCCCTGGAAGCATGAAAATCACTTTAAACATGCTAATTTTAGCTCTAACACTGATGATCCACCTACAAATGTGAACTGACGTTCAAAAATAAAACATTTGAAAACGGACCATTTTCCACATTTCTGAAGCATGACGTAATGGGGGGTGTTATCTCTTTTGTCAAAAATCAGCCGTATTTGCTTGAACATTAAGTGCCTCCAAATAGTATTTAATTCACTTCCCGAGCCCCTGGAAGCATGAAAATCACTTTAAACATGCTAATTTTAGCTCTAACACTGATGATCAACCTACAAATGTGAACTGACGTTCAAAAATAAAATATTTGAAAACGGACCATTCTCCACATTTCTGAAGCATGACGTATGGGGGGGTGTTATCTCTTTTGTCAAAAATCAGCCGTTTTTGCTTGAACATTAAGTGCCTCCAAATAGTATTTAATTCACTTCCCGATCCCCTGGAAGCATGAAAATCACTTTAAACATGCTAATTTTAGCTCTAACACTGATGATCAACCTACAAATGTGAACTGACGTTCAAAAATAAAACATTTGAAAACGGACCATTTTCTACATTTCTGAAGCATGACGTAATGAGGGGGTGTTATCTCTTTTGTCGAAAATCAGCCATTTTTGCTTGAACATTAAATGCCTCCAAATGGTATTTAATTAACTTCCGGAGTGAAGAAACCCTTTTTGAGAACTCAGAGTGAGTCAATTGGCCATTTTCATGCACTTTTAACCGTTCCATAAATCTTGTGTTTAGGGCCCCTGGAATTATGAAAATCACTTTAAACATGCTAATTTTAGCTCTAAAACTGATGATCCTCCTACAAATGTGAACTGACGTTCAAAAATAAAACATTTGAAAATGGACCATTTTCCACATTTCTGAAGCATGACGTAATGGGGGGTGTTATCTCTTTTGACGAACATCAGCCGTTTTTGCTTGAACATTAAATGCCTCCAAATGGGATTTAATTGACTTCCCGGGGTGAAGAAACCCTTTTTGAGAACTCAGAGTGAGTAAATTGGCCATTTTCATGCACTTTTAACCATTCCATAAATCTTGTGTTTAGGGCCCCTGGAATTATGAAAATCACTTTAAACATGCTAATTTTAGCTCTAAAACTGATGATCCACCTACAAATGTGAACTGACGTTCAAAAATAAAACATTTGAAAACAGACCATTTTCCACATTTCTGAAGCATGACGTAATGGGGGGTGTTATCTCTTTTGTCGAAAATCAGCTGTTTTTGCTTGAACATTAAATGCCTCCAAATGGTATTTAATTCACTTCCCGAGCCCCTGGAAGCATGAAAATCACTTCAAACATGTTAATTTTGGCTCTAACACTGATCATCCACCTACAAATGTGAACTGACGTTCAAAAATAAAACATTTGAAAACAGGCCATTTTCCACATTTCTGAAGCATGACATAATGGGGGGTGTTATCTCTTTTGTCAACAATCAGCCGTTTTTGCTTGAACATTAAGTGCCTCCAAATAGTATTTAATTCACTTCCCGAGCCCCTGGAAGCATGAAAATCACTTTAAACATGCTAATTTTAGCTCTAACACTGATGATCAACCTACAAATGTGAACTGACGTTCAAAAATAAAACATTTGAAAACGGACCATTTTCCACATTTCTGAAGCATGACGTAATGGGGGGGGTGTTATCTCTTTTGTCGAAAATCAGCCGTTTTTGCTTGAACATTAAATGCCTCCAAATTTATTTATTTATTTATTTATTTATTTTTGTAATTTATTGAGCGCGGCGAATACCCGTGGGCGTCTCGGCGCTAATTGATTCCATTAAATTCCCTCATCGCTCATAGCAGGCTGTATTGGACTACTGATCGAATAGCCAGGTTTTCAATAACTTTCGAAATTGCATAAGTGAAGGAGAGGACTTGATGCAGAGAGGCAAGGAGTTCCAAAGCTTTGAGGCCGCAACTAGAAAGCGACGGTCTCCCCAAGATACTGTCTTAGATCGAGGAACCACTAGATGATTCAAAGTGGTGGATCGAAGCATTCTGGTTGGTTTATAGGGTGTCAGATTTGCCTTAAAGAATTGGGGAGCTTGGTCATGTAATGCTTTATAAACTATGCATAAAGATTTAAATTTTATGCGGTTGCGGATCGTTAGCCAGTGATAGTTTTTGAGGGTGTCAGATACTGAGGAAAATTTAGGTGTTCCTGAAAGGAGCCGTGCTGCAGCATTCTGTAATGACTGAAGCTTGTTTATTATCCTGATTTGGGCATTTAAAAATAGCCCGTTGCAGTAGTCAAGGGAAGTTAACACTAACAAACTAATTAGTGTTTTTGCAGCAGTAGCTGGGAGAAAAGGGAGGATCTTCCTAATCAACCTCAATTTATGGTGGGCAGTTGCCGCTGCCTTGTTTGCATGTGCCATGAAATTTAGGTCCACATCGAAAGTTACTCCTAAGTTCCTAACCTTGAGTGTTGGCGTCGGAGGCTCACCCATTCCCGGTGGCCACCAAGTTGATGACCATTCAGGTCTGAGGGGTCCGAAAATTAGCACTTCCGTCTTATCGGAATTTAGCTTGAGACAGTTGCAAGCCATCCACTCACTGATTGCGAGCATTCCGCGCCGAAATCGGTCAGCCACCTCTGGTCCATTATCTTTAATACCCAAAACCAGCTGGGTATCGTCTGCATAGGAGGTTACGCTCATCCCATATGCCTTGATGACGTTGGCAAGGTCCGACACATAGATGTTGAAAAGTGTCGGACTTAGGGATGAGCCTTGAGGAACCCCACATGGTAATGACAGATTAATGGACTGGTGAGGGCCAATGGTGACAGCTTGTGATCTGTCAGCTAGGAATGAGGCAATCAGTTTGCTCGCCGATTGGTGAATGCCCATCTTTTCGACACGGTCGATTAGAGTGTTGTGGTCGACCGTGTCGAACGCCGCCGACAGGTCCAACATGACTAGGACTGCTGTTCCACCGAGATCTCGGATGGTCCTAATGTCGTCCGCAGCCTTGATTAAGGCGGTTTCAGTGCCATGGTGTCTTCGAAAGCCAAATTGTGAGTCATCCAGTAGATGGTGTGTCTCGATGTACTCAACCAGCTGTTGATTCATGGCCTTTTCGACCACTTTGGCTAAGAAGGGTAGGCTTGCAATTGGGCTATAGTTCTTTGGGTCTGTGTTGTCCAAGCTAGCTTTCTTTAACAGAGGCTTCACAATTGTATTTTTTAGGGATTCGGGAAAGATTCTGGAGCCTAGTATTGTGTTACAGACTGAAGTGATCATCGGGATGAGAGTATTCATCACTGGTGGGAGGACCGAGAATGGACACGGATCCAATATGGATCCGGTCTTAATGGAAGAGACTATTTTTGTGGTTTGTTCCATGGTCAGAGGTTTAAAACTCGTGAATTCATAGTCCAGTACCGGCTTAGGGGGGGACGAGTTTAGGGGGTTAGAAGAGAAAGCCTGATAGATGTCATTGACTTTGGAATAAAAGAATTTAGCCAATTCATCACAGAAGGATTGAGAGGCAGGCGGGGTAAGATCTGGTGCGTTACCCGATAGTGTTCTGGTAATATCGTATAGTTGTCTAGATGAGTTTTTAGCTTTGTCGATTTCTTCTGAAAAGAAAGTTTTCTTTGCTTCCATAATCATGTCTTTATACACTGATAGTGACTCTTTATATTTCACTTTCTCATCGGGATCATAATTTCTTCGCCATTTCCTTTCCCTGGTTCTGTTGAGCTGTTTTTGTCTCCTAAGCTCGTCAGTATACCATGGTGCAGAAGGGGTCGTTCTGCTCGTGGAAACTTTTTTTGTTGGAACTAAGGTGTTAGTGGCATTTCTTAGCCAGTCGTGAAATTGTTGTGTGGCAATGGATGGGTCGGTGGAAAGTAATGGACAAGAGCTGTCCAATAGATTGATTAATTCGGAATGATTTATATTTTTCCAAATTTTAAAAGTGGCTGGCTTCGGCGGTAAAGCTTTTCTCTTTGAAGTATCTGTTAGAGTCAACTTATTGAATATGACATAGTGATCTGTCCAAGGCAATGGCAGGATGTTAAGTATATGTAGGGTCTCAACATTAGAAAAGATACCGTCAAGAATGTGTCCAGCTTGGTGGGTCGGGGACGTGATCAAATGTTTGAGTCCTAACATGTCCAGATCCATAATCAAGGTCTGGGTATCCTTGTCCTCTTTCAGGTCCAGGTGAAAGTTCATGTCACCCAGAATTGTAAATGATTCCTCCATGATAAGTGATTCCATGATTGTACTAAGAGTGTTTATAAAAGGCTTTCTGTTTCCAGGGGGACGATATAAGAGTAGTCCTTTGAAACTATATATGGCTGTGAAGCGAATGCTAAATTGAAGTACCTCACATGTGGTTACCGAAATGGGAGTTATTTTAATTGGAAATCCTTCTCTGGCAATATTTGCCAGTCCCCCCCCTCGTTGCAGTTTCCTGTCCAGGCGGTAAATGGTGTAGCCGTGAGGCACAGCAATAACCAAGTCTGGTCCGGATGCTTCATCCAGCCAGGTCTCAGTCACAAAAAGGACATCTAGATTGTTGTCTAGGATGAGGTCGGCTATTTCTTGTCTATGCTTGCCCACTGATCTCGCATTAATCAAGGCCATGAGAAAAACAGTTTCTTTCGCTGGTGATATTCCTTTAGATAGAATTTTTTGGTTATTTATGAAGATCGTGGTATTACAATTGGTACACTTAATGGGCGTGTTGTATGTAAGACTGCTAGGGTCATGAACCAAACATCGAGAGTTGGAAAGGGTGCGTAGATCTAATAAGGAGGCTCGAGAATGGGTTATCCTACAATCTGATGAGATCTGGCCAGGGGTCGGGGCCCTGGGCCCGGTCCCGGCGCGGACGGGCGGGGACGGGCGCAGACGGGCTCGCCTTCGGCGCGCCGCTGGCGCGCCCGCTGCGCCTGCCCGCTGCGCGGATGGGTTGACATGTTGTTTTTATCCCCAGATCTCGTGCGTACTGAGGAGGGTGGGAGGCATCCAACAACTAGAACGCGACCCGTTCCTCAGCGCAAGATTGCACGTGAAGTGTGTTAAAAGCCGGTGTCAGCCCGCAAATCGGCTGCACCGCGCCTTAAAAATGTTTGTAACAGCTTCAGCGCGAAGCGAATCTCGCGCTGAAGTATTGAACAATTACAGTTTTAAAAAATGCAATTTAAAATATTTACAGTCCTTAATAACAGGTAATCATCCACATTCAATAGCGCGTTCCAGAAAGTATGAGCCCCCGGCTTTCCGCCTCAGGGGTAGATTTAATAGCAATCACCGATCTACTGGTGCTCGGGATTTAAATAAGCAAGGAGGGGGGGAGGCGTCCAACAACTAGAACGCGACCCGTTCCTCAGCGCAAGATGGCGTGTGAAGTGTGTGAAAAGCCGGTGTCAGCCCGCAAATCGGCTGCACCGCGCCTTAAAAATGTTTGTAACAGCTTCAGCGCGAAGCGAATCTCGCGCTGAAGTATTGAACAATTAGAGTTTTAAAAAATGCAATTTAAAATATTTACAGTCCTTAATAACAGGTAATCATCCACATTCAATAGCGCATTCCAGAAAGTATGAGCCCCCGGCTTTCCGCCTCAGGGGTAGATTTAATAGCAATGGTATTTAATTAACTTCCCGGGGTGAAGAAACCCTTTTTGAGAACTCAGAGTGAGTAAATTGGCCATTTTCATGCACTTTTAACCATTCCATAAATCTTGTGTTTAGGGCCCCTGGAAGCATGAAAATCACTTTAAACATGCTAATTTTTAGCTCTAACACTGATGATCAACCTACAAATGTGAACTGACGTTCAAAAATAAAACATTTGAAAACGGACCATTTTCCACATTTCTGAAGCATGACGTAATGGGGGTTGTTATCTCTTTTGTCGGAAATCAGCCATTTTTGCTTGAACATTAAATGCCTCCAAATGGTATTTAATTCACTTCCCGAGCCCCTGGAAGCATGAAAATCACTTTAAACATGCAAATTTTAGCTCTAACACTGATGATCAACCCACAAATGTGAACTGATGTTCAAAAATAAAACATTTGAAAACTGACCATTTTTCACATTTCTGAAGCATGACGTAATGGGGGGGTGTTATCTCTTTTGTCGAAAATCAGCCGTTTTTGCTTGAACATTAAATGCCTCCAAATGGTATTTAATTAACTTCCCGGGGTGAAGAAACCCTTTTTGAGAAGTCAGAGTGAGTAAATTGGCCATTTTCATGCACTTTTAACCATTCCATAAATCTTGTGTTTAGGGCCCCTGGAAGCATGAAAATCACTTTAAACATGCTATTTTTAGCTCTAACACTGATGATCAACCTACAAATGTGAACTGACGTTCAAAAATAAAACATTTGAAAACGGACCATTTTCCACATTTCTGAAGCATGACGTAATGGGGGGTGTTATCTCTTTTGTCAAAAATCAGCCGGTTTTGCTTGAACATTAAGTGCCTCCAAATAGTATTTAATTCACTTCCCGATCCCCTGGAAGCATGAAAATCACTTTAAACATGCTAATTTTAGCTCTAACACTGATGATCAACCTACAAATGTGAACTGACGTTCAAAAATAAAACATTTGAAAACGGACCATTTTCCACATTTCAGAAGCATGACGTAATGAGGGGGTGTTATCTCTTTTGTCGAAAATCAGCCGTTTTTGCTTGAACATTAAATGCCTCCAAATGGTATTTAATTAACTTCCGGAGTGAAGAAACCCTTTTTGAGAACTCAGAGTGAGTAAATTGGCCATTTTCATGCACTTTTAACCATTCCATAAATCTTGTGTTTAGGGCCCCTGGAATTATGAAAATCACTTTAAAAATGCTAATTTTAGCTCTAAAACTGATGATCCACCTACAAATGTGAACTGACGTTCAAAAATAAAACATTTGAAAACAGACCATTTTCCACATTTCTGAAGCATGACGTAACTGGGGGGTGTTATCTCTTTTTTAGAAAATCAGCCGTTTTTGCTTGAACATTAAATGCCTCCAAATGGTATTTAATTCACTTCCCGAGCCCCTGGAAGCATGAAAATCACTTTAAACATGCTAATTTTAGCTCTAACACTGATGATCCACCTACAAATGTGAACTGACGTTCAAAAATAAAACATTTGAAAACGGACCATTTTCCACATTTCTGAAGCATGACGTAATGGGGGGTGTTATCTCTTTTGTCAAAAATCAGCCGTATTTGCTTGAACATTAAGTGCCTCCAAATAGTATTTAATTCACTTCCCGAACCCCTGGAAGCATGAAAATGACTTTAAACATGCTAATTTTAGCTCCAACACTGATGATCAACCTACAAATGTGAACTGACGTTCAAAAATAAAATATTTGAAAACGGACCATTCTCCACATTTCTGAAGCATGACGTAATGGGGGGGTGTTATCTCTTTTGTCAAAAATCAGCCGTTTTTGCTTGAACATTAAGTGCCTCCAAATAGTATTTAATTCACTTCCCGATCCCCTGGAAGCATGAAAATCACTTTAAACATGCTAATTTTAGCTCTAACACTGATGATCAACCCACAAATGTGAACTGATGTTCAAAAATAAAACATTTGAAAACTGACCATTTTTCACATTTCTGAAGCATGACGTAATGGGGGGGTGTTATCTCTTTTGTCGAAAATCAGCCGTTTTTGCTTGAACATTAAATGCCTCCAAATGGTATTTAATTAACTTCCCGGGGTGAAGAAACCCTTTTTGAGAAGTCAGAGTGAGTAAATTGGCCATTTTCATGCACTTTTAACCATTCCATAAATCTTGTGTTTAGGGCCCCTGGAAGGATTGGTGTCAGTACAACGCGATGTTTTACAACGCGTTCCGTTACAACGCGATTTTTACATCGCAAATACCATTACAATGCATGCCATTACAACGCATGGCATTACATTGCAGATGGTATTACAACGCATACCATTACATCGTAAGTATTGGTAAGTATATCTTTTTTTTAAAAAATGTAATAAAGTTAATTAAATTAATTTAAAATAATAAAAATAATATAACATTTTTAAAACAGTAATTAATTTAATTATAGTAATTTAAAATAATATAATTAATGATATATAAAAAATGTATAAATAGAAAATAATATAATGTAATTAATTACAATAAATATAATTATAATTTAATTAAGTTATAAATAATACATAATATAATTTTAATTAATAAAATTAAAAGTATTTAATTAATTAAACATTTTTAAATAATATAATTTAAATATAATCGTTTATTAATACAATTAAATTAATAATATATTAATTTAATATATTTAAAATAATATAATAAATGATATATAAAACATTTATAAATAGAAAATAATATAATGCAATTAATTACAATAAATATAATTATAATTTAATTAAGTTATAAATAATACATAATATAATTATATTTAATAAAATTTAAAGAATTTAATTAATTAAACATTTTTAAATAATATAATTTAATTGTAATCGTTTATTAATACAATTAAATTAATAATTGTAAATATTGTTATTAATTTAATTAAATTAAATAAAATTAATTTAATTAATTTAATTTATATAAAGTCGTAATACCCCTGTACCCCAAAACCCATACACTGCCCTAAAACCTAAAAACACCCCTGTACCCCAAAACCCAAACACTGCCCTAAAACCTAAAAACACCCCTGTACCCCAAAACCCAAACACTGCCCTAAAACCTAAAAACACCCCTGTACCCCAAAACCCAAACACTGCCCTAAAACCTAAAAACACCCCTGTACCCCAAAACCCAAACCCTGCCCTAAAACCTAAAAACACCCCTGTACCCCAAAACCCAAACCCTGCCCTAAAACCTAAAAACACCCCTGTACCCCAAAACCCAAACACTGCCCTAAAACCTAAAAACACCCCTGTACCCCAAAACCCAAACACTGCCCTAAAACCTAAAAACACCCCTGTACCCCAAAACCCAAACCCTGCCCTAAAACCTAAAAACACCCCTGTACCCCAAAACCCAAACCCTGCCCTAAAACCTAAAAACACCCCTGTACCCCAAAACCCAAACCCTGCCCTAAAACCTAAAAACACCCCTGTACCCCAAAACCCAAACCCTACCCTAAAACCTAAAAACACCCCTGTACCCCAAAACCCAAACCCTGCCCTAAAACCTAAAAACACCCCTGTACCCCAAAACCCAAACACTGACCTAAAACCTAAAAATACCCAAACACCCCAAAACATATACATCAGTACCCCAAAACATATACTCCTATACTCATACTTATTTTAAAAAATACTTAAATTAATATATTTAATTTATAATATTTAAAAACGAAATAAATATTTTTTTATAATTAATAAAAATTAAATCAATAATAACATATTAAATAAAATAAAAAAAAAATTAGATACTTACCAATACTTACGATGTAATGGTATGCGTTGTAATACCATCTGCTATGTAATGCCATGCGTTGTAATGGCATGCATTGTAATGGTATTTACGATGTAAAAATCGCGTTGTAACGGAACGCGTTGTAAAAGATGCGTTTTAACGGTAACACACCCCCCTGGAAGCATGAAAATCACTTTAAACATGCTATTTTTAGCTCTAACACTGATGATCAACCTACAAATGTGAACTGACGTTCAAAAATAAAACATTTGAAAACGGACCATTTTCCACATTTCTGAAGCATGACGTAATGGGGGGTGTTATCTCTTTTGTCAAAAATCAGCCGGTTTTGCTTGAACATTAAGTGCCTCCAAATAGTATTTAATTCACTTCCCGATCCCCTGGAAGCATGAAAATCACTTTAAACATGCTAATTTTAGCTCTAACACTGATGATCAACCTACAAATGTGAACTGACGTTCAAAAATAAAACATTTGAAAACGGACCATTTTCCACATTTCAGAAGCATGACGTAATGAGGGGGTGTTATCTCTTTTGTCGAAAATCAGCCGTTTTTGCTTGAACATTAAATGCCTCCAAATGGTATTTAATTAACTTCCGGAGTGAAGAAACCCTTTTTGAGAACTCAGAGTGAGTAAATTGGCCATTTTCATGCACTTTTAACCATTCCATAAATCTTGTGTTTAGGGCCCCTGGAATTATGAAAATCACTTTAAAAATGCTAATTTTAGCTCTAAAACTGATGATCCACCTACAAATGTGAACTGACGTTCAAAAATAAAACATTTGAAAACAGACCATTTTCCACATTTCTGAAGCATGACGTAACTGGGGGGTGTTATCTCTTTTTTAGAAAATCAGCCGTTTTTGCTTGAACATTAAATGCCTCCAAATGGTATTTAATTCACTTCCCGAGCCCCTGGAAGCATGAAAATCACTTTAAACATGCTAATTTTAGCTCTAACACTGATGATCCACCTACAAATGTGAACTGACGTTCAAAAATAAAACATTTGAAAACGGACCATTTTCCACATTTCTGAAGCATGACGTAATGGGGGGTGTTATCTCTTTTGTCAAAAATCAGCCGTATTTGCTTGAACATTAAGTGCCTCCAAATAGTATTTAATTCACTTCCCGAACCCCTGAAAGCATGAAAATCACTTTAAACATGCTAATTTTAGCTCTAACACTGATGATCAACCTACAAATGTGAACTGACGTTCAAAAATAAAACATTTGAAAACGGACCATTTTCTACATTTCTGAAGCATGACGTAATGAGGGGGTGTTATCTCTTTTGTCGAAAATCAGCCATTTTTGCTTGAACATTAAATGCCTCCAAATGGTATTTAATTAACTTCCGGAGTGAAGAAACCCTTTTTGAGAACTCAGAGTGAGTAAATTGGCCATTTTCATGCACTTTTAACCGTTCCATAAATCTTGTGTTTAGGGCCCCTGAAATTATGAAAATCACTTTAAACATGCTAATTTTAGCTCTAAAACTGATGATCCTCCTACAAATGTGAACTGACGTTCAAAAATAAAACATTTGAAAATGGACCATTTTCCACATTTCTGAAGCATGACATAATGGGGGGTGTTATCTCTTTTGACGAACATCAGCCGTTTTTGCTTGAACATTAAATGCCTCCAAATGGGATTTAATTGACTTCCCGGGGTGAAGAAACCCTTTTTGAGAACTCAGAGGGAGTAAATTGGCCATTTTCATGCACTTTTAACCATTCCATAAATCTTGTGTTTAGGGCCCCTGGAATTATGAAAATCACTTTAAACATGCTAATTTTAGCTCTAAAACTGATGATCCACCTACAAATGTGAACTGACGTTCAAAAACAAAACATTTGAAAACAGACCATTTTCCACATTTCTGAAGCATGACGTAACTGGGGGGTGTTATCTCTTTTGTCAAAAATCAGCCGTTTTTGCTTGAACATTAAATGCCTCCAAATGGTATTTAATTCACTTCCCGAGCCCCTGGAAGCATGAAAATCACTTTAAACATGCTAATTTTAGCTCTAACACTGATGATCCACCTACAAATGTGAACTGACGTTCAAAAATAAAACATTTGAAAACGGACCATTTTCCACATTTTTGAAGCATGACGTAATGGGGGGGTGTTATCTCTTTTGTCGAAAATCAGCCGTTTTTGCTTGAACATTAAATGCCTCCAAATGGTATTTAATTCACTTCCCGAGCCCCTGGAAGCATGAAAATCACTTCAAACATGTTAATTTTGGCTCTAACACTGATGATCCACCTACAAATGTGAACTGACGTTCAAAAATAAAACATTTGAAAACGGACCATTTTCCACATTTCTGAAGCATGACGTAACTGGGGGGTGTTATCTCTTTTGTCGAAAATCAGCCGTTTTTGCTTGAACATTAAATGCCTCCAAATGTTATTTAATTCACTTCCCGAGCCCCTGGAAGCATGAAAATCACTTTAAACATGCTAATTTTAGCTCTAACACTGATGATCCACCTACAAATGTGAACTGACGTTCAAAAATAAAACATTTGAAAATGGACCATTTTCCACATTTCTGAAGCATGACGTAATGGGGGGTGTTATCTCTTTTGACGAACATCAGCCGTTTTTGCTTGAACATTAAATGCCTCCAAATGGGATTTAATTGACTTCCCGGGGTGAAGAAACCCTTTTTGAGAACTCAGAGTGAGTAAATTGGCCATTTTCATGCACTTTTAACCATTCCATAAATCTTGTGTTTAGGGCCCCTGGAATTATGAAAATCACTTTAAACATGCTAATTTTAGCTCTAAAACTGATGATCCACCTACAAATGTGAACTGACGTTCAAAAATAAAACATTTGAAAACAGACCATTTTCCACATTTCTGAAGCATGACGTAACTGGGGGGTAGTATCTCTTTTGTCAAAAATCAGCCGTTTTTGCTTGAACATTAAATGCCTCCAAATGGTATTTAATTCACTTCCCGAGCCCCTGGAAGCATGAAAATCACTTTAAACATGCTAATTTTTAGCTCTAACACTGATGATCAACCTACAAATGTGAACTGACGTTCAAAAATAAAACATTTGAAAACGGACCATTTTCCACATTTCTGAAGCATGACGTAATGGGGGTTGTTATCTCTTTTGTCGAAAATCAACCATTTTTGCTTGAACATTAAATGCCTCCAAATGGTATTTAATTCACTTCCCGAGCCCCTGGAAGCATGAAAATCACTTTAAACATGCAAATTTTAGCTCTAACACTGATGATCAACCCACAAATGTGAACTGATGTTCAAAAATAAAACATTTGAAAACTGACCATTTTTCACATTTCTGAAGCATGACGTAATGGGGGGGTGTTATCTCTTTTGTCGAAAATCAGCCGTTTTTGCTTGAACATTAAATGCCTCCAAATGGTATTTAATTAACTTCCCGGGGTGAAGAAACCCTTTTTGAGAAGTCAGAGTGAGTAAATTGGCCATTTTCATGCACTTTTAACCATTCCATAAATCTTGTGTTTAGGGCCCCTGGAAGCATGAAAATCACTTTAAACATGCTATTTTTAGCTCTAACACTGATGATCAACCTACAAATGTGAACTGACGTTCAGAAATAAAACATTTGAAAACGGACCATTTTCCACATTTCTGAAGCATGACGTAATGGGGGGGTGTTATCTCTTTTGTCACAAATCAGCCGGTTTTGCTTGAACATTAAGTGCCTCCAAATAGTATTTAATTCACTTCCCGATCCCCTGGAAGCATGAAAATCACTTTAAACATGCTAATTTTAGCTCTAACACTGATGATCAACCTACAAATGTGAACTGACGTTCAAAAATAAAACATTTGAAAACGGACCATTTTCCACATTTCAGAAGCATGACGTAATGAGGGGGTGTTATCTCTTTTGTCGAAAATCAGCCGTTTTTGCTTGAACATTAAATGCCTCCAAATGGTATTTAATTAACTTCCGGAGTGAAGAAACCCTTTTTGAGAACTCAGAGTGAGTAAATTGGCCATTTTCATGCACTTTTAACCATTCCATAAATCTTGTGTTTAGGGCCCCTGGAATTATGAAAATCACTTTAAAAATGCAAATTTTAGCTCTAAAACTGATGATCCACCTACAAATGTGAACTGACGTTCAAAAATAAAACATTTGAAAACAGACCATTTTCCACATTTCTGAAGCATGACGTAACTGGGGGGTGTTATCTCTTTTTTAGAAAATCAGCCGTTTTTGCTTGAACATTAAATGCCTCCAAATGGTATTTAATTCACTTCCCGAGCCCCTGGAAGCATGAAAATCACTTTAAACATGCTAATTTTAGCTCTAACACTGATGATCCACCTACAAATGTGAACTGACGTTCAAAAATAAAACATTTGAAAACGGACCATTTTCCACATTTCTGAAGCATGACGTAATGGGGGGTGTTATCTCTTTTGTCAAAAATCAGCCGTATTTGCTTGAACATTAAGTGCCTCCAAATAGTATTTAATTCACTTCCCGAGCCCCTGGAAGCATGAAAATCACTTTAAACATGCTAATTTTAGCTCTAACACTGATGATCAACCTACAAATGTGAACTGACGTTCAAAAATAAAATATTTGAAAACGGACCATTCTCCACATTTCTGAAGCATGACGTAATGGGGGGGTGTTCTCTCTTTTGTCAAAAATCAGCCGTTTTTGCTTGAACATTAAGTGCCTCCAAATAGTATTTAATTCACTTCACGATCCCCTGGAAGCATGAAAATCACTTTAAACATGCTAATTTTAGCTCTAACACTGATGATCAACCTACAAATGTGAACTGACGTTCAAAAATAAAACATTTGAAAACGGACCATTTTCTACATTTCTGAAGCATGACGTAATGAGGGGGTGTTATCTCTTTTGTCGAAAATCAGCCATTTTTGCTTGAACATTAAATGCCTCCAAATGGTATTTAATTAACTTCCGGAGTGAAGAAACCCTTTTTGAGAACTCAGAGTGAGTAAATTGGCCATTTTCATGCACTTTTAACCGTTCCATAAATCTTGTGTTTAGGGCCCCTGAAATTATGAAAATCACTTTAAACATGCTAATTTTAGCTCTAAAACTGATGATCCTCCTACAAATGTGAACTGACGTTCAAAAATAAAACATTTGAAAATGGACCATTTTCCACATTTCTGAAGCATGACATAATGGGGGGTGTTATCTCTTTTGACGAACATCAGCCGTTTTTGCTTGAACATTAAATGCCTCCAAATGGGATTTAATTGACTTCCCGGGGTGAAGAAACCCTTTTTGAGAACTCAGAGGGAGTAAATTGGCCATTTTCATGCACTTTTAACCATTCCATAAATCTTGTGTTTAGGGCCCCTGGAATTATGAAAATCACTTTAAACATGCTAATTTTAGCTCTAAAACTGATGATCCACCTACAAATGTGAACTGACGTTCAAAAACAAAACATTTGAAAACAGACCATTTTCCACATTTCTGAAGCATGACGTAACTGGGGGGTGTTATCTCTTTTGTCAAAAATCAGCCGTTTTTGCTTGAACATTAAATGCCTCCAAATGGTATTTAATTCACTTCCCGAGCCCCTGGAAGCATGAAAATCACTTTAAACATGCTAATTTTAGCTCTAACACTGATGATCCACCTACAAATGTGAACTGACGTTCAAAAATAAAACATTTGAAAACGGACCATTTTCCACATTTTTGAAGCATGACGTAATGGGGGGGTGTTATCTCTTTTGTCGAAAATCAGCCGTTTTTGCTTGAACATTAAATGCCTCCAAATGGTATTTAATTCACTTCCCGAGCCCCTGGAAGCATGAAAATCACTTCAAACATGTTAATTTTGGCTCTAACACTGATGATCCACCTACAAATGTGAACTGACGTTCAAAAATAAAACATTTGAAAACGGACCATTTTCCACATTTCTGAAGCATGACGTAACTGGGGGGTGTTATCTCTTTTGTCGAAAATCAGCCGTTTTTGCTTGAACATTAAATGCCTCCAAATGTTATTTAATTCACTTCCCGAGCCCCTGGAAGCATGAAAATCACTTTAAACATGCTAATTTTAGCTCTAACACTGATGATCCACCTACAAATGTGAACTGACGTTCAAAAATAAAACATTTGAAAATGGACCATTTTCCACATTTCTGAAGCATGACGTAATGGGGGGTGTTATCTCTTTTGACGAACATCAGCCGTTTTTGCTTGAACATTAAATGCCTCCAAATGGGATTTAATTGACTTCCCGGGGTGAAGAAACCCTTTTTGAGAACTCAGAGTGAGTAAATTGGCCATTTTCATGCACTTTTAACCATTCCATAAATCTTGTGTTTAGGGCCCCTGGAATTATGAAAATCACTTTAAACATGCTAATTTTAGCTCTAAAACTGATGATCCACCTACAAATGTGAACTGACGTTCAAAAATAAAACATTTGAAAACAGACCATTTTCCACATTTCTGAAGCATGACGTAACTGGGGGGTAGTATCTCTTTTGTCAAAAATCAGCCGTTTTTGCTTGAACATTAAATGCCTCCAAATGGTATTTAATTCACTTCCCGAGCCCCTGGAAGCATGAAAATCACTTTAAACATGCTAATTTTTAGCTCTAACACTGATGATCAACCTACAAATGTGAACTGACGTTCAAAAATAAAACATTTGAAAACGGACCATTTTCCACATTTCTGAAGCATGACGTAATGGGGGTTGTTATCTCTTTTGTCGAAAATCAACCATTTTTGCTTGAACATTAAATGCCTCCAAATGGTATTTAATTCACTTCCCGAGCCCCTGGAAGCATGAAAATCACTTTAAACATGCAAATTTTAGCTCTAACACTGATGATCAACCCACAAATGTGAACTGATGTTCAAAAATAAAACATTTGAAAACTGACCATTTTTCACATTTCTGAAGCATGACGTAATGGGGGGGTGTTATCTCTTTTGTCGAAAATCAGCCGTTTTTGCTTGAACATTAAATGCCTCCAAATGGTATTTAATTAACTTCCCGGGGTGAAGAAACCCTTTTTGAGAAGTCAGAGTGAGTAAATTGGCCATTTTCATGCACTTTTAACCATTCCATAAATCTTGTGTTTAGGGCCCCTGGAAGCATGAAAATCACTTTAAACATGCTATTTTTAGCTCTAACACTGATGATCAACCTACAAATGTGAACTGACGTTCAGAAATAAAACATTTGAAAACGGACCATTTTCCACATTTCTGAAGCATGACGTAATGGGGGGGTGTTATCTCTTTTGTCACAAATCAGCCGGTTTTGCTTGAACATTAAGTGCCTCCAAATAGTATTTAATTCACTTCCCGATCCCCTGGAAGCATGAAAATCACTTTAAACATGCTAATTTTAGCTCTAACACTGATGATCAACCTACAAATGTGAACTGACGTTCAAAAATAAAACATTTGAAAACGGACCATTTTCCACATTTCAGAAGCATGACGTAATGAGGGGGTGTTATCTCTTTTGTCGAAAATCAGCCGTTTTTGCTTGAACATTAAATGCCTCCAAATGGTATTTAATTAACTTCCGGAGTGAAGAAACCCTTTTTGAGAACTCAGAGTGAGTAAATTGGCCATTTTCATGCACTTTTAACCATTCCATAAATCTTGTGTTTAGGGCCCCTGGAATTATGAAAATCACTTTAAAAATGCAAATTTTAGCTCTAAAACTGATGATCCACCTACAAATGTGAACTGACGTTCAAAAATAAAACATTTGAAAACAGACCATTTTCCACATTTCTGAAGCATGACGTAACTGGGGGGTGTTATCTCTTTTTTAGAAAATCAGCCGTTTTTGCTTGAACATTAAATGCCTCCAAATGGTATTTAATTCACTTCCCGAGCCCCTGGAAGAATGAAAATCACTTTAAACATGCTAATTTTAGCTCTAACACTGATGATCCACCTACAAATGTGAACTGACGTTCAAAAATAAAACATTTGAAAACGGACCATTTTCCACATTTCTGAAGCATGACGTAATGGGGGGTGTTATCTCTTTTGTCAAAAATCAGCCGTATTTGCTTGAACATTAAGTGCCTCCAAATAGTATTTAATTCACTTCCCGAGCCCCTGGAAGCATGAAAATCACTTTAAACATGCTAATTTTAGCTCTAACACTGATGATCAACCTACAAATGTGAACTGACGTTCAAAAATAAAATATTTGAAAACGGACCATTCTCCACATTTCTGAAGCATGACGTAATGGGGGGGTGTTCTCTCTTTTGTCAAAAATCAGCCGTTTTTGCTTGAACATTAAGTGCCTCCAAATAGTATTTAATTCACTTCACGATCCCCTGGAAGCATGAAAATCACTTTAAACATGCTAATTTTAGCTCTAACACTGATGATCAACCTACAAATGTGAACTGACGTTCAAAAATAAAACATTTGAAAACGGACCATTTTCTACATTTCTGAAGCATGACGTAATGAGGGGGTGTTATCTCTTTTGTCGAAAATCAGCCATTTTTGCTTGAACATTAAATGCCTCCAAATGGTATTTAATTAACTTCCGGAGTGAAGAAACCCTTTTTGAGAACTCAGAGTGAGTAAATTGGCCATTTTCATGCACTTTTAACCGTTCCATAAATCTTGTGTTTAGGGCCCCTGGAATTATGAAAATCACTTTAAACATGCTAATTTTAGCTCTAAAACTGATGATCCTCCTACAAATGTGAACTGACGTTCAAAAATAAAACATTTGAAAATGGACCATTTTCCACATTTCTGAAGCATGACGTAATGGGGGGTGTTATCTCTTTTGACGAACATCAGCCGTTTTTGCTTGAACATTAAATGCCTCCAAATGGGATTTAATTGACTTCCCGGGGTGAAGAAACCCTTTTTGAGAACTCAGAGTGAGTAAATTGGCCATTTTCATGCACTTTTAACCATTCCATAAATCTTGTGTTTAGGGCCCCTGGAATTATGAAAATCACTTTAAACATGCTAATTTTAGCTCTAAAACTGATGATCCACCTACAAATGTGAACTGACGTTCAAAAATAAAACATTTGAAAACAGACCATTTTCCACATTTCTGAAGCATGACGTAACTGGGGGGTGTTATCTCTTTTGTCAAAAATCAGCCGTTTTTGCTTGAACATTAAATGCCTCCAAATGGTATTTAATTCACTTCCCGAGCCCCTGGAAGCATGAAAATCACTTTAAACATGCTAATTTTAGCTCTAACACTGATGATCCACCTACAAATGTGAACTGACGTTCAAAAATAAAACATTTGAAAACGGACCATTTTCCACATTTTTGAAGCATGACGTAATGGGGGGGTGTTATCTCTTTTGTCGAAAATCAGCCGTTTTTGCTTGAACATTAAATGCCTCCAAATGGTATTTAATTCACTTCCCGAGCCCCTGGAAGCATGAAAATCATTTCAAACATGTTAATTTTGGCTCTAACACTGATGATCCACCTACAAATGTGAACTGACGTTCGAAAATAAAACATTTGAAAACGGACCATTTTCCACATTTCTGAAGCATGACGTAACTGGGGGGTGTTATCTCTTTTGTCGAAAATCAGCCGTTTTTGCTTGAACATTAAATGCCTCCAAATGTTATTTAATTCACTTCCCGAGCCCCTGGAAGCATGAAAATCACTTTAAACATGCTAATTTTAGCTCTAACACTGATGATCCACCTACAAATGTGAACTGACGTTCAAAAATAAAACATTTGAAAATGGACCATTTTCCACATTTCTGAAGCATGACGTAATGGGGGGTGTTATCTCTTTTGACGAACATCAGCCGTTTTTGCTTGAACATTAAATGCCTCCAAATGGGATTTAATTGACTTCCCGGGGTGAAGAAACCCTTTTTGAGAACTCAGAGTGAGTAAATTGGCCATTTTCATGCACTTTTAACCATTCCATAAATCTTGTGTTTAGGGCCCCTGGAATTATGAAAATCACTTTAAACATGCTAATTTTAGCTCTAAAACTGATGATCCACCTACAAATGTGAACTGACGTTCAAAAATAAAACATTTGAAAACAGACCATTTTCCACATTTCTGAAGCATGACGTAACTGGGGGGTGTTATCTCTTTTGTCAAAAATCAGCCGTTTTTGCTTGAACATTAAATGCCTCCAAATGGTATTTAATTCACTTCCCGAGCCCCTGGAAGCATGAAAATCACTTTAAACATGCTAATTTTAGCTCTAACACTGATGATCCACCTACAAATGTGAACTGACGTTCAAAAATAAAACATTTGAAAACGGACCATTTTCCACATTTTTGAAGCATGACGTAATGGGGGGGTGTTATCTCTTTTGTCGAAAATCAGCCGTTTTTGCTTGAACATTAAATGCCTCCAAATGGTATTTAATTCACTTCCCGAGCCCCTGGAAGCATGAAAATCACTTTAAACATGCTAATTTTAGCTCTAACACTGATGATCCACCTACAAATGTGAACTGACGTTCAAAAATAAAACATTTGAAAACGGACCATTTTCCACATTTCTGAAGCATGACGTAATGGGGGGTGTTATCTCTTTTGTCAAAAATCAGCCGTATTTGCTTGAACATTAAGTGCCTCCAAATAGTATTTAATTCACTTCCCGAGCCCCTGGAAGCATGAAAATCACTTTAAACATGCTAATTTTAGCTCTAACACTGAAGATCAACCTACAAATGTGAACTGACGTTCAAAATAAAATATTTGAAAACGGACCATTCTCCACATTTCTGAAGCATGACGTAAAGGGGGGGTGTTATCTCTTTTGTCAAAAATCAGCCGTTTTTGCTTGAACATTAAGTGCCTCCAAATAGTATTTAATTCACTTCCCGATCCCCTGGAAGCATGAAAATCACTTTAAACATGCTAATTTTAGCTCTAACACTGATGATCAACCTACAAATGTGAACTGACGTTCAAAAATAAAACATTTGAAAACGGACCATTTTCTACATTTCTGAAGCATGACGTAATGAGGGGGTGTTATCTCTTTTGTCCAAAATCAGCCATTTTTGCTTGAACATTAAATGCCTCCAAATGGTATTTAATTAACTTCCGGAGTGAAGAAACCCTTTTTGAGAACTCAGAGTGAGTAAATTGGCCATTTTCATGCACTTTTAACCGTTCCATAAATCTTGTGTTTAGGGCCCCTGGAATTATGAAAATCACTTTAAACATGCTAATTTTAGCTCTAAAACTGATGATCCTCCTACAAATGTGAACTGACGTTCAAAAATAAAACATTTGAAAATGGACCATTTTCCACATTTCTGAAGCATGACGTAATGGGGGGTGTTATCTCTTTTGACGAACATCAGCCGTTTTTGCTTGAACATTAAATGCCTCCAAATGGGATTTAATTGACTTCCCGGGGTGAAGAAACCCTTTTTGAGAACTGAGAGTGAGTAAATTGGCCATTTTCATGCACTTTTAACCATTCCATAAATCTTGTGTTTAGGGCCCCTGGAATTATGAAAATCACTTTAAACATGCTAATTTTAGCTCTAAAACTGATGATCCACCTACAAATGTGAACTGACGTTCAAAAATAAAACATTTGAAAACAGACCATTTTCCACATTTCTGAAGCATGACGTAACTGGGGGGTGTTATCTCTTTTGTCAAAAATCAGCCGTTTTTGCTTGAACATTAAATGCCTCCAAATGGTATTTAATTCACTTCCCGAGCCCCTGGAAGCATGAAAATCACTTTAAACATGCTAATTTTAGCTCTAACACTGATGATCCACATACAAATGTGAACTGACGTTCAAAAATAAAACATTTGAAAACGGACCATTTTCCACATTTTTGAAGCATGACGTAATGGGGGGGTGTTATCTCTTTTGTCGAAAATCAGCCGTTTTTGCTTGAACATTAAATGCCTCCAAATGGTATTTAATTCACTTCCCGAGCCCCTGGAAGCATGAAAATCACTTCAAACATGTTAATTTTGGCTCTAACACTGATGATCCACCTACAAATGTGAACTGACGTTCGAAAATAAAACATTTGAAAACGGACCATTTTCCACATTTCTGAAGCATGACGTAATGGGGGGGTGTTATCTCTTTTGTCGAAAATCAGCCGTTTTTGCTTGAACATTAAATGCCTCCAAATGGTATTTAATTCACTTCCCGAGCCCCTGGAAGCATGAAAATCACTTTAAACATGCTAATTTTAGCTCTAACACTGATGATCCACCTACAAATGTGAACTGACGTTCAAAAATAAAACATTTGAAAATGGACCATTTTCTACATTTCTGAAGCATGACGTAATGGGGGGTGTTATCTCTTTTGTCAAAAATCAGCCGTATTTGCTTGAACATTAAGTGCCTCCAAATAGTATTTAATTCACTTCCCGAGCCCCTGGAAGCATGAAAATCACTTTAAACATGCTAATTTTAGCTCTAACACTGATGATCAACCTACAAATGTGAACTGACGTTCAAAAATAAAATATTTGAAAACGGACCATTCTCCACATTTCTGAAGCATGACGTAATGGGGGGGTGTTATCTCTTTTGTCAAAAATCAGCCGTTTTTGCTTGAACATTAAGTGCCTCCAAATAGTATTTAATTCACTTCCCGATCCCCTGGAAGCATGAAAATCACTTTAAACATGCTAATTTTAGCTCTAACACTGATGATCAACCTACAAATGTGAACTGACGTTCAAAAATAAAACATTTGAAAACGGACCATTTTCTACATTTCTGAAGCATGACGTATAGAGGGGGTGTTATCTCTTTTGTCGAAAATCAGCCGTTTTTGCTTGAACATTAAATGCCTCCAAATGGTATTTAATTAACTTCCGGAGTGAAGAAACCCTTTTTGAGAACTCAGAGTGAGTAAATTGGCCATTTTCATGCACTTTTAACCGTTCCATAAATCTTGTGTTTAGGGCCCCTGGAATTATGAAAATCACTTTAAACATGCTAATTTTAGCTCTAAAACTGATGATCCTCCTACAAATGTGAACTGACGTTCAAAAATAAAACATCTGAAAACAGACCATTTTCCACATTTCTGAAGCATGACGTAACTGGGGGGTGTTATCTCTTTTGTCAAAAATCAGCCGTTTTTGCTTGAACATTAAATGCCTCCAAATGGTATTTAATTCCCTTCCCGAGCCCCTGGAAGCATGAAAATCACTTTAAACATGCTAATTTTAGCTCTAACACTGATGATCCACCTACAAATGTGAACTGACGTTCAAAAATAAAACATTTGAAAATGGACCATTTTCCACATTTCTGAAGCATGACGTAATGGGGGTGTTATCTCTTTTGTCGAACATCAGCCGTTTTTGCTTGAACATTAAATGCCTCCAAATGGGATTTAATTGACTTCCCGGGGTGAAGAAACCCTTTTTGAGAACTCAGAGTGAGTAAATTGACCATTTTCATGCACTTTTAACCATTCCATAAATCTTGTGTTTAGGGCCCCTGGAATTATGAAAATCACTTTAAACATGCTAATTTTAGCTCTAAAACTGATGATCCACCTACAAATGTGAACTGACGTTCAAAAATAAAACATTTGAAAACAGACCGTTTTCCACATTTCTGAAGCATGACGTAATGGGGGGTGTTATCTCTTTTGACGAACATCAGCCGTTTTTGCTTGAACATTAAATGCCTCCAAATGGGATTTAATTGACTTCCCGGGGTGAAGAAACCCTTTTTGAGAACTCAGAGTGAGTAAATTGGCCATTTTCATGCACTTTTAACCATTCCATAAATCTTGTGTTTAGGGCCCCTGGAATTATGAAAATCACTTTAAACATGCTAATTTTAGCTCTAAAACTGATGATCCACCTACAAATGTGAACTGACGTTCAAAAATAAAACATTTGAAAACAGACCATTTTCCACATTTCTGAAGCATGACGTAACTGGGGGGTGTTATCTCTTTTGTCAAAAATCAGCCGTTTTTGCTTGAACATTAAATGCCTCCAAATGGTATTTAATTCACTTCCCGAGCCCCTGGAAGCATGAAAATCACTTTAAACATGCTAATTTTAGCTCTAACACTGATGATCCACCTACAAATGTGAACTGACGTTCAAAAATAAAACATTTGAAAACGGACCATTTTCCACATTTTTGAAGCATGACGTAATGGGGGGGTGTTATCTCTTTTGTCGAAAATCAGCCGTTTTTGCTTGAACATTAAATGCCTCCAAATGGTATTTAATTCACTTCCCGAGCCCCTGGAAGCATGAAAATCACTTCAAACATGTTAATTTTGGCTCTAACACTGATGATCCACCTACAAATGTGAACTGACGTTCGAAAATAAAACATTTGAAAACGGACCATTTTCCACATTTCTGAAGCATGACGTAACTGGGGGGTGTTATCTCTTTTGTCGAAAATCAGCCGTTTTTGCTTGAACATTAAATGCCTCCAAATGTTATTTAATTCACTTCCCGAGCCCCTGGAAGCATGAAAATCACTTTAAACATGCTAATTTTAGCTCTAACACTGATGATCCACCTACAAATGTGAACTGACGTTCAAAAATAAAACATTTGAAAATGGACCATTTTCCACATTTCTGAAGCATGACGTAATGGGGGGTGTTATCTCTTTTGACGAACATCAGCCGTTTTTGCTTGAACATTAAATGCCTCCAAATGGGATTTAATTGACTTCCCGGGGTGAAGAAACCCTTTTTGAGAACTCAGAGTGAGTAAATTGGCCATTTTCATGCACTTTTAACCATTCCATAAATCTTGTGTTTAGGGCCCCTGGAATTATGAAAATCACTTTAAACATGCTAATTTTAGCTCTAAAACTGATGATCCACCTACAAATGTGAACTGACGTTCAAAAATAAAACATTTGAAAACAGACCATTTTCCACATTTCTGAAGCATGACGTAACTGGGGGGTGTTATCTCTTTTGTCAAAAATCAGCCGTTTTTGCTTGAACATTAAATGCCTCCAAATGGTATTTAATTCACTTCCCGAGCCCCTGGAAGCATGAAAATCACTTTAAACATGCTAATTTTAGCTCTAACACTGATGATCCACCTACAAATGTGAACTGACGTTCAAAAATAAAACATTTGAAAACGGACCATTTTCCACATTTTTGAAGCATGACGTAATGGGGGGGTGTTATCTCTTTTGTCGAAAATCAGCCGTTTTTGCTTGAACATTAAATGCCTCCAAATGGTATTTAATTCACTTCCCGAGCCCCTGGAAGCATGAAAATCACTTTAAACATGCTAATTTTAGCTCTAACACTGATGATCCACCTACAAATGTGAACTGACGTTCAAAAATAAAACATTTGAAAACGGACCATTTTCCACATTTCTGAAGCATGACGTAATGGGGGGTGTTATCTCTTTTGTCAAAAATCAGCCGTATTTGCTTGAACATTAAGTGCCTCCAAATAGTATTTAATTCACTTCCCGATCCCCTGGAAGCATGAAAATCACTTTAAACATGCTAATTTTAGCTCTAACACTGATGATCAACCTACAAATGTGAACTGACGTTCAAAAATAAAACATTTGAAAACGGACCATTTTCTACATTTCTGAAGCATGACGTAATGAGGGGGTGTTATCTCTTTTGTCGAAAATCAGCCATTTTTGCTTGAACATTAAATGCCTCCAAATGGTATTTAATTAACTTCCGGAGTGAAGAAACCCTTTTTGAGAACTCAGAGTGAGTAAATTGGCCATTTTCATGCACTTTTAACCGTTCCATAAATCTTGTGTTTAGGGCCCCTGGAATTATGAAAATCACTTTAAACATGCTAATTTTAGCTCTAAAACTGATGATCCTCCTACAAATGTGAACTGACGTTCAAAAATAAAACATTTGAAAATGGACCATTTTCCACATTTCTGAAGCATGACGTAATGGGGGGTGTTATCTCTTTTGACGAACATCAGCCGTTTTTGCTTGAACATTAAATGCCTCCAAATGGGATTTAATTGACTTCCCGGGGTGAAGAAACCCTTTTTGAGAACTGAGAGTGAGTAAATTGGCCATTTTCATGCACTTTTAACCATTCCATAAATCTTGTGTTTAGGGCCCCTGGAATTATGAAAATCACTTTAAACATGCTAATTTTAGCTCTAAAACTGATGATCCACCTACAAATGTGAACTGACGTTCAAAAATAAAACATTTGAAAACAGACCATTTTCCACATTTCTGAAGCATGACGTAACTGGGGGGTGTTATCTCTTTTGTCAAAAATCAGCCGTTTTTGCTTGAACATTAAATGCCTCCAAATGGTATTTAATTCACTTCCCGAGCCCCTGGAAGCATGAAAATCACTTTAAACATGCTAATTTTAGCTCTAACACTGATGATCCACATACAAATGTGAACTGACGTTCAAAAATAAAACATTTGAAAACGGACCATTTTCCACATTTTTGAAGCATGACGTAATGGGGGGGTGTTATCTCTTTTGTCGAAAATCAGCCGTTTTTGCTTGAACATTAAATGCCTCCAAATGGTATTTAATTCACTTCCCGAGCCCCTGGAAGCATGAAAATCACTTCAAACATGTTAATTTTGGCTCTAACACTGATGATCCACCTACAAATGTGAACTGACGTTCGAAAATAAAACATTTGAAAACGGACCATTTTCCACATTTCTGAAGCATGACGTAATGGGGGGGTGTTATCTCTTTTGTCGAAAATCAGCCGTTTTTGCTTGAACATTAAATGCCTCCAAATGGTATTTAATTCACTTCCCGAGCCCCTGGAAGCATGAAAATCACTTTAAACATGCTAATTTTAGCTCTAACACTGATGATCCACCTACAAATGTGAACTGACGTTCAAAAATAAAACATTTGAAAATGGACCATTTTCTACATTTCTGAAGCATGACGTAATGGGGGGTGTTATCTCTTTTGTCAAAAATCAGCCGTATTTGCTTGAACATTAAGTGCCTCCAAATAGTATTTAATTCACTTCCCGAGCCCCTGGAAGCATGAAAATCACTTTAAACATGCTAATTTTAGCTCTAACACTGATGATCAACCTACAAATGTGAACTGACGTTCAAAAATAAAATATTTGAAAACGGACCATTCTCCACATTTCTGAAGCATGACGTAATGGGGGGGTGTTATCTCTTTTGTCAAAAATCAGCCGTTTTTGCTTGAACATTAAGTGCCTCCAAATAGTATTTAATTCACTTCCCGATCCCCTGGAAGCATGAAAATCACTTTAAACATGCTAATTTTAGCTCTAACACTGATGATCAACCTACAAATGTGAACTGACGTTCAAAAATAAAACATTTGAAAACGGACCATTTTCTACATTTCTGAAGCATGACGTATAGAGGGGGTGTTATCTCTTTTGTCGAAAATCAGCCGTTTTTGCTTGAACATTAAATGCCTCCAAATGGTATTTAATTAACTTCCGGAGTGAAGAAACCCTTTTTGAGAACTCAGAGTGAGTAAATTGGCCATTTTCATGCACTTTTAACCGTTCCATAAATCTTGTGTTTAGGGCCCCTGGAATTATGAAAATCACTTTAAACATGCTAATTTTAGCTCTAAAACTGATGATCCTCCTACAAATGTGAACTGACGTTCAAAAATAAAACATCTGAAAACAGACCATTTTCCACATTTCTGAAGCATGACGTAACTGGGGGGTGTTATCTCTTTTGTCAAAAATCAGCCGTTTTTGCTTGAACATTAAATGCCTCCAAATGGTATTTAATTCCCTTCCCGAGCCCCTGGAAGCATGAAAATCACTTTAAACATGCTAATTTTAGCTCTAACACTGATGATCCACCTACAAATGTGAACTGACGTTCAAAAATAAAACATTTGAAAATGGACCATTTTCCACATTTCTGAAGCATGACGTAATGGGGGTGTTATCTCTTTTGTCGAACATCAGCCGTTTTTGCTTGAACATTAAATGCCTCCAAATGGGATTTAATTGACTTCCCGGGGTGAAGAAACCCTTTTTGAGAACTCAGAGTGAGTAAATTGGCCATTTTCATGCACTTTTAACCATTCCATAAATCTTGTGTTTAGGGCCCCTGGAATTATGAAAATCACTTTAAACATGCTAATTTTAGCTCTAAAACTGATGATCCACCTACAAATGTGAACTGACGTTCAAAAATAAAACATTTGAAAACAGACCGTTTTCCACATTTCTGAAGCATGACGTAATGGGGGGTGTTATCTCTTTTGACGAACATCAGCCGTTTTTGCTTGAACATTAAATGCCTCCAAATGGGATTTAATTGACTTCCCGGGGTGAAGAAACCCTTTTTGAGAACTCAGAGTGAGTAAATTGGCCATTTTCATGCACTTTTAACCATTCCATAAATCTTGTGTTTAGGGCCCCTGGAATTATGAAAATCACTTTAAACATGCTAATTTTAGCTCTAAAACTGATGATCCACCTACAAATGTGAACTGACGTTCAAAAATAAAACATTTGAAAACAGACCATTTTCCACATTTCTGAAGCATGACGTAACTGGGGGGTGTTATCTCTTTTGTCAAAAATCAGCCGTTTTTGCTTGAACATTAAATGCCTCCAAATGGTATTTAATTCACTTCCCGAGCCCCTGGAAGCATGAAAATCACTTTAAACATGCTAATTTTAGCTCTAACACTGATGATTCACCTACAAATGTGAACTGACGTTCAAAAATAAAACATTTGAAAACGGACCATTTTCCACATTTTTGAAGCATGACGTAATGGGGGGGTGTTATCTCTTTTGTCGAAAATCAGCCGTTTTTGCTTGAACATTAAATGCCTCCAAATGGTATTTAATTCACTTCCCGAGCCCCTGGAAGCATGAAAATCACTTCAAACATGTTAATTTTGGCTCTAACACTGATGATCCACCTACAAATGTGAACTGACGTTCGAAAATAAAACATTTGAAAACGGACCATTTTCCACATTTCTGAAGCATGACGTAACTGGGGGGTGTTATCTCTTTTGTCGAAAATCAGCCGTTTTTGCTTGAACATTAAATGCCTCCAAATGTTATTTAATTCACTTCCCGAGCCCCTGGAAGCATGAAAATCACTTTAAACATGCTAATTTTAGCTCTAACACTGATGATCCACCTACAAATGTGAACTGACGTTCAAAAATAAAACATTTGAAAATGGACCATTTTCCACATTTCTGAAGCATGACGTAATGGGGGGTGTTATCTCTTTTGACGAACATCAGCCGTTTTTGCTTGAACATTAAATGCCTCCAAATGGGATTTAATTGACTTCCCGGGGTGAAGAAACCCTTTTTGAGAACTCAGAGTGAGTAAATTGGCCATTTTCATGCACTTTTAACCATTCCATAAATCTTGTGTTTAGGGCCCCTGGAATTATGAAAATCACTTTAAACATGCTAATTTTAGCTCTAAAACTGATGATCCACCTACAAATGTGAACTGACGTTCAAAAATAAAACATTTGAAAACAGACCATTTTCCACATTTCTGAAGCATGACGTAACTGGGGGGTGTTATCTCTTTTGTCAAAAATCAGCCGTTTTTGCTTGAACATTAAATGCCTCCAAATGGTATTTAATTCACTTCCCGAGCCCCTGGAAGCATGAAAATCACTTTAAACATGCTAATTTTAGCTCTAACACTGATGATCCACCTACAAATGTGAACTGACGTTCAAAAATAAAACATTTGAAAACGGACCATTTTCCACATTTTTGAAGCATGACGTAATGGGGGGGTGTTATCTCTTTTGTCGAAAATCAGCCGTTTTTGCTTGAACATTAAATGCCTCCAAATGGTATTTAATTCACTTCCCGAGCCCCTGGAAGCATGAAAATCACTTTAAACATGCTAATTTTAGCTCTAACACTGATGATCCACCTACAAATGTGAACTGACGTTCAAAAATAAAACATTTGAAAATGGACCATTTTCCACATTTCTGAAGCATGACGTAATGGGGGGTGTTATCTCTTTTGTCAAAAATCAGCCGTATTTGCTTGAACATTAAGTGCCTCCAAATAGTATTTAATTCACTTCCCGATCCCCTGGAAGCATGAAAATCACTTTAAACATGCTAATTTTAGCTCTAACACTGATGATCAACCTACAAATGTGAACTGACGTTCAAAAATAAAACATTTGAAAACGGACCATTTTCTACATTTCTGAAGCATGACGTATAGAGGGGGTGTTATCTCTTTTGTCGAAAATCAGCCGTTTTTGCTTGAACATTAAATGCCTCCAAATGGTATTTAATTAACTTCCGGAGTGAAGAAACCCTTTTTGAGAACTCAGAGTGAGTAAATTGGCCATTTTCATGCACTTTTAACCGTTCCATAAATCTTGTGTTTAGGGCCCCTGGAATTATGAAAATCACTTTAAACATGCTAATTTTAGCTCTAAAACTGATGATCCTCCTACAAATGTGAACTGACGTTCAAAAATAAAACATCTGAAAACAGACCATTTTCCACATTTCTGAAGCATGACGTAACTGGGGGGTGTTATCTCTTTTGTCGAAAATCAGCCGTTTTTGCTTGAACATTAAATGCCTCCAAATGGTATTTAATTCCCTTCCCGAGCCCCTGGAAGCATGAAAATCACTTTAAACATGCTAATTTTAGCTCTAACACTGATGATCCACCTACAAATGTGAACTGACGTTCAAAAATAAAACATTTGAAAATGGACCATTTTCCACATTTCTGAAGCATGACGTAATGGGGGTGTTATCTCTTTTGTCGAACATCAGCCGTTTTTGCTTGAACATTAAATGCCTCCAAATGGGATTTAATTGACTTCCCGGGGTGAAGAAACCCTTTTTGAGAACTCAGAGTGAGTAAATTGGCCATTTTCATGCACTTTTAACCATTCCATAAATCTTGTGTTTAGGGCCCCTGGAATTATGAAAATCACTTTAAACATGCTAATTTTAGCTCTAAAACTGATGATCCACCTACAAATGTGAACTGACGTTCAAAAATAAAACATTTGAAAACAGACCGTTTTCCACATTTCTGAAGCATGACGTAATGGGGGGTGTTATCTCTTTTGACGAACATCAGCCGTTTTTGCTTGAACATTAAATGCCTCCAAATGGGATTTAATTGACTTCCCGGGGTGAAGAAACCCTTTTTGAGAACTCAGAGTGAGTAAATTGGCCATTTTCATGCACTTTTAACCATTCCATAAATCTTGTGTTTAGGGCCCCTGGAATTATGAAAATCACTTTAAACATGCTAATTTTAGCTCTAAAACTGATGATCCACCTACAAATGTGAACTGAAGTTCAAAAATAAAACATTTGAAAACAGACCATTTTCCACATTTCTGAAGCATGACGTAACTGGGGGGTGTTATCTCTTTTGTCAAAAATCAGCCGTTTTTGCTTGAACATTAAATGCCTCCAAATGGTATTTAATTCACTTCCCGAGCCCCTGGAAGCATGAAAATCACTTTAAACATGCTAATTTTAGCTCTAACACTGATGATCCACCTACAAATGTGAACTGACGTTCAAAAATAAAACATTTGAAAACGGACCATTTTCCACATTTTTGAAGCATGACGTAATGGGGGGGTGTTATCTCTTTTGTCGAAAATCAGCCGTTTTTGCTTGAACATTAAATGCCTCCAAATGGTATTTAATTCACTTCCCGAGCCCCTGGAAGCATGAAAATCACTTTAAACATGCTAATTTTAGCTCTAACACTGATGATCCACCTACAAATGTGAACTGACGTTCAAAAATAAAACATTTGAAAATGGACCATTTTCCACATTTCTGAAGCATGACGTAATGGGGGGTGTTATCTCTTTTGTCAAAAATCAGCCGTATTTGCTTGAACATTAAGTGCCTCCAAATAGTATTTAATTCACTTCCCGAGCCCCTGGAAGCATGAAAATCACTTTAAACATGCTAATTTTAGCTCTAACACTGATGATCCACCTACAAATGTGAACTGACGTTCAAAAATAAAACATTTGAAAATGGACCATTTTCCACATTTCTGAAGCATGACGTAATGGGGGGTGTTATCTCTTTTGACGAACATCAGCCGTTTTTGCTTGAACATTAAATGCCTCCAAATGGGATTTAATTGACTTCCCGGGGTGAAGAAACCCTTTTTGAGAACTCAGAGTGAGTAAATTGGCCATTTTCATGCACTTTTAACCATTCCATAAATCTTGTGTTTAGGGCCCCTGGAATTATGAAAATCACTTTAAACATGCTAATTTTAGCTCTAAAACTGATGATCCACCTACAAATGTGAACTGAAGTTCAAAAATAAAACATTTGAAAACAGACCATTTTCCACATTTCTGAAGCATGACGTAACTGGGGGGTGTTATCTCTTTTGTCAAAAATCAGCCGTTTTTGCTTGAACATTAAATGCCTCCAAATGGTATTTAATTCACTTCCCGAGCCCCTGGAAGCATGAAAATCACTTTAAACATGCTAATTTTAGCTCTAACACTGATGATCCACCTACAAATGTGAACTGACGTTCAAAAATAAAACATTTGAAAACGGACCATTTTCCACATTTTTGAAGCATGACGTAATGGGGGGGTGTTATCTCTTTTGTCGAAAATCAGCCGTTTTTGTTTGAACATTAAATGCCTCCAAATGGTATTTAATTCACTTCCCGAGCCCCTGGAAGCATGAAAATCACTTTAAACATGCTAATTTTAGCTCTAACACTGATGATCCACCTACAAATGTGAACTGACGTTCAAAAATAAAACATTTGAAAATGGACCATTTTCCACATTTCTGAAGCATGACGTAATGGGGGGTGTTATCTCTTTTGTCAAAAATCAGCCGTATTTGCTTGAACATTAAGTGCCTCCAAATAGTATTTAATTCACTTCCCGAGCCCCTGGAAGCATGAAAATCACTTTAAACATGCTAATTTTAGCTCTAACACTGATGATCAACCTACAAATGTGAACTGACGTTCAAAAATAAAATATTTGAAAACGGACCATTCTCCACATTTCTGAAGCATGACGTAATGGGGGGGTGTTATCTCTTTTGTCAAAAATCAGCCGTTTTTGCTTGAACATTAAGTGCCTCCAAATAGTATTTAATTCACTTCCCGATCCCCTGGAAGCATGAAAATCACTTTAAACATGCTAATTTTAGCTCTAACACTGATGATCAACCTACAAATGTGAACTGACGTTCAAAAATAAAACATTTGAAAACGGACCATTTTCTACATTTCTGAAGCATGACGTATAGAGGGGGTGTTATCTCTTTTGTCGAAAATCAGCCGTTTTTGCTTGAACATTAAATGCCTCCAAATGGTATTTAATTAACTTCCGGAGTGAAGAAACCCTTTTTGAGAACTCAGAGTGAGTAAATTGGCCATTTTCATGCACTTTTAACCGTTCCATAAATCTTGTGTTTAGGGCCCCTGGAATTATGAAAATCACTTTAAACATGCTAATTTTAGCTCTAAAACTGATGATCCTCCTACAAATGTGAACTGACATTCAAAAATAAAACATCTGAAAACAGACCATTTTCCACATTTCTGAAGCATGACGTAACTGGGGGGTGTTATCTCTTTTGTCGAAAATCAGCCATTTTTGCTTGAACATTAAATGCCTCCAAATGGTATTTAATTCACTTCCCGAGCCCCTGGAAGCATGAAAATCACTTTAAACATGCTAATTTTAGCTCTAACACTGATGATCCACCTACAAATGTGAACTGACGTTCAAAAATAAAACATTTGAAAACAGACCGTTTTCCACATTTCTGAAGCATGACGTAACTGGGGGGTGTTATCTCTTTTGTCAAAAATCAGCCGTTTTTGCTTGAACATTAAATGCCTCCAAATGGTATGTAATTCACTTCCCGAGCCCCTGGAAGCATGAAAATCACTTTAAACATGCTAATTTTAGCTCTAACACTGATGATCCACCTACAAATGTGAACTGACGTTCAAAAATAAAACATTTGAAAACGGACCATTTTCCACATTTCTGAAGCATGACGTAATGGGGGGTGTTATCTCTTTTGTCGAAAATCAGCTGTTTTTGCTTGAACATCAAATGCCTCCAAATGGTATTTAATTCCCTTCCCGAGCCCCTGGAAGCATGAAAATCACTTCAAACATGTTAATTTTGGCTCTAACACTGATGATCCACCTACAAATGTGAACTGACGTTCAAAAATAAAACATTTGAAAACGGACCATTTTCCACATTTCTGAAGCATGACGTAATAGGGGGTGTTATCTCTTTTGTCAAAAATCAGCCGTATTTGCTTGAACATTAAGTGCCTCCAAATAGTATTTAATTCACTTCCCGAGCCCCTGGAAGCATGAAAATCACTTTAAACATGCTAATTTTAGCTCTAACACTGATGATCAACCTACAAATGTGAACTGACGTTCAAAAATAAAACATTTGAAAATGGACCATTTTCCACATTTCTGAAGCATGACGTAATGGGGGGTGTTATCTCTTTTGTCGAACATCAGCCGTTTTTGCTAGAACATTTAATTTATTTATTTTATTTATTTATTTATTGACATTTGTAGAGCGCGGCGAATACCCGTGGGCGTCTCGGCGCTAGTTAAGGGATGGATCAGCAACTGGGGTAAAGAAGATATACAAGGCTATTGGTCAAATAACCACGTCTTTAGCTGTTTGCGGAATGTGAACAGGGAGGGACTTGCTCGGATATGTGCAGGAAGGGTGTTCCAGAGTCTAGGGGCGGCAACCAGGAAACGCCTGTCGCCCCAGGTGACTGTTCTAGTGCAAGGCACAGCCAAGAAGTTCTGAATGGAGGAACGAAGAGATCGGGTTGGGACATGATGGAGAAGATTCTGTTTGAGAAAGTGGGGACCTTGATTATTGAGTGACTTGTAAACAATACACAGCGATTTGAATTTGATACGGCTGCGTATCGGGAGCCAATGGAGATCCCTAATGATGTTTGTAACTGGTGCGAACTTGGGGATCCCAGCCAGCATTCGTGCGGCTGCATTTTGGATTGACTGCATCTTATTTGTCACTCGGACTTGGGCATTTAAGAATAGAGCGTTACAATAGTCCAAGGAGGACAGGACTAGTGAGCTGACCAGTGTTTTCCCGGCCGTGTTCGGTAGGAAAGGTAGTATTTTCCTAATCATTCTCAATTTCATATGAGCTGAAGCCGCAGTTTTATTCGCATGTGCCATAAAATTGAGGCCAGCATCGAAGACGACGCCTAGATTTCTCACTCTGCTAGCTGGACTGGGCGGGGGACCGAAAGATGGTGGCCACCAGACAGGTGACCAGCCCGGGGAGAGGTGACCGAAGATGACCACTTCAGTTTTTTCTGAATTGAGTTTCAGACAATTCGTGGCCATCCAGTCACCTATTGCCATCATTCCTCTCGTGAATCGATTGGCCACTTCCTCCCCGTCCCCTTTGATAGCCAGTACCAATTGGGTGTCATCGGCGTAGGAGGTCAGGCTCATCCCAAATGCTTTGATGACATTTGCAAGGTCCGACACGTAGATATTAAATAGTGTCGGACTCAGGGATGAGCCTTGAGGGACCCCACACGGCAGAGACACCTTCTATGATTGGTAGGGTCCTAGAGATACTGCTTGTGATCTATTGGCCAGAAACGATACAAGCAGGTCCAGAGCAGTTTTCTGGACCCCCAGTCGTTCGACACGGTCGACTAAGATCTTGTGGTCGACCGTGTCGAAGGCCGCCGAAAGATCCAGCAGTACCAGGAGTGCTGTCCCCCCCTGGTCTCGTATGGCTCTGATGTCATCCGCAGCCTTTAGAAGGGCAGTTTCCGTGCCATGACATTTGCGGAATCCGAACTGGGTGTTATCGAGCAACTGGTGCTGCTCCACAAATTCCGACAGTTGCTGATTCATGGCTTTTTCTATTACCTTAGCCAGGAAAGGAAGACTGGCTATCGGACGATAGTTTTTCAGGTCATCTTTATTCAAATTGGCTTTCTTTAAGAGGGGTTTGACCAACGTATGTTTCAGAGAAGCCGGGAAAATTCCGGAGCTAAACATAGTGTTGCAAACATGAGTTATAGCCGGTATCAACGTGTCCATAACTGGCATAGGAACTTTGAGCGGACACGGGTCTAATGCAGAACCTGATTTGATTCTTGAAATAATACTCCTTGTCTGATCCATAGTGAGCTCGACAAAGCATCCAAATGGGATTTAATTGACTTCCCGGGGTGAAGAAACCCTTTTTGAGAACTCAGAGTGAGTAAATTGGCCATTTTCATGCACTTTTAACCATTCCATAAATCTTGTGTTTAGGGCCCCTGGAATTATGAAAATCACTTTAAACATGCTAATTTTAGCTCTAAAACTGATGATCCACCTACAAATGTGAACTGACGTTCAAAAATAAAACATTTGAAAACAGACCATTTTCCACATTTCTGAAGCATGACGTAACTGGGGGGTGTTTTCTCTTTTGTCAAAAATCAGCCGTTTTTGCTTGAACATTAAATGCCTCCAAATGGTATTTAATTCACTTCCCGAGCCCCTGGAAGCATGAAAATCACTTTAAACATGCTAATTTTAGCTCTAACACTGATGATCCACCTACAAATGTGAACTGACGTTCAAAAATAAAACATTTGAAAACGGACCATGTTCCACATTTTTGAAGCATGACGTAATGGGGGGGTGTTATCTCTTTTGTCGAAAATCAGCCGTTTTTGCTTGAACATTAAATGCCTCCAAATGGTATTTAATTCACTTCCCGAGCCCCTGGAAGCATGAAAATCACTTCAAACATGTTAATTTTGGCTCTAACACTGATGATCCACCTACAAATGTGAACTGACGTTCAAAAATAAAACATTTGAAAACGGACCATTTTCCACATTTCTGAAGCATGACGTAATGGGGGTGTTATCTCTTTTGTCAAAAATCAGCCGTATTTGATTGAACATTAAGTGCCTCCAAATAGTATTTAATTCACTTCCCGAGCCCCTGGAAGCATGAAAATCACTTTAAACATGCTAATTTTAGCTCTAACACTGATGATCAACCTACAAATGTGAACTGACGTTCAAAAATAAAATATTTGAAAACGGACCATTCTCCACATTTCTGAAGCATGACGTAATGGGGGGGGTGTTATCTCTTTTGTCGAAAATCAGCCGTTTTTGCTTGAACATTAAATGCCTCCAAATGGTATTTAATTCACTTCCCGAGCCCCTGGAAGCATGAAAATCACTTTAAACATGCTAATTTTAGCTCTAACACTGATGATCCACCTACAAATGTGAACTGACGTTCAAAAATAAAACATTTGAAAATGGACCATTTTCCACATTTCTGAAGCATGACGTAATGGGGGGTGTTATCTCTTTTGTCGAACATCAGCCGTTTTTGCTTGAACATTAAATGCCTCCAAATGGGATTTAATTGACTTCCCGGGGTGAAGAAACCCTTTTTGAGAACTCAGAGTGAGTAAATTGGCCATTTTCATGCACTTTTAACCATTCCATAAATCTTGTGTTTAGGGCCCCTGGAATTATGAAAATCACTTCAAACATGCTAATTTTAGCTCTAAAACTGATGATCCACCTACAAATGTGAACTGACGTTCAAAAATAAAACATTTGAAAACAGACCATTTTCCACATTTCTGAAGCATGACGTAACTGGGGGGTGTTATCTCTTTTGTCAAAAATCTGCCGTTTTTGCTTGAACATTAAATGCCTCCAAATGGTATTTAATTCACTTCCCGAGCCCCTGGAAGCATGAAAATCACTTCAAACATGTTAATTTTGGCTCTAACACTGATCATCCACCTACAAATTTGAACTGACGTTCAAAAATAAAACATTTGAAAACGGACCATTTTCCACATTTCTGAAGCATGACATAATGGGGGGTGTTATCTCTTTTGTCAAAAATCAGCCGTTTTTGCTTGAACATTAAGTGCCTCCAAATAGTATTTAATTCACTTCTCGAGCCCCTGGAAGCATGAAAATCACTTTAAACATGCTAATTTTAGCTCTAACACTGATGATCAACCTACAAATGTGAACTGACGTTCAAAAATAAAACATTTGAAAACGGACCATTTTCCACATTTCTGAAGCATGACGTAATGGGGGGTGTTATCTCTTTTGTCAAAAATCAGCTGTATTTGCTTGAACATTAAGTGCCTCCAAATAGTATTTAATTCACTTCCCGAGCCCCTGGAAGCATGAAAATCACTTTAAACATGCTAATTTTAGCTCTAACACTGATGATCAACCTACAAATGTGAACTGACGTTCAAATATAAAATAATTGAAAACGGACCATTCTCCACATTTCTGAAGCATGACGTAATGGGGGGGTGTTATCTCTTTTGTCAAAAATCAGCCGTTTTTGCTTGACCATTAAGTGCCTCCAAATAGTATTTAATTCACTTCCCGATCCCCTGGAAGCATGAAAATCACTTTAAACATGCTAATTTTAGCTCTAACACTGATGATCAACCTACAAATGTGAACTGACGTTCAAAAATAAAACATTTGAAAACGGACCATTTTCTACATTTCTGAAGCATGACGTAATGAGGGGGTGTTATCTCTTTTGTCGAAAATCAGCCGTTTTTGCTTGAACATTAAATGCCTCCAAATGGTATTTAATTAACTTCCGGAGTGAAGAAACCCTTTTTGAGAACTCAGAGTGAGTAAATTGGCCATTTTCATGCACTTTTAACCGTTCCATAAATCTTGTGTTTAGGGCCCCTGGAATTATGAAAATCACTTTAAACATGCTAATTTTAGCTCTAACACTGATGATCAACCTACAAATGTGAACTGACATTCAAAAATAAAACATTTGAAAACGGACCATTTTCCACATTTCTGAAGCATGACGTAATGGGGGGGGTGTTATCTCTTTTGTCAAAAATCAGCCGGTTTTGCTTGAACATTAAGTGCCTCCAAATAGTATTTAATTCACTTCCCGATCCCCTGGAAGCATGAAAATCACTTTAAACATGCTAATTTTAGCTCTAACACTGATGATCAACCTACAAATGTGAACTGACGTTCAAAAATAAAACATTTGAAAACGGACCATTTTCTACATTTCTGAAGCATGACGTAATGAGGGGGTGTTATCTCTTTTGTCGAAAATCAGCCGTTTTTGCTTGAACATTAAATCCCTCCAAATGGTATTTAATTCACTTCCCGAGCCCCTGGAAGCATGAAAATCACTTTAAACATGCTAATTTTAGCTCTAACACTGATGATCAACCTACAAATGTGAACTGACGTTCAAAAATAAAACATTTGAAAATGGACCATTTTCCACATTTCTGAAGCATGATGTAATGGGGGGTGTTATCTCTTTTGTCGAACATCAGCCGTTTTTGCTTGAACATTAAATGCCTCCAAATGGGATTTAATTGACTTCCCGGGGTGAAGAAACCCTTTTTGAGAACTCAGAGTGAGTAAATTGGCCATTTTCATGCACTTTTAACCATTCCATAAATCTTGTGTTTAGGGCCCCTGGAATTATAAAAATCACTTTAAACATGCTAATTTTAGCTCTAAAACTGATGATCCACCTACAAATGTGAACTGACGTTCAAAAATAAAACATTTGAAAACAGACCATTTTCCACATTTCTGAAGCATGACGTAACTGGGGGGTGTTATCTCTTTTGTCAAAAATCTGCCGTTTTTGCTTGAACATTAAATGCCTCCAAATGGTATTTAATTCACTTCCCGAGCCCCTGGAAGCATGAAAATCACTTTAAACATGCTAATTTTAGCTCTAACACTGATGATCAACCTACAAATGTGAACTGACATTCAAAAATAAAACATTTGAAAACGGACCATTTTCCACATTTCTGAAGCATGACGTAATGGGGGGGGTGTTATCTCTTTTGTCAAAAATCAGCCGGTTTTGCTTGAACATTAAGTGCCTCCAAATAGTATTTAATTCACTTCCCGATCCCCTGGAAGCATGAAAATCACTTTAAACATGCTAATTTTAGCTCTAACACTGATGATCAACCTACAAATGTGAACTGACGTTCAAAAATAAAACATTTGAAAACGGACCATTTTCTACATTTCTGAAGCATGACGTAATGAGGGGGTGTTATCTCTTTTGTCGAAAATCAGCCGTTTTTGCTTGAACATTAAATCCCTCCAAATGGTATTTAATTCACTTCCCGAGCCCCTGGAAGCATGAAAATCACTTTAAACATGCTAATTTTAGCTCTAACACTGATGATCAACCTACAAATGTGAACTGACGTTCAAAAATAAAACATTTGAAAATGGACCATTTTCCACATTTCTGAAGCATGATGTAATGGGGGGTGTTATCTCTTTTGTCGAACATCAGCCGTTTTTGCTTGAACATTAAATGCCTCCAAATGGGATTTAATTGACTTCCCGGGGTGAAGAAACCCTTTTTGAGAACTCAGAGTGAGTAAATTGGCCATTTTCATGCACTTTTAACCATTCCATAAATCTTGTGTTTAGGGCCCCTGGAATTATGAAAATCACTTTAAACATGCTAATTTTAGCTCTAAAACTGATGATCCACCTACAAATGTGAACTGACGTTCAAAAATAAAACATTTGAAAACAGACCATTTTCCACATTTCTGAAGCATGACGTAACTGGGGGGTGTTATCTCTTTTGTCAAAAATCTGCCGTTTTTGCTTGAACATTAAATGCCTCCAAATGGTATTTAATTCACTTCCCGAGCCCCTGGAAGCATGAAAATCACTTTAAACATGCTAATTTTAGCTCTAACACTGATGATCAACCTACAAATGTGAACTGACGTTCAAAAATAAAACATTTGAAAACGGACCATTTTCCACATTGCATGACGTAATGGGGGGGGGTGTTATCTCTTTTGTCAAAAATCAGCCGGTTTTACTTGAACAATAAGTGCCTCCAAATAGTATTTAATTCACTTCCCGATCCCCTGGAAGCATGAAAATCACTTTAAACATGCTAATTTTAGCTCTAACACTGATGATCAACCTACAAATGTGAACTGACGTTCAAAAATAAAACATTTGAAAACGGACCATTTTCCACATTTCAGAAGCATGACGTAATGAGGGGGTGTTATCTCTTTTGTCGAAAATCAGCCGTTTTTGCTTGAACATTAAATGCCTCCAAATGGTATTTAATTAACTTCCGGGGGGGAAGAAACCCTTTTTGAGAACTCAGAGTGAGTAAATTGGCCATTTTCATGCACTTTTAACCATTCCATAAATCTTGTGTTTAGGGCCCCTGGAATTATGAAAATCACTTTAAACATGCTAATTTTAGCTCTAAAACTGATGATCCACCTACAAATGTGAACTGACGTTCAAAAATAAAACATTTGAAAACAGACCATTTTCCACATTTCTGAAGCATGACGTAACTGGGGGGTGTTATCTCTTTTGTCAAAAATCAGCCGTTTTTGCTCGAACATTAAATGCCTCCAAATGGTATTTAATTCACTTCCCGAGCCCCTGGAAGCATGAAAATCACTTTAAACATGCTAATTTTAGCTCTAACACTGATGATCCACCTACAAATGTGAACTGACGTTCAAAAATAAAACATTTGAAAACGGACCATTTTCCACATTTTTGAAGCATGACGTAATGGGGGGGTGTTATCTCTTTTGTCGAAAATCAGCCGTTTTTGCTTGAACATTAAATGCCTCCAAATGGTATTTAATTCACTTCCCGAGCCCCTGGAAGCATGAAAATCACTTCAAACATGTTAATTTTGGCTCTAACACTGATGATCCACCTACAAATGTGAACTGACGTTCAAAAATAAAACATTTGAAAACGGACCATTTTCCACATTTCTGAAGCATGACGTAATGGGGGGTGTTATCTCTTTTGTCAAAAATCAGCCATATTTGCTTGAACATTAAGTGCCTCCAAATAGTATTTAATTCACTTCCCGAGCCCCTGGAAGCATGAAAATCACTTTAAACATGCTAATTTTAGCTCTAACACTGATGATCAAACTACAAATGTGAACTGACGTTCAAAAATAAAATATTTGAAAACGGACCATTCTCCACATTTCTGAAGCATGACGTAATGGGGGGGGGGGTGTTATCTCTTTTGTCAAAAATCAGCCGTTTTTGCTTGAACATTAAGTGCCTCCAAATAGTATTTAATTCACTTCCCGATCCCCTGGAAGCATGAAAATCACTTTAAACATGCTAATTTTAGCTCTAACACTGATGATCAACCTACAAATGTGAACTGACGTTCAAAAATAAAACATTTGAAAACGGACCATTTTCTACATTTCTGAAGCATGACGTAATGAGGGGGTGTTATCTCTTTTGTCGAAAATCAGCCATTTTTGCTTGAACATTAAATGCCTCCAAATGGTATTTAATTAACTTCCGGAGTGAAGAAACCCTTTTTGAGAACTCAGAGTGAGTAAATTGGCCATTTTCATGCACTTTTAACCGTTCCATAAATCTTGTGTTTAGGGCCCCTGGAATTATGAATATCACTTTAAACATGCTAATTTTAGCTCTAAAACTGATGATCCTCCTATAAATGTGAACTGACGTTCAAAAATAAAACATCTGAAAACAGACCATTTTCCACATTTCTGAAGCATGACGTAACTGGGGGGTGTTATCTCTTTTGTCGAAAATCAGCCGTTTTTGCTTGAACATTAAATGCCTCCAAATGGTATTTAATTCACTTCCCGAGCCCCTGGAAGCATGAAAATCACTTTAAACATGCTAATTTTAGCTCTAACACTGATGATCCACCTACAAATGTGAACTGACGTTCAAAAATAAAACATTTGAAAATGGACCATTTTCCACATTTCTGAAGCATGACGTAATGGGGGGTGTTATCTCTTTTGACGAACATCAGCCGTTTTTGCTTGAACATTAAATGCCTCCAAATGGGATTTAATTGACTTCCCGGGGTGAAGAAACCCTTTTTGAGAACTCAGAGTGAGTAAATTGGCCATTTTCATGCACTTTTAACCATTCCATAAATCTTGTGTTTAGGGCCCCTGGAATTATGAAAATCACTTTAAACATGCTAATTTTAGCTCTAAAACTGATGATCCACCTACAAATGTGAACTGACGTTCAAAAATAAAACATTTGAAAACAGACCATTTTCCACATTTCTGAAGCATGACGTAACTGGGGGGTGTTATCTCTTTTGTCAAAAATCTGCCGTTTTTGCTTGAACATTAAATGCCTCCAAATGGTATTTAATTCACTTCCCGAGCCCCTGGAAGCATGAAAATCACTTTAAACATGCTAATTTTAGCTCTAACACTGATGATCAACCTACAAATGTGAACTGACATTCAAAAATAAAACATTTGAAAACGGACCATTTTCCACATTTCTGAAGCATGACGTAATGGGGGGGGTGTTATCTCTTTTGTCAAAAATCAGCCGGTTTTGCTTGAACATTAAGTGCCTCCAAATAGTATTTAATTCACTTCCCGATCCCCTGGAAGCATGAAAATCACTTTAAACATGCTAATTTTAGCTCTAACACTGATGATCAACCTACAAATGTGAACTGACGTTCAAAAATAAAACATTTGAAAACGGACCATTTTCTACATTTCTGAAGCATGACGTAATGAGGGGGTGTTATCTCTTTTGTCGAAAATCAGCCGTTTTTGCTTGAACATTAAATGCCTCCAAATGGTATTTAATTAACTTCCGGAGTGAAGAAACCCTTTTTGAGAACTCAGAGTGAGTAAATTGGCCATTTTCATGCACTTTTAACCGTTCCATAAATCTTGTGTTTAGGGCCCTTGGAATTATGAAAATCACTTTAAACATGCTAATTTTAGCTCTAAAACTGATGATCCTCCTACAAATGTGAACTGACGTTCAAAAATAAAACATCCGAAAACAGACCATTTTCCACATTTCTGAAGCATGACGTAAGTGGGGGGTGTTATCTCTTTTGTCGAAAATCAGCCGTTTTTGCTTGAACATTAAATCCCTCCAAATGGTATTTAATTCACTTCCCGAGCCCCTGGAAGCATGAAAATCACTTTAAACATGCTAATTTTAGCTCTAACACTGATGATCAACCTACAAATGTGAACTGACGTTCAAAAATAAAACATTTGAAAATGGACCATTTTCCACATTTCTGAAGCATGATGTAATGGGGGGTGTTATCTCTTTTGTCGAACATCAGCCGTTTTTGCTTGAACATTAAATGCCTCCAAATGGGATTTAATTGACTTCCCGGGGTGAAGAAACCCTTTTTGAGAACTCAGAGTGAGTAAGTTGGCCATTTTCATGCACTTTTAACCATTCCATAAATCTTGTGTTTAGGGCCCCTGGAATTATGAAAATCACTTTAAACATGCTAATTTTAGCTCTAAAACTGATAATCCTCCTATAAATGTGAACTGACGTTCAAAAATAAAACATCTGAAAACAGACCATTTTCCACATTTCTGAAGCATGACGTAACTGGGGGGTGTTATCTCTTTTGTCGAAAATCAGCCGTTTTTGCTTGAACATTAAATGCCTCCAAATGGTATTTAATTCACTTCCCGAGCCCCTGGAAGCATGAAAATCACTTTAAACATGCTAATTTTAGCTCTAACACTGATGATCCACCTACAAATGTGAACTGACGTTCAAAAATAAAACATTTGAAAATGGACCATTTTCCACATTTCTGAAGCATGACGTAATGGGGGGTGTTATCTCTTTTGACGAACATCAGCCGTTTTTGCTTGAACATTAAATGCCTCCAAATGGGATTTAATTGACTTCCCGGGGTGAAGAAACCCTTTTTGAGAACTCAGAGTGAGTAAATTGGCCATTTTCATGCACTTTTAACCATTCCATAAATCTTGTGTTTAGGGCCCCTGGAATTATGAAAATCACTTTAAACATGCTAATTTTAGCTCTAAAACTGATGATCCACCTACAAATGTGAACTGACGTTCAAAAATAAAACATTTGAAAACAGACCATTTTCCACATTTCTGAAGCATGACGTAACTGGGGGGTGTTATCTCTTTTGTCAAAAATCTGCCGTTTTTGCTTGAACATTAAATGCCTCCAAATGGTATTTAATTCACTTCCCGAGCCCCTGGAAGCATGAAAATCACTTTAAACATGCTAATTTTAGCTCTAACACTGATGATCAACCTACAAATGTGAACTGACATTCAAAAATAAAACATTTGAAAACGGACCATTTTCCACATTTCTGAAGCATGACGTAATGGGGGGGGTGTTATCTCTTTTGTCAAAAATCAGCCGGTTTTGCTTGAACATTAAGTGCCTCCAAATAGTATTTAATTCACTTCCCGATCCCCTGGAAGCATGAAAATCACTTTAAACATGCTAATTTTAGCTCTAACACTGATGATCAACCTACAAATGTGAACTGACGTTCAAAAATAAAACATTTGAAAACGGACCATTTTCTACATTTCTGAAGCATGACGTAATGAGGGGGTGTTATCTCTTTTGTCGAAAATCAGCCGTTTTTGCTTGAACATTAAATGCCTCCAAATGGTATTTAATTCACTTCCCGAGCCCCTGGAAGCATGAAAATCACTTTAAACATGCTAATTTTAGCTCTAACACTGATGATCAACCTACAAATGTGAACTGACGTTCAAAAATAAAACATTTGAAAATGGACCATTTTCCACATTTCTGAAGCATGATGTAATGGGGGGTGTTATCTCTTTTGTCGAACATCAGCCGTTTTTGCTTGAACATTAAATGCCTCCAAATGGGATTTAATTGACTTCCCGGGGTGAAGAAACCCTTTTTGAGAACTCAGAGTGAGTAAGTTGGCCATTTTCATGCACTTTTAACCATTCCATAAATCTTGTGTTTAGGGCCCCTGGAATTATGAAAATCACTTTAAACATGCTAATTTTAGCTCTAAAACTGATGATCCACCTACAAATGTGAACTGACGTTCAAAAATAAAACATTTGAAAACAGACCATTTTCCACATTTCTGAAGCATGACGTAACTGGGGGGTGTTATCTCTTTTGTCAAAAATCTGCCGTTTTTGCTTGAACATTAAATGCCTCCAAATGGTATTTAATTCACTTCCCGAGCCCCTGGAAGCATGAAAATCACTTTAAACATGCTAATTTTAGCTCTAACACTGATGATCAACCTACAAATGTGAACTGACGTTCAAAAATAAAACATTTGAAAACGGACCATTTTCCACATTGCATGACGTAATGGGGGGGGGTGTTATCTCTTTTGTCAAAAATCAGCCGGTTTTACTTGAACATTAAGTGCCTCCAAATAGTATTTAATTCACTTCCCGATCCCCTGGAAGCATGAAAATCACTTTAAACATGCTAATTTTAGCTCTAACACTGATGATCAACCTACAAATGTGAACTGACGTTCAAAAATAAAACATTTGAAAACGGACCATTTTCCACATTTCAGAAGCATGACGTAATGAGGGGGTGTTATCTCTTTTGTCGAAAATCAGCCGTTTTTGCTTGAACATTAAATGCCTCCAAATGGTATTTAATTAACTTCCGGAGTGAAGAAACCCTTTTTGAGAACTCAGAGTGAGTAAATTGGCCATTTTCATGCACTTTTAACCATTCCATAAATCTTGTGTTTAGGGCCCCTGGAATTATGAAAATCACTTTAAACATGCTAATTTTAGCTCTAAAACTGATGATCCACCTACAAATGTGAACTGACGTTCAAAAATAAAACATTTGAAAACAGACCATTTTCCACATTTCTGAAGCATGACGTAACTGGGGGGTGTTATCTCTTTTGTCAAAAATCAGCCGTTTTTGCTCGAACATTAAATGCCTCCAAATGGTATTTAATTCACTTCCCGAGCCCCTGGAAGCATGAAAATCACTTTAAACATGCTAATTTTAGCTCTAACACTGATGATCCACCTACAAATGTGAACTGACGTTCAAAAATAAAACATTTGAAAACGGACCATTTTCCACATTTTTGAAGCATGACGTAATGGGGGGGTGTTATCTCTTTTGTCGAAAATCAGCCGTTTTTGCTTGAACATTAAATGCCTCCAAATGGTATTTAATTCACTTCCCGAGCCCCTGGAAGCATGAAAATCACTTCAAACATGTTAATTTTGGCTCTAACACTGATGATCCACCTACAAATGTGAACTGACGTTCAAAAATAAAACATTTGAAAACGGACCATTTTCCACATTTCTGAAGCATGACGTAATGGGGGGTGTTATCTCTTTTGTCAAAAATCAGCCATATTTGCTTGAACATTAAGTGCCTCCGAATAGTATTTAATTCACTTCCCGAGCCCCTGGAAGCATGAAAATCACTTTAAACATGCTAATTTTAGCTCTAACACTGATGATCAAACTACAAATGTGAACTGACGTTCAAAAATAAAATATTTGAAAACGGACCATTCTCCACATTTCTGAAGCTTGACGTAATGGGGGGGGGTGTTATCTCTTTTGTCAAAAATCAGCCGTTTTTGCTTGAACATTAAGTGCCTCCAAATAGTATTTAATTCACTTCCCGATCCCCTGGAAGCATGAAAATCACTTTAAACATGCTAATTTTAGCTCTAACACTGATGATCAACCTACAAATGTGAACTGACGTTCAAAAATAAAACATTTGAAAACGGACCATTTTCTACATTTCTGAAGCATGACGTAATGAGGGGGTGTTATCTCTTTTGTCGAAAATCAGCCATTTTTGCTTGAACATTAAATGCCTCCAAATGGTATTTAATTAACTTCCGGAGTGAAGAAACCCTTTTTGAGAACTCAGAGTGAGTAAATTGGCCATTTTCATGCACTTTTAACCGTTCCATAAATCTTGTGTTTAGGGCCCCTGGAATTATGAAAATCACTTTAAACATGCTAATTTTAGCTCTAAAACTGATGATCCTCCTATAAATGTGAACTGACGTTCAAAAATAAAACATCTGAAAACAGACCATTTTCCACATTTCTGAAGCATGACGTAACTGGGGGGTGTTATCTCTTTTGTCGAAAATCAGCCGTTTTTGCTTGAACATTAAATGCCTCCAAATGGTATTTAATTCACTTCCCGAGCCCCTGGAAGCATGAACATCACTTTAAACATGCTAATTTTAGCTCTAACACTGATGATCCACCTACAAATGTGAACTGACGTTCAAAAATAAAACATTTGAAAATGGACCATTTTCCACATTTCTGAAGCATGACGTAATGGGGGGTGTTATCTCTTTTGACGAACATCAGCCGTTTTTGCTTGAACATTAAATTCCTCCAAATGGGATTTAATTGACTTCCCGGGGTGAAGAAACCCTTTTTGAGAACTCAGAGTGAGTAAATTGGCCATTTTCATGCACTTTTAACCATTCCATAAATCTTGTGTTTAGGGCCCCTGGAATTATGAAAATCACTTTAAACATGCTAATTTTAGCTCTAAAACTGATGATCCACCTACAAATGTGAACTGACGTTCAAAAATAAAACATTTGAAAACAGACCATTTTCCACATTTCTGAAGCATGACGTAACTGGGGGGTGTTATCTCTTTTGTCAAAAATCTGCCGTTTTTGCTTGAACATTAAATGCCTCCAAATGGTATTTAATTCACTTCCCGAGCCCCTGGAAGCATGAAAATCACTTTAAACATGCTAATTTTAGCTCTAACACTGATGATCAACCTACAAATGTGAACTGACGTTCAAAAATAAAACATTTGAAAACGGACCATTTTCCACATTTCTGAAGCATGACGTAATGGGGGGGTGTTATCTCTTTTGTCGAAAATCAGCCGTTTTTGCTTGAACATTAAATGCCTCCAAATGGTATTTAATTCACTTCCCGAGCCCCTGGAAGCATGAAAATCACTTCAAACATGTTAATTTTGGCTCTAACACTGATGATCCACCTACAAATGTGCACTGACGTTCAAAAATAAAACATTTGAAAACGGACCATTTTCCACATTTCTGAAGCATGACGTAATGGGGGGTGTTATCTCTTTTGTCAAAAATCAGCCATATTTGCTTGAACATTAAGTGCCTCCAAATAGTATTTAATTCACTTCCCGAGCCCCTGGAAGCATGAAAATCACTTTAAACATGCTAATTTTAGCTCTAACACTGATGATCAAACTACAAATGTGAACTGACGTTCAAAAATAAAATATTTGAAAACGGACCATTCTCCACATTTCTGAAGCATGACGTAATGGGGGGGGGTGTTATCTCTTTTGTCAAAAATCAGCCGTTTTTGCTTGAACATTAAGTGCCTCCAAATAGTATTTAATTCACTTCCCGATCCCCTGGAAGCATGAAAATCACTTTAAACATGCTAATTTTAGCTCTAACACTGATGATCAACCTACAAATGTGAACTGACGTTCAAAAATAAAACATTTGAAAACGGACCATTTTCTACATTTCTGAAGCATGACGTAATGAGGGGGTGTTATCTCTTTTGTCGAAAATCAGCCATTTTTGCTTGAACATTAAATGCCTCCAAATGGTATTTAATTAACTTCCGGAGTGAAGAAACCCTTTTTGAGAACTCAGAGTGAGTAAATTGGCCATTTTCATGCACTTTTAACCGTTCCATAAATCTTGTGTTTAGGGCCCCTGGAATTATGAAAATCACTTTAAACATGCTAATTTTAGCTCTAAAACTGATGATCCTCCTATAAATGTGAACTGACGTTCAAAAATAAAACATCTGAAAACAGACCATTTTCCACATTTCTGAAGCATGACGTAACTGGGGGGTGTTATCTCTTTTGTCGAAAATCAGCCGTTTTTGCTTGAACATTAAATGCCTCCAAATGGTATTTAATTCACTTCCCGAGCCCCTGGAAGCATGAAAATCACTTTAAACATGCTAATTTTAGCTCTAACACTGATGATCCACCTACAAATGTGAACTGACGTTCAAAAATAAAACATTTGAAAATGGACCATTTTCCACATTTCTGAAGCATGACGTAACTGGGGGGTGTTATCTCTTTTGTCAAAAATCTGCCGTTTTTGCTTGAACATTAAATGCCTCCAAATGGTATTTAATTCACTTCCCGAGCCCCTGGAAGCATGAAAATCACTTTAAACATGCTAATTTTAGCTCTAACACTGATGATCAACCTACAAATGTGAACTGACGTTCAAAAATAAAACATTTGAAAACGGACCATTTTCCACATTTCTGAAGCATGACGTAATGGGGGGGTGTTATCTCTTTTGTCGAAAATCAGCCGTTTTTGCTTGAACATTAAATGCCTCCAAATGGTATTTAATTCACTTCCCGAGCCCCTGGAAGCATGAAAATCACTTCAAACATGTTAATTTTGGCTCTAACACTGATGATCCACCTACAAATGTGCACTGACGTTCAAAAATAAAACATTTGAAAACGGACCATTTTCCACATTTCTGAAGCATGACGTAATGGGGGGTGTTATCTCTTTTGTCAAAAATCAGCCATATTTGCTTGAACATTAAGTGCCTCCAAATAGTATTTAATTCACTTCCCGAGCCCCTGGAAGCATGAAAATCACTTTAAACATGCTAATTTTAGCTCTAACACTGATGATCAAACTACAAATGTGAACTGACGTTCAAAAATAAAATATTTGAAAACGGACCATTCTCCACATTTCTGAAGCATGACGTAATGGGGGGGGGTGTTATCTCTTTTGTCAAAAATCAGCCGTTTTTGCTTGAACATTAAGTGCCTCCAAATAGTATTTAATTCACTTCCCGATCCCCTGGAAGCATGAAAATCACTTTAAACATGCTAATTTTAGCTCTAACACTGATGATCAACCTACAAATGTGAACTGACGTTCAAAAATAAAACATTTGAAAACGGACCATTTTCTACATTTCTGAAGCATGACGTAATGAGGGGGTGTTATCTCTTTTGTCGAAAATCAGCCATTTTTGCTTGAACATTAAATGCCTCCAAATGGTATTTAATTAACTTCCGGAGTGAAGAAACCCTTTTTGAGAACTCAGAGTGAGTAAATTGGCCATTTTCATGCACTTTTAACCGTTCCATAAATCTTGTGTTTAGGGCCCCTGGAATTATGAAAATCACTTTAAACATGCTAATTTTAGCTCTAAAACTGATGATCCTCCTATAAATGTGAACTGACGTTCAAAAATAAAACATCTGAAAACAGACCATTTTCCACATTTCTGAAGCATGACGTAACTGGGGGGTGTTATCTCTTTTGTCGAAAATCAGCCGTTTTTGCTTGAACATTAAATGCCTCCAAATGGTATTTAATTCACTTCCCGAGCCCCTGGAAGCATGAAAATCACTTTAAACATGCTAATTTTAGCTCTAACACTGATGATCCACCTACAAATGTGAACTGACGTTCAAAAATAAAACATTTGAAAATGGACCATTTTCCACATTTCTGAAGCATGACGTAATGGGGGGTGTTATCTCTTTTGACGAACATCAGCCGTTTTTGCTTGAACATTAAATGCCTCCAAATGGGATTTAATTGACTTCCCGGGGTGAAGAAACCCTTTTTGAGAACTCAGAGTGAGTAAATTGGCCATTTTCATGCACTTTTAACCATTCCATAAATCTTGTGTTTAGGGCCCCTGGAATTATGAAAATCACTTTAAACATGCTAATTTTAGCTCTAAAACTGATGATCCACCTACAAATGTGAACTGACGTTCAAAAATAAAACATTTGAAAACAGACCATTTTCCACATTTCTGAAGCATGACGTAACTGGGGGGTGTTATCTCTTTTGTCAAAAATCTGCCGTTTTTGCTTGAACATTAAATGCCTCCAAATGGTATTTAATTCACTTCCCGAGCCCCTGGAAGCATGAAAATCACTTTAAACATGCTAATTTTAGCTCTAACACTGATGATCAACCTACAAATGTGAACTGACGTTCAAAAATAAAACATTTGAAAACGGACCATTTTCCACATTTCTGAAGCATGACGTAATGGGGGGGGGTGTTATCTCTTTTGTCAAAAATCAGCCGGTTTTGCTTGAACATTAAGTGCCTCCAAATAGTATTTAATTCAATTCCCGATCCCCTGGAAGCATGAAAATCACTTTAAACATGCTAATTTTAGCTCTAACACTGATGATCAACCTACAAATGTGAACTGACGTTCAAAAATAAAACATTTGAAAACGGACCATTTTCCACATTTCAGAAGCATGACGTAATGAGGGGGTGTTATCTCTTTTGTCGAAAATCAGCCGTTTTTGCTTGAACATTAAATGCCTCCAAATGGTATTTAATTAACTTCCGGAGTGAAGAAACCCTTTTTGAGGACTCAGAGTGAGTAAATTGGCCATTTTCATGCACTTTTAACCATTCCATAAATCTTGTGTTTAGGGCCCCTGGAATTATGAAAATCACTTTAAAAATGCTAATTTTAGCTCTAAAACTGATGATCCACCTACAAATGTGAACTGACGTTCAAAAATAAAACATTTGAAAACAGACCATTTTCCACATTTCTGAAGCATGACGTAACTGGGGGGTGTTATCTCTTTTGTCGAAAATCAGCTGTTTTTGCTTGAACATTAAATGCCTCCAAATGGTATTTAATTCACTTCCTGAGCCCCTGGAAGCATGAAAATCACTTTAAACATGCTAATTTTAGCTGTAACACTGATGATCCACCTACAAATGTGAACTGACGTTCAAAAATAAAACATTTGAAAACGGACCATTTTCCACATTTTTGAAGCATGACGTAATGGGGGGGTGTTATCTCTTTTGTCAAAAATCAGCCGTTTTTGCTTGAACTTTAAATGCCTCCAAATGGTATTTAATTCACTTCCCGAGCCCCTGGAAGCATGAAAATCACTTCAAACATGTTAATTTTGGCTCTAACACTGATGATCCACCTACAAATGTGAACTGATGTTCAAAAATAAAACATTTGAAAACGGACCATTTTCCACATTTTTGAAGCATGACGTAATGGGGGGGTGTTATCTCTTTTGTCGAAAATCAGCCGTTTTTGCTTGAACATTAAATGCCTCCAAATGGTATTTAATTCACTTCCCGAGCCCCTGGAAGCATGAAAATCACTTCAAACATGTTAATTTTGGCTCTAACACTGATGATCCACCTACAAATGTGAACTGACGTTCAAAAATAAAACATTTGAAAACGGACCATTTTCCACATTTCTGAAGCATGACGTAATGGGGGGTGTTATCTCTTTTGTCGAAAATCAACTGTTTTTGCTTGAACATTAAATGCCTCCAAATGGTATTTAATTCACTTCCCGAGCCCCTGGAAGCATGAAAATCACTTCAAACATGTTAATTTTGGCTCTAACACTGATGATCCACCTACAAATGTGAACTGACGTTCAAAAATAAAACATTTGAAAACGGACCATTTTCCACATTTCTGAAGCATGACGTAATGGGGGGTGTTATCTCTTTTGTCAAAAATCAGCCGTATTTGCTTGAACATTAAGTGCCTCCAAATAGTATTTAATTCACTTCCCGAGCCCCTGGAAGCATGAAAATCACTTTAAACATGCTAATTTTAGCTCTAACACTGATGATCAACCTACAAATGTGAACTGACGTTCAAAAATAAAACATTTGAAAATGGACCATTTTCCACATTTTTGAAGCATGACGTAATGGGGGGGTGTTATCTCTTTTGTCGAAAATCAGCCGTTTTTGCTTGAACATTAAATGCCTCCAAATGGTATTTAATTCACTTCCCGAGCCCCTGGAAGCATGAAAATCACTTCAAACATGTTAATTTTGGCTCTAACACTGATGATCCACCTACAAATGTGAACTGACGTTCAAAAATAAAACATTTGAAAACGGACCATTTTCCACATTTCTGCAGCATGACGTAATGGGGGTGTTATCTCTTTTGTCAAAAATCAGCCGTATTTGATTGAACATTAAGTGCCTCCAAATAGTATTTAATTCACTTCCCGAGCCCCTGGAAGCATGAAAATCACTTTAAACATGCTAATTTTAGCTCTAACACTGATGATCAACCTACAAATGTGAACTGACGTTCAAAAATAAAACATTTGAAAACGGACCATTTTCCACCTTTCAGAAGCATGACGTAATGAGGGGGTGTTATCTCTTTTGTCGAAAATCAGCCGTTTTTGCTTGAACATTAAATGCCTCCAAATGGTATTTAATTAACTTCCGGAGTGAAGAAACCCTTTTTGAGAACTCAGAGTGAGTAAATTGGCCATTTTCATGCACTTTTAACCATTCCATAAATCTTGTGTTTAGGGCCCCTGGAATTATGAAAATCACTTTAAACATGCTAATTTTAGCTCTAAAACTGATGATCCACCTACAAATGTGAACTGACGTTCAAAAATAAAACATTTGAAAACAGACCATTTTCCACATTTCTGAAGCATGACGTAACTGGGGGGTGTTATCTCTTTTGTCAAAAATCAGCCGTTTTTGCTCGAACATTAAATGCCTCCAAATGGTATTTAATTCACTTCCCGAGCCCCTGGAAGCATGAAAATCACTTTAAACATGCTAATTTTAGCTCTAACACTGATGATCCACCTACAAATGTGAACTGACGTTCAAAAATAAAACATTTGAAAACGGACCATTTTCCACATTTTTGAAGCATGACGTAATGGGGGGGTGTTATCTCTTTTGTCGAAAATCAGCCGTTTTTGCTTGAACATTAAATGCCTCCAAATGGTATTTAATTCACTTCCCGAGCCCCTGGAAGCATGAAAATCACTTCAAACATGTTAATTTTGGCTCTAACACTGATGATCCACCTACAAATGTGAACTGACGTTCAAAAATAAAACATTTGAAAACGGACCATTTTCCACATTTCTGAAGCATGACGTAATGGGGGGTGTTATCTCTTTTGTCAAAAATCAGCCATATTTGCTTGAACATTAAGTGCCTCCGAATAGTATTTAATTCACTTCCCGAGCCCCTGGAAGCATGAAAATCACTTTAAACATGCTAATTTTAGCTCTAACACTGATGATCAAACTACAAATGTGAACTGACGTTCAAAAATAAAATATTTGAAAACGGACCATTCTCCACATTTCTGAAGCTTGACGTAATGGGGGGGGGGTGTTATCTCTTTTGTCAAAAATCAGCCGTTTTTGCTTGAACATTAAGTGCCTCCAAATAGTATTTAATTCACTTCCCGATCCCCTGGAAGCATGAAAATCACTTTAAACATGCTAATTTTAGCTCTAACACTGATGATCAACCTACAAATGTGAACTGACGTTCAAAAATAAAACATTTGAAAACGGACCATTTTCTACATTTCTGAAGCATGACGTAATGAGGGGGTGTTATCTCTTTTGTCGAAAATCAGCCATTTTTGCTTGAACATTAAATGCCTCCAAATGGTATTTAATTAACTTCCGGAGTGAAGAAACCCTTTTTGAGAACTCAGAGTGAGTAAATTGGCCATTTTCATGCACTTTTAACCGTTCCATAAATCTTGTGTTTAGGGCCCCTGGAATTATGAAAATCACTTTAAACATGCTAATTTTAGCTCTAAAACTGATGATCCTCCTATAAATGTGAACTGACGTTCAAAAATAAAACATCTGAAAACAGACCATTTTCCACATTTCTGAAGCATGACGTAACTGGGGGGTGTTATCTCTTTTGTCGAAAATCAGCCGTTTTTGCTTGAACATTAAATGCCTCCAAATGGTATTTAATTCACTTCCCGAGCCCCTGGAAGCATGAACATCACTTTAAACATGCTAATTTTAGCTCTAACACTGATGATCCACCTACAAATGTGAACTGACGTTCAAAAATAAAACATTTGAAAATGGACCATTTTCCACATTTCTGAAGCATGACGTAATGGGGGGTGTTATCTCTTTTGACGAACATCAGCCGTTTTTGCTTGAACATTAAATTCCTCCAAATGGGATTTAATTGACTTCCCGGGGTGAAGAAACCCTTTTTGAGAACTCAGAGTGAGTAAATTGGCCATTTTCATGCACTTTTAACCATTCCATAAATCTTGTGTTTAGGGCCCCTGGAATTATGAAAATCACTTTAAACATGCTAATTTTAGCTCTAAAACTGATGATCCACCTACAAATGTGAACTGACGTTCAAAAATAAAACATTTGAAAACAGACCATTTTCCACATTTCTGAAGCATGACGTAACTGGGGGGTGTTATCTCTTTTGTCAAAAATCTGCCGTTTTTGCTTGAACATTAAATGCCTCCAAATGGTATTTAATTCACTTCCCGAGCCCCTGGAAGCATGAAAATCACTTTAAACATGCTAATTTTAGCTCTAACACTGATGATCAACCTACAAATGTGAACTGACGTTCAAAAATAAAACATTTGAAAACGGACCATTTTCCACATTTCTGAAGCATGACGTAATGGGGGGGTGTTATCTCTTTTGTCGAAAATCAGCCGTTTTTGCTTGAACATTAAATGCCTCCAAATGGTATTTAATTCACTTCCCGAGCCCCTGGAAGCATGAAAATCACTTCAAACATGTTAATTTTGGCTCTAACACTGATGATCCACCTACAAATGTGCACTGACGTTCAAAAATAAAACATTTGAAAACGGACCATTTTCCACATTTCTGAAGCATGACGTAATGGGGGGTGTTATCTCTTTTGTCAAAAATCAGCCATATTTGCTTGAACATTAAGTGCCTCCAAATAGTATTTAATTCACTTCCCGAGCCCCTGGAAGCATGAAAATCACTTTAAACATGCTAATTTTAGCTCTAACACTGATGATCAAACTACAAATGTGAACTGACGTTCAAAAATAAAATATTTGAAAACGGACCATTCTCCACATTTCTGAAGCATGACGTAATGGGGGGGGGTGTTATCTCTTTTGTCAAAAATCAGCCGTTTTTGCTTGAACATTAAGTGCCTCCAAATAGTATTTAATTCACTTCCCGATCCCCTGGAAGCATGAAAATCACTTTAAACATGCTAATTTTAGCTCTAACACTGATGATCAACCTACAAATGTGAACTGACGTTCAAAAATAAAACATTTGAAAACGGACCATTTTCTACATTTCTGAAGCATGACGTAATGAGGGGGTGTTATCTCTTTTGTCGAAAATCAGCCATTTTTGCTTGAACATTAAATGCCTCCAAATGGTATTTAATTAACTTCCGGAGTGAAGAAACCCTTTTTGAGAACTCAGAGTGAGTAAATTGGCCATTTTCATGCACTTTTAACCGTTCCATAAATCTTGTGTTTAGGGCCCCTGGAATTATGAAAATCACTTTAAACATGCTAATTTTAGCTCTAAAACTGATGATCCTCCTATAAATGTGAACTGACGTTCAAAAATAAAACATCTGAAAACAGACCATTTTCCACATTTCTGAAGCATGACGTAACTGGGGGGTGTTATCTCTTTTGTCGAAAATCAGCCGTTTTGCTTGAACATTAAATGCCTCCAAATGGTATTTAATTCACTTCCCGAGCCCCTGGAAGCATGAAAATCACTTTAAACATGCTAATTTTAGCTCTAACACTGATGATCCACCTACAAATGTGAACTGACGTTCAAAAATAAAACATTTGAAAATGGACCATTTTCCACATTTCTGAAGCATGACGTAATGGGGGGTGTTATCTCTTTTGACGAACATCAGCCGTTTTTGCTTGAACATTAAATGCTCCAAATGGGATTTAATTGACTTCCCGGGGTGAAGAAACCCTTTTTGAGAACTCAGAGTGAGTAAATTGGCCATTTTCATGCACTTTTAACCATTCCATAAATCTTGTGTTTAGGGCCCCTGGAATTATGAAAATCACTTTAAACATGCTAATTTTAGCTCTAAAACTGATGATCCACCTACAAATGTGAACTGACGTTCAAAAATAAAACATTTGAAAACAGACCATTTTCCACATTTCTGAAGCATGACGTAACTGGGGGGTGTTATCTCTTTTGTCAAAAATCTGCCGTTTTTGCTTGAACATTAAATGCCTCCAAATGGTATTTAATTCACTTCCCGAGCCCCTGGAAGCATGAAAATCACTTTAAACATGCTAATTTTAGCTCTAACACTGATGATCAACCTACAAATGTGAACTGACGTTCAAAAATAAAACATTTGAAAACGGACCATTTTCCACATTTCTGAAGCATGACGTAATGGGGGGGGGGTGTTATCTCTTTGTCAAAAATCAGCCGGTTTTGCTTGAACATTAAGTGCCTCCAAATAGTATTTAATTCAATTCCCGATCCCCTGGAAGCATGAAAATCACTTTAAACATGCTAATTTTAGCTCTAACACTGATGATCAACCTACAAATGTGAACTGACGTTCAAAAATAAAACATTTGAAAACGGACCATTTTCCACATTTCAGAAGCATGACGTAATGAGGGGGTGTTATCTCTTTGTCGAAAATCAGCCGTTTTTGCTTGAACATTAAATGCCTCCAAATGGTATTTAATTAACTTCCGGAGTGAAGAAACCCTTTTTGAGGACTCAGAGTGAGTAAATTGGCCATTTTCATGCACTTTTAACCATTCCATAAATCTTGTGTTTAGGGCCCCTGGAATTATGAAAATCACTTTAAAAATGCTAATTTTAGCTCTAAAACTGATGATCCACCTACAAATGTGAACTGACGTTCAAAAATAAAACATTTGAAACAGACCATTTTCCACATTCTGAAGCATGACGTAACTGGGGGGTGTTATCTCTTTTGTCGAAAATCAGCTGTTTTTGCTTGAACATTAAATGCCTCCAAATGGTATTTAATTCACTTCCTGAGCCCCTGGAAGCATGAAAATCACTTTAAACATGCTAATTTTAGCTGTAACACTGATGATCCACCTACAAATGTGAACTGACGTTCAAAAATAAAACATTTGAAAACGGACCATTTTCCACATTTTTGAAGCATGACGTAATGGGGGGTGTTATCTCTTTTGTCAAAAATCAGCCGTTTTTGCTTGAACTTTAAATGCCTCCAAATGGTATTTAATTCACTTCCCGAGCCCCTGGAAGCATGAAAATCACTTCAAACATGTTAATTTTGGCTCTAACACTGATGATCCACCTACAAATGTGAACTGATGTTCAAAAATAAAACATTTGAAAACGGACCATTTTCCACATTTTTGAAGCATGACGTAATGGGGGGGTGTTATCTCTTTTGTCGAAAATCAGCCGTTTTTGCTTGAACATTAAATGCCTCCAAATGGTATTTAATTCACTTCCCGAGCCCCTGGAAGCATGAAAATCACTTCAAACATGTTAATTTTGGCTCTAACACTGATGATCCACCTACAAATGTGAACTGACGTTCAAAAATAAAACATTTGAAAACGGACCATTTTCCACATTTCTGAAGCATGACGTAATGGGGGGTGTTATCTCTTTGTCGAAAATCAACTGTTTTTGCTTGAACATTAAATGCCTCCAAATGGTATTTAATTCACTTCCCGAGCCCCTGGAAGCATGAAAATCACTTCAAACATGTTAATTTTGGCTCTAACACTGATGATCCACCTACAAATGTGAACTGACGTTCAAAAATAAAACATTTGAAAACGGACCATTTTCCACATTTCTGAAGCATGACGTAATGGGGGGTGTTATCTCTTTTGTCAAAAATCAGCCGTATTTGCTTGAACATTAAGTGCCTCCAAATAGTATTTAATTCACTTCCCGAGCCCCTGGAAGCATGAAAATCACTTTAAACATGCTAATTTTAGCTCTAACACTGATGATCAACCTACAAATGTGAACTGACGTTCAAAAATAAAACATTTGAAAATGGACCATTTTCCACATTTTTGAAGCATGACGTAATGGGGGGGTGTTATCTCTTTTGTCGAAAATCAGCCGTTTTTGCTTGAACATTAAATGCCTCCAAATGGTATTTAATTCACTTCCCGAGCCCCTGGAAGCATGAAAATCACTTCAAACATGTTAATTTTGGCTCTAACACTGATGATCCACCTACAAATGTGAACTGACGTTCAAAAATAAAACATTTGAAAACGGACCATTTTCCACATTTCTGCAGCATGACGTAATGGGGGTGTTATCTCTTTTGTCAAAAATCAGCCGTATTTGATTGAACATTAAGTGCCTCCAAATAGTATTTAATTCACTTCCCGAGCCCCTGGAAGCATGAAAATCACTTTAAACATGCTAATTTTAGCTCTAACACTGATGATCAACCTACAAATGTGAACTGACGTTCACAAATAAAATATTTGAAAACGGACCATTCTCCACATTTCTGAAGCATGACGTAATGGGGGGGTGTTATCTGTTTTGTCAAAAATCAGCCGTTTTTGCTTGAACATTAAGTGCCTCCAAATAGTATTTAATTCACTTCCCGATCCCCTGGAAGCATGAAAATCACTTTAAACATGCTAATTTTAGCTCTAACACTGATGATCAACCTACAAATGTGAACTGACGTTCAAAAATAAAACATTTGAAAACGGACCATTTTCTACATTTCTGAAGCATGACGTAATGAGGGGGTGTTATCTCTTTTGTCGAAAATCAGCCGTTTTTGCTTGAACATTAAATGCCTCCAAATGGTATTTAATTAACTTCCGGAGTGAAGAAACCCTTTTTGAGAACTCAGAGTGAGTAAATTGGCCATTTTCATGCACTTTTAACCGTTCCATAAATCTTGTGTTTAGGGCCCCTGGAATTATGAAAATCACTTTAAACATGCCAGATTTAGCTCTAAAACTGATGATCCTCCTACAAATGTGAACTGACGTTCAAAAATAAAACATCTGAAAACAGACCATTTTCCACATTTCTGAAGCATGACGTAACTGGGGGGTGTTATCTCTCTTGTCGAAAATCAGCCGTTTTTGCTTGAACATTAAATGCCTCCAAATGGTATTTAATTCACTTCCCGAGCCCCTGGAAGCATGAAAATCACTTTAAACATGCTAATTTTAGCTCTAACACTGATGATCCACCTACAAATGTGAACTGACGTTCAAAAATAAAACATTTGAAAATGGACCATTTTCCACATTTCTGAAGCATGACGTAATGGGGGGTGTTATCTCTTTTGACGAACATCAGCCATTTTTGCTTGAACATTAAATGCCTCCAAATGGGATTTAATTGACTTCCCGGGATGAAGAAACCCTTTTTGAGAACTCAGAGTGAGTAAATTGGCCATTTTCATGCACTTTTAACCATTCCATAAATCTTGTGTTTAGGGCCCCTGGAATTATGAAAATCACTTTAAACATGCTAATTTTAGCTCTAAAACTGATGATCCACCTACAAATGTGAACTGACGTTCAAAAATAAAACATTTGAAAACAGACCATTTTCCACATTTCTGAAGCATGACGTAACTGGGGGGTGTTATCTCTTTTGTCAAAAATCAGCCGTTTTTGCTTGAACATTAAATGCCTCCAAATGGTATTTAATTCACTTCCCGAGCCCCTGGAAGCATGAAAATCACTTTAAACATGCTAATTTTAGCTCTAACACTGATGATCCACCTACAAATGGGAACTGACGTTCAAAAATAAAACATTTGAAAACGGACCATTTTCCACATTTTTTAAGCATGACGTAATGGGGGGGTGTTATCTCTTTTGTCGAAAATCAGCCGTTTTTGCTTGAACATTAAATGCCTCCAAATGGTATTTAATTCACTTCCCGAGCCCCTGGAAGCATGAAAATCACTTCAAACATGTTCATTTTGGCTCTAACACTGATGATCCACCTACAAATGTGAACTGACGTTCAAAAATAAAACATTTGAAAACGGACCATTTTCCACATTTCTGAAGCATGACGTAATGGGGGGTGTTATCTCTTCTGTCAAAAATCAGCCGTATTTGCTTGAACATTAAGTGCCTCCAAATAGTATTTAATTCACTTCCCGAGCCCCTGGAAGCATGAAAATCACTTTAAACATGCTAATTTTAGCTCTAACACTGATGATCAACCTACAAATGTGAACTGACGTTCAAAAATAAAATATTTGAAAACGGACCATTCTCCACATTTCTGAAGCATGACGTAATGGGGGGGTGTTATCTCTTTTGTAAAAAATCAGCCGTTTTTGCTTGAACATTAAGTGCCTCCAAATAGTATTTAATTCACTTCCCGATCCCCTGGAAGCATGAAAATCACTTTAAACATGCTAATTTTAGCTCTAACACTGATGATCAACCTACAAATGTGAACTGACGTTCAAAAATAAAACATTTGAAAACGGACCATTTTCTACATTTCTGAAGCATGATGTATAGAGGGGGTGTTATCTCTTTTGTCGAAAATCAGCCGTTTTTGCTTGAACATTAAAAGCCTCCAAATGGTATTTAATTCACTTCCGGAGTGAAGAAACCCTTTTTGAGAACTCAGAGTGAGTAAATTGGCCATTTTCATGCACTTTTAACCGTTCCATAAATCTTGTCTTTAGGGCCCCTGGAATTATGAAAATCACTTTAAACATGCTAATTTTAGCTCTAAAACTGATGATCCTCCTACAAATGTGAACTGACGTTCAAAAATAAAACATCTGAAAACAGACCATTTTCCACATTTCTGAAGCATGACGTAACTGGGGGGTGTTATCTCTTTTGTCGAAAATCAGCCGTTTTTGCTTGAACATTAAATGCCTCCAAATGGTATTTAATTCACTTCCCGAGCCCCTGGAAGCATGAAAATCACTTTAAACATGCTAATTTTAGCTCTAACACTGATGATCCACCTACAAATGTGAACTGACGTTCAAAAATAAAACATTTGAAAATAGACCATTTTCCACATTTCTGAAGCATGACGTAATGGGGGGTGTTATCTCTTTTGTCGAACATCAGCCGTTTTTGCTTGAACATTAAATGCCTCCAAATGGGATTTAATTGACTTCCCGGGGTGAAGAAACCGTTTTTGAGAACTCAGAGTGAGTAAATTGGCCATTTTCATGCACTTTTAACCATTCCATAAATCTTGTGTTTAGGGCCCCTGGAATTATGAAAATCACTTTAAACATGCTAATTTTAGCTCTAAAACTGATGATCCACCTACAAATGTGAACTGACGTTCAAAAATAAAACATTTGAAAACAGACCATTTTCCACATTTCTGAAGCATGACGTAACTGGGGGGTGTTATCTCTTTTGTCAAAAATCAGCCGTTTTTGCTTGAACATTAAATGCCTCCAAATGGTATTTAATTCACTTCCCGAGCCCCTGGAAGCATGAAAATCACTTTAAACATGCTAATTTTAGCTCTAACACTGATGATCCACCTACAAATGTGAACTGACTTTCAAAAATAAAACATTTGAAAACGGACCATTTTCCACATTTCTGAAGCATGACGTAATGGGGGGTGTTATCTCTTTTGTCGAAAATCAGCTGTTTTTGCTTGAACATTAAATGCCTCCAAATGGTATTTAATTCACTTCCCGAGCCCCTGGAAGCATGAAAATCACTTCAAACATGTTAATTTTGGCTCTAACACTGATGATCCACCTACAAATGTGAACTGACGTTCAAAAATAAAATATTTGAAAACGGACCATTCTCCACATTTCTGAAGCATGACGTAATGGGGGGGTGTTATCTCTTTTGTCAAAAATCAGCCGTTTTTGCTTGAACATTAAGTGCCTCCAAATAGTATTTAATTCACTTCCCTATCCCCTGGAAGCATGAAAATCACTTTAAACATGCTAATTTTAGCTCTAACACTGATGATCAACCTACAAATGTGAACTGACGTTCAAAAATAAAACATTTGAAAACGGACCATTTTCTACATTTCTGAAGCATGACGTATAGAGGGGGTGTTATCTCTTTTGTCGAAAATCAGCCGTTTTTGCTTGAACATTAAAAGCCTCCAAATGGTATTTAATTCACTTCCCGAGCCCCTGGAAGCATGAAAATCACTTTAAACATGCTAATTTTAGCTCTAACACTGATGTTCCACCTACAAATGTGAACTGACGTTCAAAAATAAAACATTTGAAAAGGACCATTTTCCACATTTCTGAAGCATGACGTAATGGGGGGTGTTATCTCTTTTGTCGAACATCAGCCATTTTTGCTTGAACATTAAATGCCTCCAAATGGGATTTAATTGACTTCCCGGGGTGAAGAAACCCTTTTTGAGAACTCAGAGTGAGTAAATTGGCCATTTTCATGCACTTTTAACCATTCCATAAATCTTGTGTTTAGGGCCCCTGGAATTATGAAAATCACTTTAAACATGCTAATTTTAGCTCTAAAACTGATGATCCACCTACAAATGTGAACTGACGTTCAAAAATAAAACATTTGAAAACAGACCATTTTCCACATTTCTGAAGCATGACGTAACTGGGGGGTGTTTTCTCTTTTGTCAAAAATCAGCCGTTTTTGCTTGAACATTAAATGCCTCCAAATGGTATTTAATTCACTTCCCGAGCCCCTGGAAGCATGAAAATCACTTTAAACATGCTAATTTTAGCTCTAACACTGATGATCCACCTACAAATGTGAACTGACGTTCAAAAATAAAACATTTGAAAACGGACCATTTTCCACATTGTTGAAGCATGACGTAATGGGGGGGGTGTTATCTCTTTTGTCAAAAATCAGCCGTTTTTGCTTGAACATTAAATGCCTCCAAATGGTATTTAATTCACTTCCCGAGCCCCTGGAAGCATGAAAATCACTTCAAACATGTTAGTTTTGGCTCTAACACTGATGATCCACCTACAAATGTGAACTGACGTTCAAAAATAAAACATTTGAAAACGGACCATTTTCCACATTTCTGAAGCATGACGTAATGGGGGTGTTATCTCTTTTGTCAAAAATCAGCCGTATTTGATTGAACATTAAGGGCCTCCAAATAGTATTTAATTCACTTCCCGAGCCCCTGGAAGCATGAAAATCACTTTAAACATGCTAATTTTAGCTCTAACACTGATGATCAACCTACAAATGTGAACTGACGTTCAAAAATAAAATATTTGAAAACGGACCATTCTCCACATTTCTGAAGCATGACGTAATGGGGGGTGTTATCTGTTTTGTCAAAAATCAGCCGTTTTTGCTTGAACATTAAGTGCCTCCAAATAGTATTTAATTCACTTCCTGATCCCCTGGAAGCATGAAAATCACTTTAAACATGCTAATTTTAGCTCTAACACTGATGATCAACCTACAAATGTGAACTGACGTTCAAAAATAAAACATTTAAAAACGGACCATTTTCTACATTTCTGAAGCATGACGTAATGAGGGGGTGTTATCTCTTTTGTCGAAAATCAGCCGTTTTTGCTTGAACATTAAATGCCTCCAAATGGTATTTAATTAACTTCCGGAGTGAAGAAACCCTTTTTGAGAACTCAGAGTGAGTAAATTGGCCATTTTCATGCACTTTTAACCGTTCCATAAATCTTGTGTTTAGGGCCCCTGGAATTATGAAAATCACTTTAAACATGCTAATTTTAGCTCTAAAACTGATGATCCTCCTACAAATGTGAACTGACGTTCAAAAATAAAACATCTGAAAACAGACCATTTTCCACATTTCTGAAGCATGACGTAACTGGGGGGTGTTATCTCTTTTGTCGAAAATCAGCCGTTTTTGCTTGAACATTAAATGCCTCCAAATGGTATTTAATTCACTTCCCGAGCCCCTGGAAGCATGAAAATCACTTTAAACATGCTAATTTTAGCTCTAACACTGATGATCCACCTACAAATGTGAACTGACGTTCAAAAATAAAACATTTGAAAACGGACCATTTTCCACATTTCTGAAGCATGACGTAATGAGGGGGTAATATCTCTTTTGTCGAACATCAGCCGTTTTTGCTTGAACATTAAATGCCTCCAAATGGGATTTAATTGACTTCCCGGGGTGAAGAAACCCGATTTGAGAACTCAGAGTGAGTAAATTGGCCATTTTCATGCACTTTTAACCATTCCATAAATCTTGTGTTTAGGGCCCCTGGAATTATGAAAATCACTTTAAAAATGCTAATTTTAGCTCTAAAACTGATGATCCACCTACAAATGTGAACTGACGTTCAAAAATAAAACATTTGAAAACAGACCATTTTCCACATTTCTGAAGCATGACGTAACTGGGGGGTGTTATCTCTTTTGTCGAAAATCAGCCGTTTTTGCTTGAACATTAAATGCCTCCAAATGGTATTTAATTCACTTCCCGAGCCCCTGGAAGCATGAAAATCACTTTAAACATGCTAATTTTAGCTCTAACACTGATGATCCACCTACAAATGTGAACTGACGTTCAAAAATAAAACATTTGAAAATGGACCATTTTCCACATTTCTGAAGCATGACGTAATGGGGGGTGTTATCTCTTTTGACGAACATCAGCCGTTTTTGCTTGAACATTAAATGCCTCCAAATGGGATTTAACTGACTTCCCGGGGTGAAGAAACCCTTTTTGAGAACTCAGAGTGAGTAAATTGGCCATTTTCATGCACTTTTAACCATTCCATAAATCTTGTGTTTAGGGCCCCTGGAATTATGAAAATCACTTTAAACATGCTAATTTTAGCTCTAAAACTGATGATCCACCTACAAATGTGAACTGACGTTCAAAAATAAAACATTTGAAAACAGACCATTTTCCACATTTCTGAAGCATGACGTAACTGGGGGGTGTTATCTCTTTTGTCAAAAATCAGCCGTTTTTGCTTGAACATTAAATTCCTCCAAATGGTATTTAATTCACTTCCCGAGCCCCTGGAAGCATGAAAATCACTTTAAACATGCTAATTTTAGCTCTAACACTGATGATCCACCTACAAATGTGAACTGACGTTCAAAAATAAAACATTTGAAAACGGACCATTTTCCACATTTTTGAAGCATGACGTAATGGGGGGGTGTTATCTCTTTTGTCGAAAATCAGCCGTTTTTGCTTGAACATTAAATGCCTCCAAATGGTATTTAATTCACTTCCCGAGCCCCTGGAAGCATGAAAATCACTTCAAACATGTTAATTTTGGCTCTAACACTGATGATCCACCTACAAATGTGAACTGACGTTCAAAAATAAAATATTTGAAAACGGACCATTCTCCACATTTCTGAAGCATGACGTAATGGGGGGGTGTTATCTCTTTTGTCAAAAATCAGCCGTTTTTGCTTGAACATTAAGTGCCTCCAAATAGTATTTAATTCACTTCCCTATCCCCTGGAAGCATGAAAATCACTTTAAACATGCTAATTTTAGCTCTAACACTGATGATCAACCTACAAATGTGAACTGACGTTCAAAAATAAAACATTTGAAAACGGACCATTTTCTACATTTCTGAAGCATGACGTATAGAGGGGGTGTTATCTCTTTTGTCGAAAATCAGCCGTTTTTGCTTGAACATTAAAAGCCTCCAAATGGTATTTAATTCACTTCCCGAGCCCCTGGAAGCATGAAAATCACTTTAAACATGCTAATTTTAGCTCTAACACTGATGTTCCACCTACAAATGTGAACTGACGTTCAAAAATAAAACATTTGAAAAGGACCATTTTCCACATTTCTGAAGCATGACGTAATGGGGGGTGTTATCTCTTTTGTCGAACATCAGCCATTTTTGCTTGAACATTAAATGCCTCCAAATGGGATTTAATTGACTTCCCGGGGTGAAGAAACCCTTTTTGAGAACTCAGAGTGAGTAAATTGGCCATTTTCATGCACTTTTAACCATTCCATAAATCTTGTGTTTAGGGCCCCTGGAATTATGAAAATCACTTTAAACATGCTAATTTTAGCTCTAAAACTGATGATCCACCTACAAATGTGAACTGACGTTCAAAAATAAAACATTTGAAAACAGACCATTTTCCACATTTCTGAAGCATGACGTAACTGGGGGGTGTTTTCTCTTTTGTCAAAAATCAGCCGTTTTTGCTTGAACATTAAATGCCTCCAAATGGTATTTAATTCACTTCCCGAGCCCCTGGAAGCATGAAAATCACTTTAAACATGCTAATTTTAGCTCTAACACTGATGATCCACCTACAAATGTGAACTGACGTTCAAAAATAAAACATTTGAAAACGGACCATTTTCCACATTGTTGAAGCATGACGTAATGGGGGGGGTGTTATCTCTTTTGTCAAAAATCAGCCGTTTTTGCTTGAACATTAAATGCCTCCAAATGGTATTTAATTCACTTCCCGAGCCCCTGGAAGCATGAAAATCACTTCAAACATGTTAGTTTTGGCTCTAACACTGATGATCCACCTACAAATGTGAACTGACGTTCAAAAATAAAACATTTGAAAACGGACCATTTTCCACATTTCTGAAGCATGACGTAATGGGGGTGTTATCTCTTTTGTCAAAAATCAGCCGTATTTGATTGAACATTAAGGGCCTCCAAATAGTATTTAATTCACTTCCCGAGCCCCTGGAAGCATGAAAATCACTTTAAACATGCTAATTTTAGCTCTAACACTGATGATCAACCTACAAATGTGAACTGACGTTCAAAAATAAAATATTTGAAAACGGACCATTCTCCACATTTCTGAAGCATGACGTAATGGGGGGTGTTATCTGTTTTGTCAAAAATCAGCCGTTTTTGCTTGAACATTAAGTGCCTCCAAATAGTATTTAATTCACTTCCTGATCCCCTGGAAGCATGAAAATCACTTTAAACATGCTAATTTTAGCTCTAACACTGATGATCAACCTACAAATGTGAACTGACGTTCAAAAAAAAAACATTTAAAAACGGACCATTTTCTACATTTCTGAAGCATGACGTAATGAGGGGGTGTTATCTCTTTTGTCGAAAATCAGCCGTTTTTGCTTGAACATTAAATGCCTCCAAATGGTATTTAATTAACTTCCGGAGTGAAGAAACCCTTTTTGAGAACTCAGAGTGAGTAAATTGGCCATTTTCATGCACTTTTAACCGTTCCATAAATCTTGTGTTTAGGGCCCCTGGAATTATGAAAATCACTTTAAACATGCTAATTTTAGCTCTAAAACTGATGATCCTCCTACAAATGTGAACTGACGTTCAAAAATAAAACATCTGAAAACAGACCATTTTCCACATTTCTGAAGCATGACGTAACTGGGGGGTGTTATCTCTTTTGTCGAAAATCAGCCGTTTTTGCTTGAACATTAAATGCCTCCAAATGGTATTTAATTCACTTCCCGAGCCCCTGGAAGCATGAAAATCACTTTAAACATGCTAATTTTAGCTCTAACACTGATGATCCACCTACAAATGTGAACTGACGTTCAAAAATAAAACATTTGAAAACGGACCATTTTCCACATTTCTGAAGCATGACGTAATGAGGGGGTAATATCTCTTTTGTCGAACATCAGCCGTTTTTGCTTGAACATTAAATGCCTCCAAATGGGATTTAATTGACTTCCCGGGGTGAAGAAACCCGATTTGAGAACTCAGAGTGAGTAAATTGGCCATTTTCATGCACTTTTAACCATTCCATAAATCTTGTGTTTAGGGCCCCTGGAATTATGAAAATCACTTTAAAAATGCTAATTTTAGCTCTAAAACTGATGATCCACCTACAAATGTGAACTGACGTTCAAAAATAAAACATTTGAAAACAGACCATTTTCCACATTTCTGAAGCATGACGTAACTGGGGGGTGTTATCTCTTTTGTCGAAAATCAGCCGTTTTTGCTTGAACATTAAATGCCTCCAAATGGTATTTAATTCACTTCCCGAGCCCCTGGAAGCATGAAAATCACTTTAAACATGCTAATTTTAGCTCTAACACTGATGATCCACCTACAAATGTGAACTGACGTTCAAAAATAAAACATTTGAAAATGGACCATTTTCCACATTTCTGAAGCATGACGTAATGGGGGGTGTTATCTCTTTTGACGAACATCAGCCGTTTTTGCTTGAACATTAAATGCCTCCAAATGGGATTTAACTGACTTCCCGGGGTGAAGAAACCCTTTTTGAGAACTCAGAGTGAGTAAATTGGCCATTTTCATGCACTTTTAACCATTCCATAAATCTTGTGTTTAGGGCCCCTGGAATTATGAAAATCACTTTAAACATGCTAATTTTAGCTCTAAAACTGATGATCCACCTACAAATGTGAACTGACGTTCAAAAATAAAACATTTGAAAACAGACCATTTTCCACATTTCTGAAGCATGACGTAACTGGGGGGTGTTATCTCTTTTGTCAAAAATCAGCCGTTTTTGCTTGAACATTAAATTCCTCCAAATGGTATTTAATTCACTTCCCGAGCCCCTGGAAGCATGAAAATCACTTTAAACATGCTAATTTTAGCTCTAACACTGATGATCCACCTACAAATGTGAACTGACGTTCAAAAATAAAACATTTGAAAACGGACCATTTTCCACATTTTTGAAGCATGACGTAATGGGGGGGTGTTATCTCTTTTGTCGAAAATCAGCCGTTTTTGCTTGAACATTAAATGCCTCCAAATGGTATTTAATTCACTTCCCGAGCCCCTGGAAGCATGAAAATCACTTCAAACATGTTAATTTTGGCTCTAACACTGATGATCCACCTACAAATGTGAACTGACGTTCAAAAATAAAACATTTGAAAACCGACCATTTTCCACATTTCTGAAGCATGACGTAATGGGGGGTGTTATCTCTTCTGTCAAAAATCAGCCGTATTTGCTTGAACATTAAGTGCCTCCAAATAGTATTTAATTCACTTCCCGATCCCCTGGAAGCATGAAAATCACTTTAAACATGCTAATTTTAGCTCTAACACTGATGATCAACCTACAAATGTGAACTGACGTTCAAAAATAAAACATTTGAAAACGGACCATTTTCTACTTTTCTGAAGCATGACGTATAGAGGGGGTGTTATCTCTTTTGTCGAAAATCAGCCGTTTTTGCTTGAACATTAAATGCCTCCAAATGGTATTTAATTAACTTCCGGAGTGAAGAAACCCTTTTTGAGAACTCAGAGTGAGTAAATTGGCCATTTTCATGCACTTTTAACCGTTCCATAAATCTTGCGTTTAGGGCCCCTGGAATTATGAAAATCACTTTAAACATGCTAATTTTAGCTCTAAAACTGATGATCCTCCTACAAATGTGAACTGACGTTCAAAAATAAAACATCTGAAAACAGACCATTTTCCACATTTCTGAAGCATGACGTAACTGGGGGGTGTTATCTCTTTTGTCGAAAATCAGCCGTTTTTGCTTGAACATTAAATGCCTCCAAATGGTATTTAATTCACTTCCCGAGCCCCTGGAAGCATGAAAATCACTTTAAACATGCTAATTTTAGCTCTAACACTGATGATCCACCTACAAATGTGAACTGACGTTCAAAAATAAAACATTTGAAAATGGACCATTTTCCACATTTCTGAAGCATGACGTAATGGGGGGTGTTATCTCTTTTGTCGAACATCAGCCGTTTTTGCTTGAACATTAAATGCCTCCAAATGGGATTTAATTGACTTCCCGGGGTGAAGAAACCCTTTTTGAGAACTCAGAGTGAGTAAATTGGCCATTTTCATGCACTTTTAACCATTCCATAAATCTTGTGTTTAGGGCCCCTGGAATTATGAAAATCACTTTAAACATGCTAATTTTAGCTCTAAAACTGATGATCCACCTACAAATGTGAACTGACGTTCAAAAATAAAACATTTGAAAACAGACCATTTTCCACATTTCTGAAGCATGACGTAACTGGGGGGTGTTATCTCTTTTGTCAAAAATCAGCCGTTTTTGCTTGAACATTAAATTCCTCCAAATGGTATTTAATTCACTTCCCGAGCCCCTGGAAGCATGAAAATCACTTTAAACATGCTAATTTTAGCTCTAACACTGATGATCCACCTACAAATGTGAACTGACGTTCAAAAATAAAACATTTGAAAACGGACCATTTTCCACATTTTTGAAGCATGACGTAATGGGGGGGTGTTATCTCTTTTGTCGAAAATCAGCTGTTTTTGCTTGAACATTAAATGCCTCCAAATGGTATTTAATTCACATCCCGAGCCCCTGGAAGCATGAAAATCACTTCAAACATGTTAATTTTGGCTCTAACACTGATGATCCACCTACAAATGTGAACTGACGTTCAAAAATAAAACATTTGAAAACGGACCATTTTCTACATTTCTGAAGCATGACGTAATGAGGGGGTGTTATCTCTTTTGTCGAAAATCAGCCGTTTTTGCTTGAACATTAAATGCCTCCAAATGGTATTTAATTAACTTCCGGAGTGAAGAAACCCTTTTTGAGAACTCAGAGTGAGTAAATTGGCCATTTTCATGCACTTTTAACCGTTCCATAAATCTTGTGTTTAGGGCCCCTGGAATTATGAAAATCACTTTAAACATGCTAGATTTAGCTCTAAAACTGATGATCCTCCTACAAATGTGAACTGACGTTCAAAAATAAAACATCTGAAAACAGACCATTTTCCACATTTCTGAAGCATGACGTAACTGGGGGGTGTTATCTCTTTTGTCGAAAATCAGCCGTTTTTGCTTGAACATTAAATGCCTCCAAATGGTATTTAATTCACTTCCCGAGCCCCTGGAAGCATGAAAATCACTTTAAACATGCTAATTTTAGCTCTAACACTGATGATCCACCTACAAATGTGAACTGACGTTCAAAAATAAAACATTTGAAAATGGACCATTTTCCACATTTCTGAAGCATGACGTAATGGGGGGTGTTATCTCTTTTGACGAACATCAGCCATTTTTGCTTGAACATTAAATGCCTCCAAATGGGATTTAATTGACTTCCCGGGATGAAGAAACCCTTTTTGAGAACTCAGAGTGAGTAAATTGGCCATTTTCATGCACTTTTAACCATTCCATAAATCTTGTGTTTAGGGCCCCTGGAATTATGAAAATCACTTTAAACATGCTAATTTTAGCTCTAAAACTGATGATCCACCTACAAATGTGAACTGAAGTTCAAAAATAAAACATTTGAAAACAGACCATTTTCCACATTTCTGAAGCATGACGTAACTGGGGGGTGTTATCTCTTTTGTCAAAAATCAGCCGTTTTTGCTTGAACATTAAATGCCTCCAAATGGTATTTAATTCACTTCCCGAGCCCCTGGAAGCATGAAAATCACTTTAAACATGCTAATTTTAGCTCTAACACTGATGATCCACCTACAAATGGGAACTGACGTTCAAAAATAAAACATTTGAAAACGGACCATTTTCCACATTTTTGAAGCATGACGTAATGGGGGGGTGTTATCTCTTTTGTCGAAAATCAGCCGTTTTTGCTTGAACATTAAATGCCTCCAAATGGTATTTAATTCACTTCCCGAGCCCCTGGAAGCATGAAAATCACTTCAAACATGTTAATTTTGGCTCTAACACTGATGATCCACCTACAAATGTGAACTGACGTTCAAAAATAAAACATTTGAAAACGGACCATTTTCCACATTTCTGAAGCATGACGTAATGGGGGGTGTTATCTCTTCTGTCAAAAATCAGCCGTATTTGCTTGAACATTAAGTGCCTCCAAAAAGTATTTAATTCACTTCCCGAGCCCCTGGAAGCATGAAAATCACTTTAAACATGCTAATTTTAGCTCTAACACTGATGATCAACCTACAAATGTGAACTGACGTTCAAAAATAAAATATTTGAAAACGGACCATTCTCCACATTTCTGAAGCATGACGTAATGGGGGGTGTTATCTCTTCTGTCAAAAATCAGCCGTATTTGCTTGAACATTAAGTGCCTCCAAATAGTATTTAATTCACTTCCCGATCCCCTGGAAGCATGAAAATCACTTTAAACATGCTAATTTTAGCTCTAACACTGATGATCAACCTACAAATGTGAACTGACGTTCAAAAATAAAACATTTGAAAACGGACCATTTTCTACATTTCTGAAGCATGACGTATAGAGGGGGTGTTATCTCTTTTGTCAAAAATCAGCCGTTTTTGCTTGAACATTAAGTGCCTCCAAATAGTATTTAATTCACTTCCCGATCCCCTGGAAGCATGAAAATCACTTTAAACATGCTAATTTTAGCTCTAACACTGATGATCAACCTACAAATGTGAACTGACGTTCAAAAATAAAACATTTGAAAACGGACCATTTTCTACATTTCTGAAGCATGACGTATAGAGGGGGTGTTATCTCTTTTGTCGAAAATCAGCCGTTTTTGCTTGAACATTAAATGCCTCCAAATGGTATTTAATTAACTTCCGGAGTGAAGAAACCCTTTTTGAGAACTCAGAGTGAGTAAATTGGCCATTTTCATGCACTTTTAACGGTTCCATAAATCTTGTGTTTAGGGCCCCTGGAATTATGAAAATCACTTTAAACATGCTAATTTTAGCTCTAAAACTGATGATCCTCCTACAAATGTGAACTGACGTTCAAAAATAAAACATCTGAAAACAGACCATTTTCCACATTTCTGAAGCATGACGTAACTGGGGGGTGTTATCTCTTTTGTCGAAAATCAGCCGTTTTTGCTTGAACATTAAATGCCTCCAAATGGTATTTAATTCACTTCCCGAGCCCCTGGAAGCATGAAAATCACTTTAAACATGCTAATTTTAGCTCTAACACTGATGATCCACCTACAAATGTGAACTGACGTTCAAAAATAAAACATTTGAAAATGGACCATTTTCCACATTTCTGAAGCATGACGTAATGGGGGGTGTTATCTCTTTTGTCGAACATCAGCCGTTTTTGCTTGAACATTAAATGCCTCCAAATGGGATTTAATTGACTTCCCGGGGTGAAGAAACCCTTTTTGAGAACTCAGAGTGAGTAAATTGGCCATTTTCATGCACTTTTAACCATTCCATAAATCTTGTGTTTAGGGCCCCTGGAATTATGAAAATCACTTTAAACATGCTAATTTTAGCTCTAAAACTGATGATCCACCTACAAATGTGAACTGACGTTCAAAAATAAAACATTTGAAAACAGACCATTTTCCACATTTCTGAAGCATGACGTAACTGGGGGGTGTTATCTCTTTTGTCAAAAATCAGCCGTTTTTGCTTGAACATTAAATGCCTCCAAATGGTATTTAATTCACTTCCCGAGCCCCTGGAAGCATGAAAATCACTTTAAACATGCAAATTTTAGCTCTAACACTGATGATCCACCTACAAATGTGAACTGACGTTCAAAAATAAAACATTTGAAAACGGACCATTTTCCACATTTCTGAAGCATGACGTAATGGGGGGTGTTATCTCTTTTGTCGAAAATCAGCTGTTTTTGCTTGAACATTAAATGCCTCCAAATGGTATTTAATTCACATCCCGAGCCCCTGGAAGCATGAAAATCACTTCAAACATGTTAATTTTGGCTCTAACACTGATGATCCACCTACAAATGTGAACTGACGTTCAAAAATAAAACATTTGAAAACGGACCATTTTCCACATTTCTGAAGCATGACGTAATGGGGGTGTTATCTGTTTTGTCAAAAATCAGCCGTTTTTGCTTGAACATTAAGTGCCTCCAAATAGTATTTAATTCACTTCCCGAGCCCCTGGAAGCATGAAAATCACTTTAAACATGCTAATTTTAGCTCTAACACTGATGATCAACCTACAAATGTGAACTGACGTTCAAAAATAAAACATTTGAAAACGGACCATTTTCTACATTTCTGAAGCATGACGTAATGAGGGGGTGTTATCTCTTTTGTCGAAAATCAGCCGTTTTTGCTTGAACATTAAATGCCTCCAAATGGTATTTAATTAACTTCCGGAGTGAAGAAACCCTTTTTGAGAACTCAGAGTGAGTAAATTGGCCATTTTCATGCACTTTTAACCGTTCCATAAATCTTGTGTTTAGGGCCCCTGGAATTATTATGAAAATCACTTTAAACATGCTAATTTTAGCTCAAAAACTGATGATCCTCCTACAAATGTGAACTGACGTTCAAAAATAAAACATCTGAAAACAGACCATTTTCCACATTTCTGAAGCATGACGTAACTGGGGGGTGTTATCTCTTTTGTCGAAAATCAGCCGTTTTTGCTTGAACATTAAATGCCTCCAAATGGTATTTAATTCACTTCCCGAGCCCCTGGAAGCATGAAAATCACTTTAAACATGCTAATTTTAGCTCTAACACTGATGATCCACCTACAAATGTGAACTGACGTTCAAAAATAAAACATTTGAAAACGGACCATTTTCCACATTTCTGAAGCATGACGTAATGGGGGTGTTATCTCTTCTGTCAAAAATCAGCCGTATTTGCTTGAACATTAAGTGCCTCCAAATAGTATTTAATTCACTTCCCGAGCCCCTGGAAGCATGAAAATCACTTTAAACATGCTAATTTTAGCTCTAACACTGATGATCAACCTACAAATGTGAACTGACGTTCAAAAATAAAACATTTAAAAATGGACCATTTTCTACATTTCTGAAGCATGACGTAATGAGGGGGTGTTATCTCTTTTGTCGAAAATCAGCCATTTTTGCTTGAACATTAAATGCCTCCAAATGGTATTTAATTAACTTCCGGAGTGAAGAAACCCTTTTTGAGAACTCAGAGTGAGTAAATTGGCCATTTTCATGCACTTTTAACCGTTCCATAAATCTTGTGTTTAGGGCCCCTGGAATTATGAAAATCACTTTAAACATGCTAATTTTAGCTCTAAAACTGATGATCCTCCTACAAATGTGAACTGACGTTCAAAAATAAAACATCTGAAAACAGACCATTTTCCACATTTCTGAAGCATGACGTAACTGGGGGGTGTTATCTCTTTTGTCGAAAATCAGCCGTTTTTGCTTGAACATTAAATGCCTCCAAATGGTATTTAATTCACTTCCCGAGCCCCAGGAAGCATGAAAATCACTTTAAACATGCTAATTTTAGCTCTAACACTGATGATCCACCTACAAATGTGAACTGACGTTCAAAAATAAAACATTTGAAAATGGACCATTTTCCACATTTCTGAAGCATGACGTAATGGGGGGTGTTATCTCTTTTGACGAACATCAGCCGTTTTTGCTTGAACATTAAAGGCCTCCAAATGGGATTTAATTGACTTCCCGGGGTGAAGAAACCCTTTTTGAGAACTCAGAGTGAGTAAATTGGCCATTTTCATGCACTTTTAACCATTCCATAAATCTTGTGTTTAGGGCCCCTGGAATTATGAAAATCACTTTAAACATGCTAATTTTAGCTCTAAAACTGATGATCCACCTACAAATGTGAACTGACGTTCAAAAATAAAACATTTGAAAACAGACCATTTTCCACATTTCTGAAGCATGACGTAACTGGGGGGTGTTATCTCTTTTGTCAAAAATCAGCCGTTTTTGCTTGAACATTAAATGCCTCCAAATGGTATTTAATTTACTTCCCGAGCCCCTGGAAGCATGAAAATCACTTTAAACATGCTAATTTTAGCTCTAACACTGATGATCCACCTACAAATGTGAACTGACGTTCAAAAATAAAACATTTGAAAACGGACCATTTTCCACATTTTTGAAGCATGACGTAATGGGGGGGGTGTTATCTCTTTTGTCGAAAATCAGCCGTTTTTGCTTGAACATTAAATGCCTCCAAATGGTATTTAATTCACTTCCCGAGCCCCTGGAAGCATGAAAATCACTTCAAACATGTTAATTTTGGCTCTAACACTGATGATCCACCTACAAATGTGAACTGACGTTCAAAAATAAAACATTTGAAAACGGACCATTTTCCACATTTCTGAAGCATGACGTAATGGGGGGTGTTATCTCTTCTGTCAAAAATCAGCCGTATTTGCTTGAACATTAAGTGCCTCCAAATAGTATTTAATTCACTTCCCGAGCCCCTGGAAGCATGAAAATCACTTTAAACATGCTAATTTTAGCTCTAACACTGATGATCAACCTACAAATGTGAACTGACGTTCAAAAATAAAATATTTGAAAATGGACCATTCTCCACATTTCTGAAGCATGACGTAATGGGGGGTGTTATCTGTTTTGTCAAAAATCAGCCGTTTTTGCTTGAACATTAAGTGCCTCCAAATAGTATTTAATTCACTTCCCGATCCCCTGGAAGCATGAAAATCACTTTAAACATGCTAATTTTAGCTCTAACACTGATGATCAACCTACAAATGTGAACTGACGTTCAAAAATAAAACATTTAAAAACGGACCATTTTCTACATTTCTGAAGCATGACGTAATGAGGGGGTGTTTCTCTTTTGTTGAAAATCAGCCGTTTTTGCTTGAACATTAAATGCCTCCAAATGGTATTTAATTAACTTCCGGAGTGAAGAAACCCTTTTTGAGAACTCAGAGTGAGTAAATTGGCCATTTTCATGCACTTTTAACCGTTCCATAAATCTTGTGTTTAGGGCCCCTGGAATTATGAAAATCACTTTAAACATGCTAATTTTAGCTCTAAAACTGATGATCCTCCTACAAATGTGAACTGACGTTCAAAAATAAAACATCTGAAAACAGACCATTTTCCACATTTCTGAAGCATGACGTAACTGGGGGGTGTTATCTCTTTTGTCGAAAATCAGCCGTTTTTGCTTGAACATTAAATGCCTCCAAATGGTATTTAATTCACTTCCCGAGCCCCAGGAAGCATGGAAATCACTTTAAACATGCTAATTTTAGCTCTAACACTGATGATCCACCTACAAATGTGAACTGACGTTCAAAAATAAAACATTTGAAAACGGACCATTTTCCACATTTCTGAAGCATGACGTAATGAGGGGGTAATATCTCTTTTGTCGAACATCAGCCGTTTTTGCTTGAACATTAAATGCCTCCAAATGGGATTTAATTGACTTCCCGGGGTGAAGAAACCCGATTTGAGAACTTAGAGTGAGTAAATTGGCCATTTTCATGCACTTTTAACCATTCCATAAATCTTGCGTTTAGGGCCCCTGGAATTATGAAAATCACTTTAAACATGCTAATTTTAGCTCTAAAACTGATGATCCACCTACAAATGTGAACTGACGTTCAAAAATAAAACATTTGAAAACAGACCATTTTCCACATTTCTGAAGCATGACGTAACTGGGGGGGTGTTATCTCTTTTGTCAAAAATCAGCCGTTTTTGCTTGAACATTAAATGCCTCCAAATGGTATTTAATTCACTTCCCGAGCCCCTGGAAGCATGAAAATCACTTTAAACATGCTAATTTTAGCTCTAACACTGATGATCCACCTACAAATGTGAACTGACGTTCAAAAATAAAACATTTGAAAACGGACCATTTTCCACATTTTTGAAGCATGACGTAATGGGGGGGTGTTATCTCTTTTGTCGAAAATCAGCCGTTTTTGCTTGAACATTAAATGCCTCCAAATGGTATTTAATTCACTTCCCGAGCCCCTGGAAGCATGAAAATCACTTCAAACATGTTAATTTTGGCTCTAACACTGATGATCCACCTACAAATGTGAACTGACGTTCAAAAATAAAACATTTGAAAACGGACCATTTTCCACATTTCTGAAGCATGACGTAATGGGGGGTGTTATCTCTTCTGTCAAAAATCAGCCGTATTTGCTTGAACATTAAGTGCCTCCAAATAGTATTTAATTCACTTCCCGATCCCCTGGAAGCATGAAAATCACTTTAAACATGCTAATTTTAGCTCTAACACTGATGATCAACCTACAAATGTGAACTGACGTTCAAAAATAAAACATTTGAAAACGGACCATTTTCTACATTTCTGAAGCATGACGTATAGAGGGGGTGTTATCTCTTTTGTCGAAAATCAGCCGTTTTTGCTTGAACATTAAATGCCTCCAAATGGTATTTAATTAACTTCCGGAGTGAAGAAACCCTTTTTGAGAACTCAGAGTGAGTAAATTGGCCATTTTCATGCACTTTTAACCGTTCCATAAATCTTGTGTTTAGGGCCCCTGGAATTATGAAAATCACTTTAAACATGCTAATTTTAGCTCTAAAACTGATGATCCTCCTACAAATGTGAACTGACGTTCAAAAATAAAACATCTGAAAACAGACCATTTTCCACATTTCTGAAGCATGACGTAACTGGGGGGTGTTATCTCTTTTGTCGAAAATCAGCCGTTTTTGCTTGAACATTAAATGCCTCCAAATGGTATTTAATTCACTTCCCGAGCCCCTGGAAGCATGAAAATCACTTTAAACATGCTAATTTTAGCTCTAACACTGATGATCCACCTACAAATGTGAACTGACGTTCAAAAATAAAACATTTGAAAATGGACCATTTTCCACATTTCTGAAGCATGACGTAATGGGGGGTGTTATCTCTTTTGTCGAACATCAGCCGTTTTTGCTTGAACATTAAATGCCTCCAAATGGGATTTAATTGACTTCCCGGGGTGAAGAAACCCTTTTTGAGAACTCAGAGTGAGTAAATTGGCCATTTTCATGCACTTTTAACCATTCCATAAATCTTGTGTTTAGGGCCCCTGGAATTATGAAAATCACTTTAAACATGCTAATTTTAGCTCTAAAACTGATGATCCACCTACAAATGTGAACTGACGTTCAAAAATAAAACATTTGAAAACAGACCATTTTCCACATTTCTGAAGCATGACGTAACTGGGGGGTGTTATCTCTTTTGTCAAAAATCAGCCGTTTTTGCTTGAACATTAAATGCCTCCAAATGGTATTTAATTCACTTCCCGAGCCCCTGGAAGCATGAAAATCACTTTAAACATGCTAATTTTAGCTCTAACACTGATGATCCACCTACAAATGTGAACTGACGTTCAAAAAGAAAACATTTGAAAACGGACCATTTTCCACATTTCTGAAGCATGACGTAATGGGGGGTGTTATCTCTTTTGTCGAAAATCAGCTGTTTTTGCTTGAACATTAAATGCCTCCAAATGGTATTTAATTCACATCCCGAGCCCCTGGAAGCATGAAAATCACTTCAAACATGTTAATTTTGGCTCTAACACTGATGATCCACCTACAAATGTGAACTGACGTTCAAAAATAAAACATTTGAAAACGGACCATTTTCCACATTTCTGAAGCATGACGTAATGGGGGTGTTATCTGTTTTGTCAAAAATCAGCCGTTTTTGCTTGAACATTAAGTGCCTCCAAATAGTATTTAATTCACTTCCCGATCCCCTGGAAGCATGAAAATCACTTTAAACATGCTCATTTTAGCTCTAACACTGATGATCCACCTACAAATGTGAACTGACGTTCAAAAATAAAACATTTGAAAATGGACCATTTTCCACATTTCTGAAGCATGACGTAATGGGGGGTGTTATCTCTTTTGTCGAACATCAGCCATTTTTGCTTGAACATTAAATGCCTCCAAATGGTATTTAATTAACTTCCGGAGTGAAGAAACCCTTTTTGAGAACTCAGAGTGAGTAAATTGGCCATTTTCATGCACTTTTAACCGTTCCATAAATCTTGTGTTTAGGGCCCCTGGAATTATGAAAATCACTTTAAACATGCTAATTTTAGCTCTAAAACTGATGATCCTCCTACAAATGTGAACTGACGTTCAAAAATAAAACATCTGAAAACAGACCATTTTCCACATTTCTGAAGCATGACGTAACTGGGGGGTGTTATCTCTTTTGTCGAAAATCAGCCGTTTTTGCTTGAACATTAAATGCCTCCAAATGGTATTTAATTCACTTCCCGAGCCCCTGGAAGCATGAAAATCACTTTAAACATGCTAATTTTAGCTCTAACACTGATGATCCACCTACAAATGTGAACTGACGTTCAAAAATAAAACATTTGAAAATGGACCATTTTCCACATTTCTGAAGCATGACGTAATGGGGGGTGTTATCTCTTTTGTCGAACATCAGCCATTTTTGCTTGAACATTAAATGCCTCCAAATGGGATTTAATTGACTTCCCGGGGTGAAGAAACCCTTTTTGAGAACTCAGAGAGAGTAAATTGGCCATTTTCATGCACTTTTAACCATTCCATAAATCTTGTGTTTAGGGCCCCTGGAATTATGAAAATCACTTTAAACATGCTAATTTTAGCTCTAAAACTGATGATCCACCTACAAATGTGAACTGACATTCAAAAATAAAACATTTGAAAACAGACCATTTTCCACATTTCTGAAGCATGACGTAACTGGGGGGTGTTATCTCTTTTGTCGAAAATCAGCCGTTTTTGCTTGAACATTAAATGCCTCCAAATGGTATTTAATTCACTTCCCGAGCCCCTGGAAGCATGAAAATCACTTTAAACATGCTAATTTTAGCTCTAACACTGATGATCCACCTACAAATGTGAACTGACGTTCAAAAATAAAACATTTGAAAATGGACCATTTTCCACATTTCTGAAGCATGACGTAATGGGGGGTGTTATCTCTTTTGACGAACATCAGCCGTTTTTGCTTGAACATTAAATGCCTCCAAATGGGATTTAATTGACTTCCCGGGGTGAAGAAACCCTTTTTGAGAACTCAGAGTGAGTAAATTGGCCATTTTCATGCACTTTTAACCATTCCATAAATCTTGTGTTTAGGGCCCCTGGAATTATGAAAATCACTTTAAACATGCTAATTTTAGCTCTAAAACTGATGATCCACCTACAAATGTGAACTGACGTTCAAAAATAAAACATTTGAAAACAGACCATTTTCCACATTTCTGAAGCATGACGTAACTGGGGGGTGTTATCTCTTTTGTCAAAAATCAGCCGTTTTTGCTTGAACATTAAATGCCTCCAAATGGTATTTAATTCACTTCCCGAGCCCCTGAAGCATGAAAATCACTTTAAACATGCTAATTTTAGCTCTAACACTGATGATCCACCTACAAATGTGAACTGACGTTCAAAAATAAAACATTTGAAAACGGACCATTTTCCACATTTTTGAAGCATGACGTAATGGGGGGGTGTTATCTCTTTTGTCGAAAATCAGCCGTTTTTGCTTGAACATTAAATGCCTCCAAATGGTATTTAATTCACTTCCCGAGCCCCTGGAAGCATGAAAATCACTTCAAACATGTTAATTTTGGCTCTAACACTGATGATCCACCTACAAATGTGAACTGACGTTCAAAAATAAAACATTTGAAAACGGACCATTTTCCACATTTCTGAAGCATGACGTAATGGGGGGTGTTATCTCTTCTGTCAAAAATCAGCCGTATTTGCTTGAACATTAAGTGCCTCCAAATAGTATTTAATTCACTTCCCGAGCCCCTGGAAGCATGAAAATCACTTTAAACATGCTAATTTTAGCTCTAACACTGATGATCAACCTACAAATGTGAACTGACGTTCAAAAATAAAATATTTGAAAACGGACCATTCTCCACATTTCTGAAGCATGACGTAATGGGGGGGTGTTATCTGTTTTGTCAAAAATCAGCCGTTTTTGCTTGAACATTAAGTGCCTCCAAATAGTATTTAATTCACTTCCCGATCCCCTGGAAGCATGAAAATCACTTTAAACATGCTAATTTTAGCTCTAACACTGATGATCAACCTACAAATGTGAACTGACGTTCAAAAATAAAACATTTGAAAACGGACCATTTTCCACATTTTTGAAGCATGACGTAATGGGGGGGTGTTATCTCTTTTGTCGAAAATCAGCCGTTTTTGCTTGAACATTAAATGCCTCCAAATGGTATTTAATTCACTTCCCGAGCCCCTGGAAGCATGAAAATCACTTCAAACATGTTAATTTTGGCTCTAACACTGATGATCCACCTACAAATGTGAACTGACGTTCAAAAATAAAACATTTGAAAACGGACCATTTTCCACATTTCTGAAGCATGACGTAATGGGGGGTGTTATCTCTTCTGTCAAAAATCAGCCGTATTTGCTTGAACATTAAGTGCCTCCAAATAGTATTTAATTCACTTCCCGAGCCCCTGGAAGCATGAAAATCACTTTAAACATGCTAATTTTAGCTCTAACACTGATGATCAACCTACAAATGTGAACTGACGTTCAAAAATAAAATATTTGAAAACGGACCATTCTCCACATTTCTGAAGCATGACGTAATGGGGGGGTGTTATCTGTTTTGTCAAAAATCAGCCGTTTTTGCTTGAACATTAAGTGCCTCCAAATAGTATTTAATTCACTTCCCGATCCCCTGGAAGCATGAAAATCACTTTAAACATGCTAATTTTAGCTCTAACACTGATGATCAACCTACAAATGTGAACTGACGTTCAAAAATAAAACATTTAAAAACGGACCATTTTCTACATTTCTGAAGCATGACGTAATGAGGGGGTGTTATCTCTTTTGTTGAAAATCAGCCGTTTTTGCTTGAACATTAAATGCCTCCAAATGGTATTTAATTAACTTCCGGAGTGAAGAAACCCTTTTTGAGAACTCAGAGTGAGTAAATTGGCCATTTTCATGCACTTTTAACCGTTCCATAAATCTTGTGTTTAGGGCCCCTGGAATTATGAAAATCACTTTAAACATGCTAATTTTAGCTCTAAAACTGATGATCCTCCTACAAATGTGAACTGACGTTCAAAAATAAAACATCTGAAAACAGACCATTTTCCACATTTCTGAAGCATGACGTAACTGGGGGGTGTTATCTCTTTTGTCGAAAATCAGCCGTTTTTGCTTGAACATTAAATGCCTCCAAATGGTATTTAATTCACTTCCCGAGCCCCAGGAAGCATGAAAATCACTTTAAACATGCTAATTTTAGCTCTAACACTGATGATCCACCTACAAATGTGAACTGACGTTCAAAAATAAAACATTTGAAAACTGACCATTTTCCACATTTCTGAAGCATGACGTAATGAGGGGGTAATATCTCTTTTGTCGAACATCAGCCGTTTTTGCTTGAACATTAAATGCCTCCAAATGGGATTTAATTGACTTCCCGGGGTGAAGAAACCCGATTTGAGAACTCAGAGTGAGTAAATTGGCCATTTTCATGCACTTTTAACCATTCCATAAATCTTGTGTTTAGGGCCCCTGGAATTATGAAAATCACTTTAAACATGCTAATTTTAGCTCTAAAACTGATGATCCACCTACAAATGTGAACTGACGTTCAAAAATAAAACATTTGAAAACAGACCATTTTCCACATTTCTGAAGCATGACGTAACTGGGGGGTGTTATCTCTTTTGTCAAAAATCAGCCGTTTTTGCTTGAACATTAAATGCCTCCAAATGGTATTTAATTCACTTCCCGAGCCCCTGGAAGCATGAAAATCACTTTAAACATGCTAATTTTAGCTCTAACACTGATGATCCACCTACAAATGTGAACTGACGTTCAAAAATAAAACATTTGAAAACGGACCATTTTCCACATTTTTGAAGCATGACGTAATGGGGGGGTGTTATCTCTTTTGTCGAAAATCAGCCGTTTTTGCTTGAACATTAAATGCCTCCAAATGGTATTTAATTCACTTCCCGAGCCCCTGGAAGCATGAAAATCACTTCAAACATGTTAATTTTGGCTCTAACACTGATGATCCACCTACAAATGTGAACTGACGTTCAAAAATAAAACATTTGAAAACGGACCATTTTCCACATTTCTGAAGCATGACGTAATGGGGGTGTTATCTCTTCTGTCAAAAATCAGCCGTATTTGCTTGAACATTAAGTGCCTCCAAATAGTATTTAATTCACTTCCCGATCCCCTGGAAGCATGAAAATCACTTTAAACATGCTAATTTTAGCTCTAACACTGATGATCAACCTACAAATGTGAACTGACGTTCAAAAATAAAACATTTGAAAACGGACCATTTTCTACATTTCTGAAGCATGACGTATAGAGGGGGTGTTATCTCTTTTGTCGAAAATCAGCCGTTTTTGCTTGAACATTAAATGCCTCCAAATGGTATTTAATTAACTTCCGGAGTGAAGAAACCCTTTTTGAGAACTCAGAGTGAGTAAATTGGCCATTTTCATGCACTTTTAACCGTTCCATAAATCTTGTGTTTAGGGCCCCTGGAATTATGAAAATCACTTTAAACATGCTAATTTTAGCTCTAAAACTGATGATCCTCCTACAAATGTGAACTGACGTTCAAAAATAAAACATCTGAAAACAGACCATTTTCCACATTTCTGAAGCATGACGTAACTGGGGGGTGTTATCTCTTTTGTCGAAAATCAGCCGTTTTTGCTTGAACATTAAATGCCTCCAAATGGTATTTAATTCACTTCCCGAGCCCCTGGAAGCATGAAAATCACTTTAAACATGCTAATTTTAGCTCTAACACTGATGATCCACCTACAAATGTGAACTGACGTTCAAAAATAAAACATTTGAAAATGGACCATTTTCCACATTTCTGAAGCATGACGTAATGGGGGGTGTTATCTCTTTTGTCGAACATCAGCCGTTTTTGCTTGAACATTAAATGCCTCCAAATGGGATTTAATTGACTTCCCGGGGTGAAGAAACCCTTTTTGAGAACTCAGAGTGAGTAAATTGGCCATTTTCATGCACTTTTAACCATTCCATAAATCTTGTGTTTAGGGCCCCTGGAATTATGAAAATCGCTTTAAACATGCTAATTTTAGCTCTAAAACTGATGATCCACCTACAAATGTGAACTGACGTTCAAAAATAAAACATTTGAAAACAGACCATTTTCCACATTTCTGAAGCATGACGTAACTGGGGGGTGTTATCTCTTTTGTCAAAAATCAGCCGTTTTTGCTTGAACATTAAATGCCTCCAAATGGTATTTAATTCACTTCCCGAGCCCCTGGAAGCATGAAAATCACTTTAAACATGCTAATTTTAGCTCTAACACTGATGATCCACCTACAAATGTGAACTGACGTTCAAAAAGAAAACATTTGAAAACGGACCATTTTCCACATTTCTGAAGCATGACGTAATGGGGGGTGTTATCTCTTTTGTCGAAAATCAGCTGTTTTTGCTTGAACATTAAATGCCTCCAAATGGTATTTAATTCACATCCCGAGCCCCTGGAAGCATGAAAATCACTTCAAACATGTTAATTTTGGCTTTAACACTGATGATCCACCTACAAATGTGAACTGACGTTCAAAAATAAAACATTTGAAAACGGACCATTTTCCACATTTCTGAAGCATGACGTAATGGGGGTGTTATCTCTTTTGTCAAAAATCAGCCGTATTTGATTGAACATTAAGTGCCTCCAAATAGTATTTAATTCACTTCCCGAGCCCCTGGAAGCATGAAAATCACTTTAAACATGCTAATTTTAGCTCTAACACTGATGATCAACCTACAAATGTGAACTGACGTTCAAAAATAAAATATTTGAAAACGGACCATTCTCCACATTTCTGAAGCATGACGTAATGGGGGGGTGTTATCTGTTTTGTCAAAAATCAGCCGTTTTTGCTTGAACATTAAGTGCCTCCAAATAGTATTTAATTCACTTCCCGATCCCCTGGAAGCATGAAAATCACTTTAAACATGCTAATTTTAGCTCTAACACTGATGATCAACCTACAAATGTGAACTGACGTTCAAAAATAAAACATTTGAAAACGGACCATTTTCTACATTTCTGAAGCATGACGTAATGAGGGGGTGTTATCTCTTTTGTCGAAAATCAGCCGTTTTTGCTTGAACATTAAATGCCTCCAAATGGTATTTAATTAACTTCCGGAGTGAAGAAACCCTTTTTGAGAACTCAGAGTGAGTAAATTGGCCATTTTCATGCACTTTTAACCGTTCCATAAATCTTGTGTTTAGGGCCCCTGGAATTATGAAAATCACTTTAAACATGCTAATTTTAGCTCTAAAACTGATGATCCTCCTACAAATGTGAACTGACGTTCAAAAATAAAACATCTGAAAACAGACCATTTTCCACATTTCTGAAGCATGACGTAACTGGGGGGTGTTATCTCTTTTGTCGAAAATCAGCCGTTTTTGCTTGAACATTAAATGCCTCCAAATGGTATTTAATTCACTTCCCGAGCCCCTGGAAGCATGAAAATCACTTTAAACATGCTAATTTTAGCTCTAACACTGATGATCCACCTACAAATGTGAACTGACGTTCAAAAATAAAACATTTGAAAATGGACCATTTTCCACATTTCTGAAGCATGACGTAATGGGGGGTGTTATCTCTTTTGACGAACATCAGCCGTTTTTGCTTGAACATTAAATGCCTCCAAATGGGATTTAATTGACTTCCCGGGGTGAAGAAACCCTTTTTGAGAACTCAGAGTGAGTAAATTGGCCATTTTCATGCACTTTTAACCATTCCATAAATCTTGTGTTTAGGGCCCCTGGAATTATGAAAATCACTTTAAACATGCTAATTTTAGCTCTAAAACTGATGATCCACCTACAATTGTGAACTGACGTTCAAAAATAAAACATTTGAAAACAGACCATTTTCCACATTTCTGAAGCATGACGTAACTGGGGGGTGTTATCTCTTTTGTCAAAAATCAGCCGTTTTTGCTTGAACATTAAATGCCTCCAAATGGTATTTAATTCACTTCCCGAGCCCCTGAAGCATGAAAATCACTTTAAACATGCTAATTTTAGCTCTAACACTGATGATCCACCTACAAATGTGAACTGACGTTCAAAAATAAAACATTTGAAAACGGACCATTTTCCACATTTTTGAAGCATGACGTAATGGGGGGGTGTTATCTCTTTTGTCGAAAATCAGCCGTTTTTGCTTGAACATTAAATGCCTCCAAATGGTATTTAATTCACTTCCCGAGCCCCTGGAAGCATGAAAATCACTTCAAACATGTTAATTTTGGCTCTAACACTGATGATCCACCTACAAATGTGAACTGACGTTCAAAAATAAAACATTTGAAAACGGACCATTTTCCACATTTCTGAAGCATGACGTAATGGGGGGTGTTATCTCTTCTGTCAAAAATCAGCCGTATTTGCTTGAACATTAAGTGCCTCCAAATAGTATTTAATTCACTTCCCGATCCCCTGGAAGCATGAAAATCACTTTAAACATGCTAATTTTAGCTCTAACACTGATGATCAACCTACAAATGTGAACTGACGTTCAAAAATAAAATATTTGAAAACGGACCATTCTCCACATTTCTGAAGCATGACGTAATGGGGGGGTGTTATCTGTTTTGTCAAAAATCAGCCGTTTTTGCTTGAACATTAAGTGCCTCCAAATAGTATTTAATTCACTTCCCGATCCCCTGGAAGCATGAAAATCACTTTAAACATGCTAATTTTAGCTCTAACACTGATGATCAACCTACAAATGTGAACTGACGTTCAAAAATAAAACATTTGAAAACGGACCATTTTCCACATTTTTGAAGCATGACGTAATGGGGGGGTGTTATCTCTTTTGTCGAAAATCAGCCGTTTTTGCTTGAACATTAAATGCCTCCAAATGGTATTTAATTCACTTCCCGAGCCCCTGGAAGCATGAAAATCACTTCAAACATGTTAATTTTGGCTCTAACACTGATGATCCACCTACAAATGTGAACTGACGTTCAAAAATAAAACATTTGAAAACGGACCATTTTCCACATTTCTGAAGCATGACGTAATGGGGGGTGTTATCTCTTCTGTCAAAAATCAGCCGTATTTGCTTGAACATTAAGTGCCTCCAAATAGTATTTAATTCACTTCCCGAGCCCCTGGAAGCATGAAAATCACTTTAAACATGCTAATTTTAGCTCTAACACTGATGATCAACCTACAAATGTGAACTGACGTTCAAAAATAAAATATTTGAAAACGGACCATTTTCCACATTTCTGAAGCATGACGTAATGGGGGGGTGTTATCTGTTTTGTCAAAAATCAGCCGTTTTTGCTTGAACATTAAGTGCCTCCAAATAGTATTTCATTCACTTCCCGATCCCCTGGAAGCATGAAAATCACTTTAAACATGCTAATTTTAGCTCTAACACTGATGATCAACCTACAAATGTGAACTGACGTTCAAAAATAAAACATTTAAAAACGGACCATTTTCTACATTTCTGAAGCATGACGTAATGAGGGGGTGTTATCTCTTTTGTTGAAAATCAGCCGTTTTTGCTTGAACATTAAATGCCTCCAAATGGTATTTAATTAACTTCCGGAGTGAAGAAACCCTTTTTGAGAACTCAGAGTGAGTAAATTGGCCATTTTCATGCACTTTTAACCGTTCCATAAATCTTGTGTTTAGGGCCCCTGGAATTATGAAAATCACTTTAAACATGCTAATTTTAGCTCTAAAACTGATGATCCTCCTACAAATGTGAACTGACGTTCAAAAATAAAACATCTGAAAACAGACCATTTTCCACATTTCTGAAGCATGAAGTAACTGGGGGGTGTTATCTCTTTTGTCGAAAATCAGCCGTTTTTGCTTGAACATTAAATGCCTCCAAATGGTATTTAATTCACTTCCCGAGCCCCAGGAAGCATGAAAATCACTTTAAACATGCTAATTTTAGCTCTAACACTGATGATCCACCTACAAATGTGAACTGACGTTCAAAAATAAAACATTTGAAAACGGACCATTTTCCACATTTCTGAAGCATGACGTAATGAGGGGGTAATATCTCTTTTGTCGAACATCAGCCGTTTTTGCTTGAACATTAAATGCCTCCAAATGGGATTTAATTGACTTCCCGGGGTGAAGAAACCCGATTTGAGAACTCAGAGTGAGTAAATTGGCCATTTTCATGCACTTTTAACCATTCCATAAATCTTGTGTTTAGGGCCCCTGGAATTATGAAAATCACTTTAAACATGCTAATTTTAGCTCTAAAACTGATGATCCACCTACAAATGTGAACTGACGTTCAAAAATAAAACATTTGAAAACAGACCATTTTCCACATTTCTGAAGCATGACGTAACTGGGGGGTGTTATCTCTTTTGTCAAAAATCAGCCGTTTTTGCTTGAACATTAAATGCCTCCAAATGGTATTTAATTCACTTCCCGAGCCCCTGGAAGCATGAAAATCACTTTAAACATGCTAATTTTAGCTCTAACACTGATGATCCACCTACAAATGTGAACTGACGTTCAAAAATAAAACATTTGAAAACGGACCATTTTCCACATTTTTGAAGCATGACGTAATGGGGGGGTGTTATCTCTTTTGTCGAAAATCAGCCGTTTTTGCTTGAACATTAAATGCCTCCAAATGGTATTTAATTCACTTCCCGAGCCCCTGGAAGCATGAAAATCACTTCAAACATGTTAATTTTGGCTCTAACACTGATGATCCACCTACAAATGTGAACTGACGTTCAAAAATAAAACATTTGAAAACGGACCATTTTCCACATTTCTGAAGCATGACGTAATGGGGGGTGTTATCTCTTCTGTCAAAAATCAGCCGTATTTGCTTGAACATTAAGTGCCTCCAAATAGTATTTAATTCACTTCCCGATCCCCTGGAAGCATGAAAATCACTTTAAACATGCTAATTTTAGCTCTAACACTGATGATCAACCTACAAATGTGAACTGACGTTCAAAAATAAAACATTTGAAAACGGACCATTTTCTACATTTCTGAAGCATGACGTATAGAGGGGGTGTTATCTCTTTTGTCGAAAATCAGCCGTTTTTGCTTGAACATTAAATGCCTCCAAATGGTATTTAATTAACTTCCGGAGTGAAGAAACCCTTTTTGAGAACTCAGAGTGAGTAAATTGGCCATTTTCATGCACTTTTAACCGTCCCATAAATCTTGTGTTTAGGGCCCCTGGAATTATGAAAATCACTTTAAACATGCTAATTTTAGCTCTAAAACTGATGATCCTCCTACAAATGTGAACTGACGTTCAAAAATAAAACATCTGAAAACAGACCATTTTCCACATTTCTGAAGCATGACGTAACTGGGGGGTGTTATCTCTTTTGTCGAAAATCAGCCGTTTTTGCTTGAACATTAAATGCCTCCAAATGGTATTTAATTCACTTCCCGAGCCCCTGGAAGCATGAAAATCACTTTAAACATGCTAATTTTAGCTCTAACACTGATGATCCACCTACAAATGTGAACTGACGTTCAAAAATAAAACATTTGAAAATGGACCATTTTCCACATTTCTGAAGCATGACGTAATGGGGGGTGTTATCTCTTTTGTCGAACATCAGCCGTTTTTGCTTGAACATTAAATACCTCCAAATGGGATTTAATTGACTTCCCGGGGTGAAGAAACCCTTTTTGAGAACTCAGAGTGAGTAAATTGGCCATTTTCATGCACTTTTAACCATTCCATAAATCTTGTGTTTAGGGCCCCTGGAATTATGAAAATCACTTTAAACATGCTAATTTTAGCTCTAAAACTGATGATCCACCTACAAATGTGAACTGACGTTCAAAAATAAAACATTTGAAAACAGACCATTTTCCACATTTCTGAAGCATGACGTAACTGGGGGGTGTTATCTCTTTTGTCAAAAATCAGCCGTTTTTGCTTGAACATTAAATGCCTCCAAATGGTATTTAATTCACTTCCCGAGCCCCTGGAAGCATGAAAATCACTTTAAACATGCTAATTTTGGCTCTAACACTGATGATCCACCTACAAATGTGAACTGACGTTCAAAAAGAAAACATTTGAAAACGGACCATTTTCCACATTTCTGAAGCATGACGTAATGGGGGGTGTTATCTCTTTTGTCGAAAATCAGCTGTTTTTGCTTGAACATTAAATGCCTCCAAATGGTATTTAATTCACATCCCGAGCCCCTGGAAGCATGAAAATCACTTCAAACATGTTAATTTTGGCTCTAACACTGATGATCCACCTACAAATGTGAACTGACGTTCAAAAATAAAACATTTGAAAACGGACCATTTTCCACATTTCTGAAGCATGACGTAATCGGGGTGTTATCTCTTTTGTCAAAAATCAGCCGTATTTGATTGAACATTAAGTGCCTGCAAATAGTATTTAATTCACTTCCCGAGCCCCTGGAAGCATGAAAATCACTTTAAACATGCTAATTTTAGCTCTAACACTGATGATCAACCTACAAATGTGAACTGACGTTCAAAAATAAAATATTTGAAAACGGACCATTCTCCACATTTCTGAAGCATGACGTAATGGGGGGGTGTTATCTGTTTTGTCAAAAATCAGCCGTTTTTGCTTGAACATTAAGTGCCTCCAAATAGTATTTAATTCACTTCCCGATCCCCTGGAAGCATGAAAATCACTTTAAACATGCTAATTTTAGCTCTAACACTGATGATCAACCTACAAATGTGAACTGACGTTCAAAAATAAAACATTTGAAAACGGACCATTTTCTACATTTCTGAAGCATGACGTAATGAGGGGGTGTTATCTCTTTTGTCGAAAATCAGCCGTTTTTGCTTGAACATTAAATGCCTCCAAATGGTATTTAATTAACTTCCGGAGTGAAGAAACCCTTTTTGAGAACTCAGAGTGAGTAAATTGGCCATTTTCATGCACTTTTAACCGTTCCATAAATCTTGTGTTTAGGGCCCCTGGAATTATGAAAATCACTTTAAACATGCTAATTTTAGCTCTAAAACTGATGATCCTCCTACAAATGTGAACTGACGTTCAAAAATAAAACATCTGAAAACAGACCATTTTCCACATTTCTGAAGCATGACGTAACTGGGGGGTGTTATCTCTTTTGTCGAAAATCAGCCGTTTTTGCTTGAACATTAAATGCCTCCAAATGGTATTTAATTCACTTCCCGAGCCCCTGGAAGCATGAAAATCACTTTAAACATGCTAATTTTAGCTCTAACACTGATGATCCACCTACAAATGTGAACTGACGTTCAAAAATAAAACATTTGAAAATGGACCATTTTCCACATTTCTGAAGCATGACGTAATGGGGGGTGTTATCTCTTTTGTCGAACATCAGCCATTTTTGCTTGAACATTAAATGCCTCCAAATGGGATTTAATTGACTTCCCGGGGTGAAGAAACCCTTTTTGAGAACTCAGAGAGAGTAAATTGGCCATTTTCATGCACTTTTAACCATTCCATAAATCTTGTGTTTAGGGCCCCTGGAATTATGAAAATCACTTTAAACATGCTAATTTTAGCTCTAAAACTGATGATCCACCTACAAATGTGAACTGACATTCAAAAATAAAACATTTGAAAACAGACCATTTTCCACATTTCTGAAGCATGACGTAACTGGGGGGTGTTATCTCTTTTGTCGAAAATCAGCCGTTTTTGCTTGAACATTAAATGCCTCCAAATGGTATTTAATTCACTTCCCGAGCCCCTGGAAGCATGAAAATCACTTTAAACATGCTAATTTTAGCTCTAACACTGATGATCCACCTACAAATGTGAACTGACGTTCAAAAATAAAACATTTGAAAATGGACCATTTTCCACATTTCTGAAGCATGACGTAATGGGGGGTGTTATCTCTTTTGACGAACATCAGCCGTTTTTGCTTGAACATTAAATGCCTCCAAATGGGATTTAATTGACTTCCCGGGGTGAAGAAACCCTTTTTGAGAACTCAGAGTGAGTAAATTGGCCATTTTCATGCACTTTTAACCATTCCATAAATCTTGTGTTTAGGGCCCCTGGAATTATGAAAATCACTTTAAACATGCTAATTTTAGCTCTAAAACTGATGATCCACCTACAAATGTGAACTGACGTTCAAAAATAAAACATTTGAAAACAGACTATTTTCCACATTTCTGAAGCATGACGTAACTGGGGGGTGTTATCTCTTTTGTCAAAAATCAGCCGTTTTTGCTTGAACATTAAATGCCTCCAAATGGTATTTAATTCACTTCCCGAGCCCCTGAAGCATGAAAATCACTTTAAACATGCTAATTTTAGCTCTAACACTGATGATCCACCTACAAATGTGAACTGACGTTCAAAAATAAAACATTTGAAAACGGACCATTTTCCACATTTTTGAAGCATGACGTAATGGGGGGGTGTTATCTCTTTTGTCGAAAATCAGCCGTTTTTGCTTGAACATTAAATGCCTCCAAATGGTATTTAATTCACTTCCCGAGCCCCTGGAAGCATGAAAATCACTTCAAACATGTTAATTTTGGCTCTAACACTGATGATCCACCTACAAATGTGAACTGACGTTCAAAAATAAAACATTTGAAAACGGACCATTTTCCACATTTCTGAAGCATGACGTAATGGGGGGTGTTATCTCTTCTGTCAAAAATCAGCCGTATTTGCTTGAACATTAAGTGCCTCCAAATAGTATTTAATTCACTTCCCGAGCCCCTGGAAGCATGAAAATCACTTTAAACATGCTAATTTTAGCTCTAACACTGATGATCAACCTACAAATGTGAACTGACGTTCAAAAATAAAATATTTGAAAACGGACCATTCTCCACATTTCTGAAGCATGACGTAATGGGGGGGTGTTATCTGTTTTGTCAAAAATCAGCCGTTTTTGCTTGAACATTAAGTGCCTCCAAATAGTATTTAATTCACTTCCCGATCCCCTGGAAGCATGAAAATCACTTTAAACATGCTAATTTTAGCTCTAACACTGATGATCAACCTACAAATGTGAACTGACGTTCAAAAATAAAACATTTGAAAACGGACCATTTTCCACATTTTTGAAGCATGACGTAATGGGGGGGTGTTATCTCTTTTGTCGAAAATCAGCCGTTTTTGCTTGAACATTGAATGCCTCCAAATGGTATTTAATTCACTTCCCGAGCCCCTGGAAGCATGAAAATCACTTCAAACATGTTAATTTTGGCTCTAACACTGATGATCCACCTACAAATGTGAACTGACGTTCAAAAATAAAACATTTGAAAACGGACCATTTTCCACATTTCTGAAGCATGACGTAATGGGGGGTGTTATCTCTTCTGTCAAAAATCAGCCGTATTTGCTTGAACATTAAGTGCCTCCAAATAGTATTTAATTCACTTCCCGAGCCCCTGGAAGCATGAAAATCACTTTAAACATGCTAATTTTAGCTCTAACACTGATGATCAACCTACAAATGTGAACTGACGTTCAAAAATAAAATATTTGAAAACGGACCATTCTCCACATTTCTGAAGCATGACGTAATGGGGGGGTGTTATCTGTTTTGTCAAAAATCAGCCGTTTTTGCTTGAACATTAAGTGCCTCCAAATAGTATTTAATTCACTTCCCGATCCCCTGGAAGCATGAAAATCACTTTAAACATGCTAATTTTAGCTCTAACACTGATGATCAACCTACAAATGTGAACTGACGTTCAAAAATAAAACATTTAAAAACGGACCATTTTCTACATTTCTGAAGCATGACGTAATGAGGGGGTGTTATCTCTTTTGTCGAAAATCAGCCGTTTTTGCTTGAACATTAAATGCCTCCAAATGGTATTTAATTAACTTCCGGAGTGAAGAAACCCTTTTTGAGAACTCAGAGTGAGTAAATTGGCCATTTTCATGCACTTTTAACCGTTCCATAAATCTTGTGTTTAGGGCCCCTGGAATTATGAAAATCACTTTAAACATGCTAATTTTAGCTCTAAAACTGATGATCCTCCTACAAATGTGAACTGACGTTCAAAAATAAAACATCTGAAAACAGACCATTTTCCACATTTCTGAAGCATGACGTAACTGGGGGGTGTTATCTCTTTTGTCGAAAATCAGCCGTTTTTGCTTGAACATTAAATGCCTCCAAATGGTATTTAATTCACTTCCCGAGCCCCTGGAAGCATGAAAATCACTTTAAACATGCTAATTTTAGCTCTAACACTGATGATCCACCTACAAATGTGAACTGACGTTCAAAAATAAAACATTTGAAAACGGACCATTTTCCACATTTCTGAAGCATGACGTAATGAGGGGGTAATATCTCTTTTGTCGAACATCAGCCGTTTTTGCTTGAACATTAAATGCCTCCAAATGGGATTTAATTGACTTCCCGGGGTGAAGAAACCCGATTTGAGAACTCAGAGTGAGTAAATTGGCCATTTTCATGCACTTTTAACCATTCCATAAATCTTGTGTTTAGGGCCCCTGGAATTATGAAAATCACTTTAAACATGCTAATTTTAGCTCTAAAACTGATGATCCACCTACAAATGTGAACTGACGTTCAAAAATAAAACATTTGAAAACAGACCATTTTCCACATTTCTGAAGCATGACGTAACTGGGGGGTGTTATCTCTTTTGTCAAAAATCAGCCGTTTTTGCTTGAACATTAAATGCCTCCAAATGGTATTTAATTCACATCCCGAGCCCCTGGAAGCATGAAAATCACTTTAAACATGCTAATTTTAGCTCTAACACTGATGATCCACCTACAAATGTGAACTGACGTTCAAAAATAAAACATTTGAAAACGGACCATTTTCCACATTTTTGAAGCATGACGTAATGGGGGGGTGTTATCTCTTTTGTCGAGAATCAGCCGTTTTTGCTTGAACATTAAATGCCTACAAATGGTATTTAATTCACTTCCCGAGCCCCTGGAAGCATGAAAATCACTTCAAACATGTTAATTTTGGCTCTAACACTGATGATCCACCTACAAATGTGAACTGACATTCAAAAATAAAACATTTGAAAACGGACCATTTTCCACATTTCTGAAGCATGACGTAATGGGGGGTGTTATCTCTTCTGTCAAAAATCAGCCGTATTTGCTTGAACATTAAGTGCCTCCAAATAGTATTTAATTCACTTCCCGATCCCCTGGAAGCATGAAAATCACTTTAAACATGCTAATTTTAGCTCTAACACTGATGATCAACCTACAAATGTGAACTGACGTTCAAAAATAAAACATTTGAAAACGGACCATTTTCTACATTTCTGAAGCATGACGTATAGAGGGGGTGTTATCTCTTTTGTCGAAAATCAGCCGTTTTTGCTTGAACATTAAATGCCTCCAAATGGTATTTAATTAACTTCCGGAGTGAAGAAACCCTTTTTGAGAACTCAGAGTGAGTAAATTGGCCATTTTCATGCACTTTTAACCGTTCCATAAATCTTGTGTTTAGGGCCCCTGGAATTATGAAAATCACTTTAAACATGCTAATTTTAGCTCTAAAACTGATGATCCTCCTACAAATGTGAACTGACGTTCAAAAATAAAACATCTGAAAACAGACCATTTTCCACATTTCTGAAGCATGACGTAACTGGGGGGTGTTATCTCTTTTGTCGAAAATCAGCCGTTTTTGCTTGAACATTAAATGCCTCCAAATGGTATTTAATTCACTTCCCGAGCCCCTGGAAGCATGAAAATCACTTTAAACATGCTAATTTTAGCTCTAACACTGATGATCCACCTACAAATGTGAACTGACGTTCAAAAATAAAACATTTGAAAATGGACCATTTTCCACATTTCTGAAGCATGACGTAATGGGGGGTGTTATCTCTTTTGTCGAACATCAGCCATTTTTGCTTGAACATTAAATGCCTCCAAATGGGATTTAATTGACTTCCCGGGGTGAAGAAACCCTTTTTGAGAACTCAGAGAGAGTAAATTGGCCATTTTCATGCACTTTTAACCATTCCATAAATCTTGTGTTTAGGGCCCCTGGAATTATGAAAATCACTTTAAACATGCTAATTTTAGCTCTAAAACTGATGATCCACCTACAAATGTGAACTGACATTCAAAAATAAAACATTTGAAAACAGACCATTTTCCACATTTCTGAAGCATGACGTAACTGGGGGGTGTTATCTCTTTTGTCGAAAATCCGCCGTTTTTGCTTGAACATTAAATGCCTCCAAATGGTATTTAATTCACTTCCCGAGCCCTTGGAAGCATGAAAATCACTTTAAACATGCTAATTTTAGCTCTAACACTGATGATCCACCTACAAATGTGAACTGACGTTCAAAAATAAAACATTTGAAAATGGACCATTTTCCACATTTCTGAAGCATGACGTAATGGGGGGTGTTATCTCTTTTGACGAACATCAGCCGTTTTTGCTTGAACATTAAATGCCTCCAAATGGGATTTAATTGACTTCCCGGGGTGAAGAAACCCTTTTTGAGAACTCAGAGTGAGTAAATTGGCCATTTTCCTGCACTTTTAACCATTCCATAAATCTTGTGTTTAGGGCCCCTGGAATTATGAAAATCACTTTAAACATGCTAATTTTAGCTCTAAAACTGATGATCCACCTACAAATGTGAACTGACGTTCAAAAATAAAACATTTGAAAACAGACCATTTTCCACATTTCTGAAGCATGACGTAACTGGGGGGTGTTATCTCTTTTGTCAAAAATCAGCAGTTTTTGCTTGAACATTAAATGCCTCCAAATGGTATTTAATTCACTTCCCGAGCCCCTGGAAGCATGAAAATCACTTTAAACATGCTAATTTTAGCTCTAACACTGATGATCCACCTACAAATGTGAACTGACGTTCAAAAATAAAACATTTGAAAACGGACCATTTTCCACATTTTTGAAGCATGACGTAATGGGGGGGTGTTATCTCTTTTGTCGAAAATCAGCCGTTTTTGCTTGAACATTAAATGCCTCCAATTGGTATTTAATTCACTTCCCGAGCCCCTGGAAGCATGAAAATCACTTCAAACATGTTAATTTTGGCTCTAACACTGATGATCCACCTACAAATGTGAACTGACGTTCAAAAATAAAACATTTGAAAACGGACCATTTTCCACATTTCTGAAGCATGACGTAATGGGGGGTGTTATCTCTTCTGTCAAAAATCAGCCGTATTTGCTTGAACATTAAGTGCCTCCAAATAGTATTTAATTCACTTCCCGAGCCCCTGGAAGCATGAAAATCACTTTAAACATGCTAATTTTAGCTCTAACACTGATGATCAACCTACAAATGTGAACTGACGTTCAAAAATAAAATATTTGAAAACGGACCATTCTCCACATTTCTGAAGCATGACGTAATGGGGGGGTGTTATCTGTTTTGTCAAAAATCAGCCGTTTTTGCTTGAACATTAAGTGCCTCCAAATAGTATTTAATTCACTTCCCGATCCCCTGGAAGCATGAAAATCACTTTAAACATGCTAATTTTAGCTCTAACACTGATGATCAACCTACAAATGTGAACTGACGTTCAAAAATAAAACATTTGAAAACGGACCATTTTCCACATTTTTGAAGCATGACGTAATGGGGGGGTGTTATCTCTTTTGTCGAAAATCAGCCGTTTTTGCTTGAACATTAAATGCCTCCAAATGGTATTTAATTCACTTCCCGAGCCCCTGGAAGCATGAAAATCACTTCAAACATGTTAATTTTGGCTCTAACACTGATAATCCACCTACAAATGTGAATTGACGTTCAAAAATAAAACATTTGAAAACGGACCATTTTCCACATTTCTGAAGCATGACGTAATGGGGGGTGTTATCTCTTCTGTCAAAAATCAGCCGTATTTGCTTGAACATTAAGTGCCTCCAAATAGTATTTAATTCACTTCCCGAGCCCCTGGAAGCATGAAAATCACTTTAAACATGCTAATTTTAGCTCTAACACTGATGATCAACCTACAAATGTGAACTGACGTTCAAAAATAAAATATTTGAAAACGGACCATTCTCCACATTTCTGAAGCATGACGTAATGGGGGGTTGTTATCTGTTTTGTCAAAAATCAGCCGTTTTTGCTTGAACATTAAGTGCCTCCAAATAGTATTTAATTCACTTCCCGATCCCCTGGAAGCATGAAAATCACTTTAAACATGCTAATTTTAGCTCTAACACTGATGATCAACCTACAAATGTGAACTGACGTTCAAAAATAAAACATTTAAAAACGGACCATTTTCTACATTTCTGAAGCATGACGTAATGAGGGGGTGTTATCTCTTTTGTCGAAAATCAGCCGTTTTTGCTTGAACATTAAATGCCTCCAAATGGGATTTAATTGACTTCCCGGGGTGAAGAAACCCGATTTGAGAACTCAGAGTGAGTAAATTGGCCATTTTCATGCACTTTTAACCATTCCATAAATCTTGTGTTTAGGGCCCCTGGAATTATGAAAATCACTTTAAACATGCTAATTTTAGCTCTAAAACTGATGATCCACCTACAAATGTGAACTGACGTTCAAAAATAAAACATTTGAAAACAGACCATTTTCCACATTTCTGAAGCATGACGTAACTGGGGGGTGTTATCTCTTTTGTCAAAAATCAGCCGTTTTTGCTTGAACATTAAATGCCTCCAAATGGTATTTAATTCACTTCCCGAGCCCCTGGAAGCATGAAAATCACTTTAAACATGCTAATTTTAGCTCTAACACTGATGATCCACCTACAAATGTGAACTGACGTTCAAAAATAAAACATTTGAAAACGGACCATTTTCCACATTTTTGAAGCATGACGTAATGGGGGGGTGTTATCTCTTTTGTCGAAAATCAGCCGTTTTTGCTTGAACATTAAATGCCTCCAAATGGTATTTAATTCACTTCCCGAGCCCCTGGAAGCATGAAAATCACTTCAAACACGTTAATTTTGGCTCTAACACTGATGATCCACCTACAAATGTGAACTGACGTTCAAAAATAAAACATTTGAAAACGGACCATTTTCCACATTTCTGAAGCATGACGTAATGGGGGGTGTTATCTCTTCTGTCAAAAATCAGCCGTATTTGCTTGAACATTAAGTGCCTCCAAATAGTATTTAATTCACTTCCCGATCCCCTGGAAGCATGAAAATCACTTTAAACATGCTAATTTTAGCTCTAACACTGATGATCCACCTACAAATGTGAACTGACGTTCAAAAAGAAAACATTTGAAAACGGACCATTTTCCACATTTCTGAAGCATGACGTAATGGGGGGTGTTATCTCTTTTGTCGAAAATCAGCTGTTTTTGCTTGAACATTAAATGCCTCCAAATGGTATTTAATTCACATCCCGAGCCCCTGGAAGCATGAAAATCACTTTAAACATGTTAATTTTGGCTCTAACACTGATGATCCACCTACAAATGTGAACTGACGTTCAAAAATAAAACATTTGAAAACGGACCATTTTCCACATTTCTGAAGCATGACGTAATGGGGGTGTTATCTCTTTAGTCAAAAATCAGCCGTATTTGATTGAACATTAAGTGCCTCCAAATAGTATTTAATTCACTTCCCGAGCCCCTGGAAGCATGAAAATCACTTTAAACATGCTAATTTTAGCTCTAACACTGATGATCAACCTACAAATGTGAACTGACGTTCAAAAATAAAATATTTGAAAACGGACCATTCTCCACATTTCTGAAGCATGACGTAATGGGGGGGTGTTATCTGTTTTGTCAAAAATCAGCCGTTTTTGCTTGAACATTAAGTGCCTCCAAATAGTATTTAATTCACTTCCCGATCCCCTGGAAGCATGAAAATCACTTTAAACATGCTAATTTTAGCTCTAACACTGATGATCAACCTACAAATGTGAACTGACGTTCAAAAATAAAACATTTGAAAACGGACCATTTTCTACATTTCTGAAGCATGACGTAATGAGGGGGTGTTATCTCTTTTGTCGAAAATCAGCCGTTTTTGCTTGAACATTAAATGCCTCCAAATGGTATTTAATTAACTTCCGGAGTGAAGAAACCCTTTTTGAGAACTCAGAGTGAGTAAATTGGCCATTTTCATGCACTTTTAACCGTTCCATAAATCTTGTGTTTAGGGCCCCTGGAATTATGAAAATCACTTTAAACATGCTAATTTTAGCTCTAAAACTGATGATCCTCCTACAAATGTGAACTGACGTTCAAAAATAAAACATCTGAAAACAGACCATTTTCCACATTTCTGAAGCATGACGTAACTGGGGGGTGTTATCTCTTTTGTCGAAAATCAGCCGTTTTTGCTTGAACATTAAATGCCTCCAAATGGTATTTAATTCACTTCCCGAGCCCCTGGAAGCATGAAAATCACTTTAAACATGCTAATTTTAGCTCTAACACTGATGATCCACCTACAAATGTGAACTGACGTTCAAAAATAAAACATTTGAAAATGGACCATTTTCCACATTTCTGAAGCATGACGTAATGGGGGGTGTTATCTCTTTTGTCGAACATCAGCCATTTTTGCTTGAACATTAAATGCCTCCAAATGGGATTTAATTGACTTCCCGGGGTGAAGAAACCCTTTTTGAGAACTCAGAGAGAGTAAATTGGCCATTTTCATGCACTTTTAACCATTCCATAAATCTTGTGTTTAGGGCCCCTGGAATTATGAAAATCACTTTAAACATGCTAATTTTAGCTCTAAAACTGATGATCCACCTACAAATGTGAACTGACATTCAAAAATAAAACATTTGAAAACAGACCATTTTCCACATTTCTGAAGCATGACGTAACTGGGGGGTGTTATCTCTTTTGTCGAAAATCAGCCGTTTTTGCTTGAACATTAAATGCCTCCAAATGGTATTTAATTCACTTCCCGAGCCCCTGGAAGCATGAAAATCAATTTAAACATGCTAATTTTAGCTCTAACACTGATGATCCACCTACAAATGTGAACTGACGTTCAAAAATAAAACATTTGAAAATGGACCATTTTCCACATTTCTGAAGCATGACGTAATGGGGGGTGTTATCTCTTTTGACGAACATCAGCCGTTTTTGCTTGAACATTAAATGCCTCCAAATGGGATTTAATTGACTTCCCGGGGTGAAGAAACCCTTTTTGAGAACTCAGAGTGAGTAAATTGGCCATTTTCATGCACTTTTAACCATTCCATAAATCTTGTGTTTAGGGCCCCTGGAATTATGAAAATCACTTTAAACATGCTAATTTTAGCTCTAAAACTGATGATCCACCTACAAATGTGAACTGACGTTCAAAAATAAAACATTTGAAAACAGACCATTTTCCACATTTCTGAAGCATGACGTAACTGGGGGGTGTTATCTCTTTTGTCAAAAATCAGCCGTTTTTGCTTGAACATTAAATGCCTCCAAATGGTATTTAATTCACTTCCCGAGCCCCTGGAAGCATGAAAATCACTTTAAACATGCTAATTTTAGCTCTAACACTGATGATCCACCTACAAATGTGAACTGACGTTCAAAAATAAAACATTTGAAAACGGACCATTTTCCACATTTTTGAAGCATGACGTAATGGGGGGGTGTTATCTCTTTTGTCGAAAATCAGCTGTTTTTGCTTGAACATTAAATGCCTCCAAATGGTATTTAATTCACTTCCCGAGCCCCTGGAAGCATGAAAATCACTTCAAACATGTTAATTTTGGCTCTAACACTGATGATCCACCTACAAATGTGAACTGACGTTCAAAAATAAAACATTTGAAAACGGACCATTTTCACATTTCTGAAGCATGACGTAATGGGGGGTGTTATCTCTTCTGTCAAAAATCAGCCGTATTTGCTTGAACATTAAGTGCCTCCAAATAGTATTTAATTCACTTCCCGAGCCCCTGGAAGCATGAAAATCACTTTAAACATGCTAATTTTAGCTCTAACACTGATGATCAACCTACAAATGTGAACTGACGTTCAAAAATAAAATATTTGAAAACGGACCATTCTCCACATTTCTGAAGCATGACGTAATGGGGGGGTGTTATCTGTTTTGTCAAAAATCAGCCGTTTTTGCTTGAACATTAAGTGCCTCCAAATAGTATTTAATTCACTTCCCGATCCCCTGGAAGCATGAAAATCACTTTAAACATGCTAATTTTAGCTCTAACACTGATGATCAACCTACAAATGTGAACTGACGTTCAAAAATAAAACATTTGAAAACGGACCATTTTCCACATTTTTGAAGCATGACGTAATGGGGGGGTGTTATCTCTTTTGTCGAAAATCAGCCGTTTTTGCTTGAACATTAAATGCCTCCAAATGGTATTTAATTCACTTCCCGAGCCCCTGGAAGCATGAAAATCACTTCAAACATGTTAATTTTGGCTCTAACACTGATGATCCACCTACAAATGTGAACTGACGTTCAAAAATAAAACATTTGAAAACGGACCATTTTCCACATTTCTGAAGCATGACGTAATGGGGGGTGTTATCTCTTCTGTCAAAAATCAGCCGTATTTGCTTGAACATTAAGTGCCTCCAAATAGTATTTAATTCACTTCCCGAGCCCCTGGAAGCATGAAAATCACTTTAAACATGCTAATTTTAGCTCTAACACTGATGATCAACCTACAAATGTGAACTGACGTTCAAAAATAAAATATTTGAAAACGGACCATTCTCCACATTTCTGAAGCATGACGTAATGGGGGGGTGTTATCTGTTTTGTCAAAAATCAGCCGTTTTTGCTTGAACATTAAGTGCCTCCAAATAGTATTTAATTCACTTCCCGATCCCCTGGAAGCATGAAAATCACTTTAAACATGCTAATTTTAGCTCTAACACTGATGATCAACCTACAAATGTGAACTGACGTTCAAAAATAAAACATTTAAAAACGGACCATTTTCTACATTTCTGAAGCATGACGTAATGAGGGGGTAATATCTCTTTTGTCGAACATCAGCCGTTTTTGCTTGAACATTAAATGCCTCCAAATGGTATTTAATTAACTTCCGGAGTGAAGAAACCCTTTTTGAGAACTCAGAGTGAGTAAATTGGCCATTTTCATGCACTTTTAACCGTTCCATAAATCTTGTGTTTAGGGCCCCTGGAATTATGAAAATCACTTTAAACATGCTAATTTTAGCTCTAAAACTGATGATCCTCCTACAAATGTGAACTGACGTTCAAAAATAAAAGATCTGAAAACAGACCATTTTCCACATTTCTGAAGCATGACGTAACTGGGGGGTGTTATCTCTTTTGTCGAAAATCAGCCGTTTTTGCTTGAACATTAAATGCCTCCAAATGGTATTTAATTCACTTCCCGAGCCCCAGGAAGCATGAAAATCACTTTAAACATGCTAATTTTAGCTCTAACACTGATGATCCACCTACAAATGTGAACTGACGTTCAAAAATAAAACATTTGAAAACTGACCATTTTCCACATTTCTGAAGCATGACGTAATGAGGGGGTAATATCTCTTTTGTCGAACATCAGCCGTTTTTGCTTGAACATTAAATGCCTCCAAATGGGATTTAATTGACTTCCCGGGGTGAAGAAACCCGATTTGAGAACTCAGAGTGAGTAAATTGGCCATTTTCATGCACTTTTAACCATTCCATAAATCTTGTGTTTAGGGCCCCTGGAATTATGAAAATCACTTTAAACATGCTAATTTTAGCTCTAAAACTGATGATCCACCTACAAATGTGAACTGACGTTCAAAAATAAAACATTTGAAAACAGACCATTTTCCACATTTCTGAAGCATGACGTAACTGGGGGGTGTTATCTCCTTTGTCAAAAATCAGCCGTTTTTGCTTGAACATTAAATGCCTCCAAATGGTATTTAATTCACTTCCCGAGCCCCTGGAAGCATGAAAATCACTTTAAACATGCTAATTTTAGCTCTAACACTGATGATCCACCTACAAATGTGAACTGACGTTCAAAAATAAAACATTTGAAAACGGACCATTTTCCACATTTTTGAAGCATGACGTAATGGGGGGGTGTTATCTCTTTTGTCGAAAATCAGCCGTTTTTGCTTGAACATTAAATGCCTCCAAATGGTATTTAATTCACTTCCCGAGCCCCTGGAAGCATGAAAATCACTTCAAACATGTTAATTTTGGCTCTAACACTGATGATCCACCTACAAATGTGAACTGACGTTCAAAAATAAAACATTTGAAAACGGACCATTTTCCACATTTCTGAAGCATGACGTAATGGGGGGTGTTATCTCTTCTGTCAAAAATCAGCCGTATTTGCTTGAACATTAAGTGCCTCCAAATAGTATTTAATTCACTTCCCGATCCCCTGGAAGCATGAAAATCACTTTAAACATGCTAATTTTAGCTCTAACACTGATGATCAACCTACAAATGTGAACTGACGTTCAAAAATAAAACATTTGAAAACGGACCATTTTCTACATTTCTGAAGCATGACGTATAGAGGGGGTGTTATCTCTTTTGTCGAAAATCAGCCGTTTTTGCTTGAACATTAAATGCCTCCAAATGGTATTTAATTAACTTCCGGAGTGAAGAAACCCTTTTTGAGAACTCAGAGTGAGTAAATTGGCCATTTTCATGCACTTTTAACCGTTCCATAAATCTTGTGTTTAGGGCCCCTGGAATTATGAAAATCACTTTAAACATGCTAATTTTAGCTCTAAAACTGATGATCCTCCTACAAATGTGAACTGACGTTCAAAAATAAAACATCTGAAAACAGACCATTTTCCACATTTCTGAAGCATGACGTAACTGGGGGGTGTTATCTCTTTTGTCGAAAATCAGCCGTTTTTGCTTGAACATTAAATGCCTCCAAATGGTATTTAATTCACTTCCCGAGCCCCTGGAAGCATGAAAATCACTTTAAACATGCTAATTTTAGCTCTAACACTGATGATCCACCTACAAATGTGAACTGACATTCAAAAATAAAACATTTGAAAACAGACCATTTTCCACATTTCTGAAGCATGACGTAACTGGGGGGTGTTATCTCTTTTGTCGAAAATCCGCCGTTTTTGCTTGAACATTAAATGCCTCCAAATGGTATTTAATTCACTTCCCGAGCCCTTGGAAGCATGAAAATCACTTTAAACATGCTAATTTTAGCTCTAACACTGATGATCCACCTACAAATGTGAACTGACGTTCAAAAATAAAACATTTGAAAATGGACCATTTTCCACATTTCTGAAGCATGACGTAATGGGGGGTGTTATCTCTTTTGACGAACATCAGCCGTTTTTGCTTGAACATTAAATGCCTCCAAATGGGATTTAATTGACTTCCCGGGGTGAAGAAACCCTTTTTGAGAACTCAGAGTGAGTAAATTGGCCATTTTCCTGCACTTTTAACCATTCCATAAATCTTGTGTTTAGGGCCCCTGGAATTATGAAAATCACTTTAAACATGCTAATTTTAGCTCTAAAACTGATGATCCACCTACAAATGTGAACTGACGTTCAAAAATAAAACATTTGAAAACAGACCATTTTCCACATTTCTGAAGCATGACGTAACTGGGGGGTGTTATCTCTTTTGTCAAAAATCAGCAGTTTTTGCTTGAACATTAAATGCCTCCAAATGGTATTTAATTCACTTCCCGAGCCCCTGGAAGCATGAAAATCACTTTAAACATGCTAATTTTAGCTCTAACACTGATGATCCACCTACAAATGTGAACTGACGTTCAAAAATAAAACATTTGAAAACGGACCATTTTCCACATTTTTGAAGCATGACGTAATGGGGGGGTGTTATCTCTTTTGTCGAAAATCAGCCGTTTTTGCTTGAACATTAAATGCCTCCAATTGGTATTTAATTCACTTCCCGAGCCCCTGGAAGCATGAAAATCACTTCAAACATGTTAATTTTGGCTCTAACACTGATGATCCACCTACAAATGTGAACTGACGTTCAAAAATAAAACATTTGAAAACGGACCATTTTCCACATTTCTGAAGCATGACGTAATGGGGGGTGTTATCTCTTCTGTCAAAAATCAGCCGTATTTGCTTGAACATTAAGTGCCTCCAAATAGTATTTAATTCACTTCCCGAGCCCCTGGAAGCATGAAAATCACTTTAAACATGCTAATTTTAGCTCTAACACTGATGATCAACCTACAAATGTGAACTGACGTTCAAAAATAAAATATTTGAAAACGGACCATTCTCCACATTTCTGAAGCATGACGTAATGGGGGGGTGTTATCTGTTTTGTCAAAAATCAGCCGTTTTTGCTTGAACATTAAGTGCCTCCAAATAGTATTTAATTCACTTCCCGATCCCCTGGAAGCATGAAAATCACTTTAAACATGCTAATTTTAGCTCTAACACTGATGATCAACCTACAAATGTGAACTGACGTTCAAAAATAAAACATTTGAAAACGGACCATTTTCCACATTTTTGAAGCATGACGTAATGGGGGGGTGTTATCTCTTTTGTCGAAAATCAGCCGTTTTTGCTTGAACATTAAATGCCTCCAAATGGTATTTAATTCACTTCCCGAGCCCCTGGAAGCATGAAAATCACTTCAAACATGTTAATTTTGGCTCTAACACTGATAATCCACCTACAAATGTGAACTGACGTTCAAAAATAAAACATTTGAAAACGGACCATTTTCCACATTTCTGAAGCATGACGTAATGGGGGGTGTTATCTCTTCTGTCAAAAATCAGCCGTATTTGCTTGAACATTAAGTGCCTCCAAATAGTATTTAATTCACTTCCCGAGCCCCTGGAAGCATGAAAATCACTTTAAACATGCTAATTTTAGCTCTAACACTGATGATCAACCTACAAATGTGAACTGACGTTCAAAAATAAAATATTTGAAAACGGACCATTCTCCACATTTCTGAAGCATGACGTAATGGGGGGTTGTTATCTGTTTTGTCAAAAATCAGCCGTTTTTGCTTGAACATTAAGTGCCTCCAAATAGTATTTAATTCACTTCCCGATCCCCTGGAAGCATGAAAATCACTTTAAACATGCTAATTTTAGCTCTAACACTGATGATCAACCTACAAATGTGAACTGACGTTCAAAAATAAAACATTTAAAAACGGACCATTTTCTACATTTCTGAAGCATGACGTAATGAGGGGGTGTTATCTCTTTTGTCGAAAATCAGCCGTTTTTGCTTGAACATTAAATGCCTCCAAATGGGATTTAATTGACTTCCCGGGGTGAAGAAACCCGATTTGAGAACTCAGAGTGAGTAAATTGGCCATTTTCATGCACTTTTAACCATTCCATAAATCTTGTGTTTAGGGCCCCTGGAATTATGAAAATCACTTTAAACATGCTAATTTTAGCTCTAAAACTGATGATCCACCTACAAATGTGAACTGACGTTCAAAAATAAAACATTTGAAAACAGACCATTTTCCACATTTCTGAAGCATGACGTAACTGGGGGGTGTTATCTCTTTTGTCAAAAATCAGCCGTTTTTGCTTGAACATTAAATGCCTCCAAATGGTATTTAATTCACTTCCCGAGCCCCTGGAAGCATGAAAATCACTTTAAACATGCTAATTTTAGCTCTAACACTGATGATCCACCTACAAATGTGAACTGACGTTCAAAAATAAAACATTTGAAAACGGACCATTTTCCACATTTTTGAAGCATGACGTAATGGGGGGGTGTTATCTCTTTTGTCGAAAATCAGCCGTTTTTGCTTGAACATTAAATGCCTCCAAATGGTATTTAATTCACTTCCCGAGCCCCTGGAAGCATGAAAATCACTTCAAACACGTTAATTTTGGCTCTAACACTGATGATCCACCTACAAATGTGAACTGACGTTCAAAAATAAAACATTTGAAAACGGACCATTTTCCACATTTCTGAAGCATGACGTAATGGGGGGTGTTATCTCTTCTGTCAAAAATCAGCCGTATTTGCTTGAACATTAAGTGCCTCCAAATAGTATTTAATTCACTTCCCGATCCCCTGGAAGCATGAAAATCACTTTAAACATGCTAATTTTAGCTCTAACACTGATGATCCACCTACAAATGTGAACTGACGTTCAAAAAGAAAACATTTGAAAACGGACCATTTTCCACATTTCTGAAGCATGACGTAATGGGGGGTGTTATCTCTTTTGTCGAAAATCAGCTGTTTTTGCTTGAACATTAAATGCCTCCAAATGGTATTTAATTCACATCCCGAGCCCCTGGAAGCATGAAAATCACTTTAAACATGTTAATTTTGGCTCTAACACTGATGATCCACCTACAAATGTGAACTGACGTTCAAAAATAAAACATTTGAAAACGGACCATTTTCCACATTTCTGAAGCATGACGTAATGGGGGTGTTATCTCTTTAGTCAAAAATCAGCCGTATTTGATTGAACATTAAGTGCCTCCAAATAGTATTTAATTCACTTCCCGAGCCCCTGGAAGCATGAAAATCACTTTAAACATGCTAATTTTAGCTCTAACACTGATGATCAACCTACAAATGTGAACTGACGTTCAAAAATAAAATATTTGAAAACGGACCATTCTCCACATTTCTGAAGCATGACGTAATGGGGGGGTGTTATCTGTTTTGTCAAAAATCAGCCGTTTTTGCTTGAACATTAAGTGCCTCCAAATAGTATTTAATTCACTTCCCGATCCCCTGGAAGCATGAAAATCACTTTAAACATGCTAATTTTAGCTCTAACACTGATGATCAACCTACAAATGTGAACTGACGTTCAAAAATAAAACATTTGAAAACGGACCATTTTCTACATTTCTGAAGCATGACGTAATGAGGGGGTGTTATCTCTTTTGTCGAAAATCAGCCGTTTTTGCTTGAACATTAAATGCCTCCAAATGGTATTTAATTAACTTCCGGAGTGAAGAAACCCTTTTTGAGAACTCAGAGTGAGTAAATTGGCCATTTTCATGCACTTTTAACCGTTCCATAAATCTTGTGTTTAGGGCCCCTGGAATTATGAAAATCACTTTAAACATGCTAATTTTAGCTCTAAAACTGATGATCCTCCTACAAATGTGAACTGACGTTCAAAAATAAAACATCTGAAAACAGACCATTTTCCACATTTCTGAAGCATGACGTAACTGGGGGGTGTTATCTCTTTTGTCGAAAATCAGCCGTTTTTGCTTGAACATTAAATGCCTCCAAATGGTATTTAATTCACTTCCCGAGCCCCTGGAAGCATAAAAATCACTTTAAACATGCTAATTTTAGCTCTAACACTGATGATCCACCTACAAATGTGAACTGACGTTCAAAAATAAAACATTTGAAAATGGACCATTTTCCACATTTCTGAAGCATGACGTAATGGGGGGTGTTATCTCTTTTGTCGAACATCAGCCATTTTTGCTTGAACATTAAATGCCTCCAAATGGGATTTAATTGACTTCCCGGGGTGAAGAAACCCTTTTTGAGAACTCAGAGAGAGTAAATTGGCCATTTTCATGCACTTTTAACCATTCCATAAATCTTGTGTTTAGGGCCCCTGGAATTATGAAAATCACTTTAAACATGCTAATTTTAGCTCTAAAACTGATGATCCACCTACAAATGTGAACTGACATTCAAAAATAAAACATTTGAAAACAGACCATTTTCCACATTTCTGAAGCATGACGTAACTGGGGGGTGTTATCTCTTTTGTCGAAAATCAGCCGTTTTTGCTTGAACATTAAATGCCTCCAAATGGTATTTAATTCACTTCCCGAGCCCCTGGAAGCATGAAAATCAATTTAAACATGCTAATTTTAGCTCTAACACTGATGATCCACCTACAAATGTGAACTGACGTTCAAAAATAAAACATTTGAAAATGGACCATTTTCCACATTTCTGAAGCATGACGTAATGGGGGGTGTTATCTCTTTTGACGAACATCAGCCGTTTTTGCTTGAACATTAAATGCCTCCAAATGGGATTTAATTGACTTCCCGGGGTGAAGAAACCCTTTTTGAGAACTCAGAGTGAGTAAATTGGCCATTTTCATGCACTTTTAACCATTCCATAAATCTTGTGTTTAGGGCCCCTGGAATTATGAAAATCACTTTAAACATGCTAATTTTAGCTCTAAAACTGATGATCCACCTACAAATGTGAACTGACGTTCAAAAATAAAACATTTGAAAACAGACCATTTTCCACATTTCTGAAGCATGACGTAACTGGGGGGTGTTATCTCTTTTGTCAAAAATCAGCCGTTTTTGCTTGAACATTAAATGCCTCCAAATGGTATTTAATTCACTTCCCGAGCCCCTGGAAGCATGAAAATCACTTTAAACATGCTAATTTTAGCTCTAACACTGATGATCCACCTACAAATGTGAACTGACGTTCAAAAATAAAACATTTGAAAACGGACCATTTTCCACATTTTTGAAGCATGACGTAATGGGGGGGTGTTATCTCTTTTGTCGAAAATCAGCTGTTTTTGCTTGAACATTAAATGCCTCCAAATGGTATTTAATTCACTTCCCGAGCCCCTGGAAGCATGAAAATCACTTCAAACATGTTAATTTTGGCTCTAACACTGATGATCCACCTACAAATGTGAACTGACGTTCAAAAATAAAACATTTGAAAACGGACCATTTTCACATTTCTGAAGCATGACGTAATGGGGGGTGTTATCTCTTCTGTCAAAAATCAGCCGTATTTGCTTGAACATTAAGTGCCTCCAAATAGTATTTAATTCACTTCCCGAGCCCCTGGAAGCATGAAAATCACTTTAAACATGCTAATTTTAGCTCTAACACTGATGATCAACCTACAAATGTGAACTGACGTTCAAAAATAAAATATTTGAAAACGGACCATTCTCCACATTTCTGAAGCATGACGTAATGGGGGGGTGTTATCTGTTTTGTCAAAAATCAGCCGTTTTTGCTTGAACATTAAGTGCCTCCAAATAGTATTTAATTCACTTCCCGATCCCCTGGAAGCATGAAAATCACTTTAAACATGCTAATTTTAGCTCTAACACTGATGATCAACCTACAAATGTGAACTGACGTTCAAAAATAAAACATTTGAAAACGGACCATTTTCCACATTTTTGAAGCATGACGTAATGGGGGGGTGTTATCTCTTTTGTCGAAAATCAGCCGTTTTTGCTTGAACATTAAATGCCTCCAAATGGTATTTAATTCACTTCCCGAGCCCCTGGAAGCATGAAAATCACTTCAAACATGTTAATTTTGGCTCTAACACTGATGATCCACCTACAAATGTGAACTGACGTTCAAAAATAAAACATTTGAAAACGGACCATTTTCCACATTTCTGAAGCATGACGTAATGGGGGGTGTTATCTCTTCTGTCAAAAATCAGCCGTATTTGCTTGAACATTAAGTGCCTCCAAATAGTATTTAATTCACTTCCCGAGCCCCTGGAAGCATGAAAATCACTTTAAACATGCTAATTTTAGCTCTAACACTGATGATCAACCTACAAATGTGAACTGACGTTCAAAAATAAAATATTTGAAAACGGACCATTCTCCACATTTCTGAAGCATGACGTAATGGGGGGGTGTTATCTGTTTTGTCAAAAATCAGCCGTTTTTGCTTGAACATTAAGTGCCTCCAAATAGTATTTAATTCACTTCCCGATCCCCTGGAAGCATGAAAATCACTTTAAACATGCTAATTTTAGCTCTAACACTGATGATCAACCTACAAATGTGAACTGACGTTCAAAAATAAAACATTTAAAAACGGACCATTTTCTACATTTCTGAAGCATGACGTAATGAGGGGGTAATATCTCTTTTGTCGAACATCAGCCGTTTTTGCTTGAACATTAAATGCCTCCAAATGGTATTTAATTAACTTCCGGAGTGAAGAAACCCTTTTTGAGAACTCAGAGTGAGTAAATTGGCCATTTTCATGCACTTTTAACCGTTCCATAAATCTTGTGTTTAGGGCCCCTGGAATTATGAAAATCACTTTAAACATGCTAATTTTAGCTCTAAAACTGATGATCCTCCTACAAATGTGAACTGACGTTCAAAAATAAAAGATCTGAAAACAGACCATTTTCCACATTTCTGAAGCATGACGTAACTGGGGGGTGTTATCTCTTTTGTCGAAAATCAGCCGTTTTTGCTTGAACATTAAATGCCTCCAAATGGTATTTAATTCACTTCCCGAGCCCCAGGAAGCATGAAAATCACTTTAAACATGCTAATTTTAGCTCTAACACTGATGATCCACCTACAAATGTGAACTGACGTTCAAAAATAAAACATTTGAAAACTGACCATTTTCCACATTTCTGAAGCATGACGTAATGAGGGGGTAATATCTCTTTTGTCGAACATCAGCCGTTTTTGCTTGAACATTAAATGCCTCCAAATGGGATTTAATTGACTTCCCGGGGTGAAGAAACCCGATTTGAGAACTCAGAGTGAGTAAATTGGCCATTTTCATGCACTTTTAACCATTCCATAAATCTTGTGTTTAGGGCCCCTGGAATTATGAAAATCACTTTAAACATGCTAATTTTAGCTCTAAAACTGATGATCCACCTACAAATGTGAACTGACGTTCAAAAATAAAACATTTGAAAACAGACCATTTTCCACATTTCTGAAGCATGACGTAACTGGGGGGTGTTATCTCCTTTGTCAAAAATCAGCCGTTTTTGCTTGAACATTAAATGCCTCCAAATGGTATTTAATTCACTTCCCGAGCCCCTGGAAGCATGAAAATCACTTTAAACATGCTAATTTTAGCTCTAACACTGATGATCCACCTACAAATGTGAACTGACGTTCAAAAATAAAACATTTGAAAACGGACCATTTTCCACATTTTTGAAGCATGACGTAATGGGGGGGTGTTATCTCTTTTGTCGAAAATCAGCCGTTTTTGCTTGAACATTAAATGCCTCCAAATGGTATTTAATTCACTTCCCGAGCCCCTGGAAGCATGAAAATCACTTCAAACATGTTAATTTTGGCTCTAACACTGATGATCCACCTACAAATGTGAACTGACGTTCAAAAATAAAACATTTGAAAACGGACCATTTTCCACATTTCTGAAGCATGACGTAATGGGGGGTGTTATCTCTTCTGTCAAAAATCAGCCGTATTTGCTTGAACATTAAGTGCCTCCAAATAGTATTTAATTCACTTCCCGATCCCCTGGAAGCATGAAAATCACTTTAAACATGCTAATTTTAGCTCTAACACTGATGATCAACCTACAAATGTGAACTGACGTTCAAAAATAAAACATTTGAAAACGGACCATTTTCTACATTTCTGAAGCATGACGTATAGAGGGGGTGTTATCTCTTTTGTCGAAAATCAGCCGTTTTTGCTTGAACATTAAATGCCTCCAAATGGTATTTAATTAACTTCCGGAGTGAAGAAACCCTTTTTGAGAACTCAGAGTGAGTAAATTGGCCATTTTCATGCACTTTTAACCGTTCCATAAATCTTGTGTTTAGGGCCCCTGGAATTATGAAAATCACTTTAAACATGCTAATTTTAGCTCTAAAACTGATGATCCTCCTACAAATGTGAACTGACGTTCAAAAATAAAACATCTGAAAACAGACCATTTTCCACATTTCTGAAGCATGACGTAACTGGGGGGTGTTATCTCTTTTGTCGAAAATCAGCCGTTTTTGCTTGAACATTAAATGCCTCCAAATGGTATTTAATTCACTTCCCGAGCCCCTGGAAGCATGAAAATCACTTTAAACATGCTAATTTTAGCTCTAACACTGATGATCCACCTACAAATGTGAACTGACGTTCAAAAATAAAACATTTGAAAATGGACCATTTTCCACATTTCTGAAGCATGACGTAATGGGGGGTGTTATCTCTTTTGTCGAACATCAGCCGTTTTTGCTTGAACATTAAATGCCTCCAAATGGGATTTAATTGACTTCCCGGGGTGAAGAAACCCTTTTTGAGAACTCAGAGTGAGTAAATTGGCCATTTTCATGCACTTTTAACCATTCCATAAATCTTGTGTTTAGGGCCCCTGGAATTATGAAAATCACTTTAAACATGCTAATTTTAGCTCTAAAACTGATGATCCACCTACAAATGTGAACTGACGTTCAAAAATAAAACATTTGAAAACAGACCATTTTCCACATTTCTGAAGCATGACGTAACTGGGGGGTGTTATCTCTTTTGTCAAAAATCAGCCGTTTTTGCTTGAACATTAAATGCCTCCAAATGGTATTTAATTCACTTCCCGAGCCCCTGGAAGCATGAAAATCACTTTAAACATGCTAATTTTAGCTCTAACACTGATGATCCACCTACAAATGTGAACTGACGTTCAAAAAGAAAACATTTGAAAACGGACCATTTTCCACATTTCTGAAGCATGACGTAATGGGGGGTGTTATCTCTTTTGTCGAAAATCAGCTGTTTTTGCTTGAACATTAAATGCCTCCAAATGGTATTTAATTCACATCCCGAGCCCCTGGAAGCATGAAAATCACTTCAAACATGTTAATTTTGGCTTTAACACTGATGATCCACCTACAAATGTGAACTGACGTTCAAAAATAAAACATTTGAAAACGAACCATTTTCCACATTTCTGAAGCATGACGTAATGGGGGTGTTATCTCTTTTGTCAAAAATCAGCCGTATTTGATTGAACATTAAGTGCCTCCAAATAGTATTTAATTCACTTCCCGAGCCCCTGGAAGCATGAAAATCACTTTAAACATGCTAATTTTAGCTCTAACACTGATGATCAACCTACAAATGTGAACTGACGTTCAAAAATAAAATATTTGAAAACGGACCATTCTCCACATTTCTGAAGCATGACGTAATGGGGGGGTGTTATCTGTTTTGTCAAAAATCAGCCGTTTTTGCTTGAACATTAAGTGCCTCCAAATAGTATTTAATTCACTTCCCGATCCCCTGGAAGCATGAAAATCACTTTAAACATGCTAATTTTAGCTCTAACACTGATGATCAACCTACAAATGTGAACTGACGTTCAAAAATAAAACATTTGAAAACGGACCATTTTCTACATTTCTGAAGCATGACGTAATGAGGGGGTGTTATCTCTTTTGTCGAAAATCAGCCGTTTTTGCTTGAACATTAAATGCCTCCAAATGGTATTTAATTAACTTCCGGAGTGAAGAAACCCTTTTTGAGAACTCAGAGTGAGTAAATTGGCCATTTTCATGCACTTTTAACCGTTCCATAAATCTTGTGTTTAGGGCCCCTGGAATTATGAAAATCACTTTAAACATGCTAATTTTAGCTCTAAAACTGATGATCCTCCTACAAATGTGAACTGACGTTCAAAAATAAAACATCTGAAAACAGACCATTTTCCACATTTCTGAAGCATGACGTAACTGGGGGGTGTTATCTCTTTTGTCGAAAATCAGCCGTTTTTGCTTGAACATTAAATGCCTCCAAATGGTATTTAATTCACTTCCCGAGCCCCTGGAAGCATGAAAATCACTTTAAACATGCTAATTTTAGCTCTAACACTGATGATCCACCTACAAATGTGAACTGACGTTCAAAAATAAAACATTTGAAAATGGACCATTTTCCACATTTCTGAAGCATGACGTAATGGGGGGTGTTATCTCTTTTGTCGAACATCAGCCATTTTTGCTTGAACATTAAATGCCTCCAAATGGGATTTAATTGACTTCCCGGGGTGAAGAAACCCTTTTTGAGAACTCAGAGAGAGTAAATTGGCCATTTTCATGCACTTTTAACCATTCCATAAATCTTGTGTTTAGGGCCCCTGGAATTATGAAAATCACTTTAAACATGCTAATTTTAGCTCTAAAACTGATGATCCACCTACAAATGTGAACTGACATTCAAAAATAAAACATTTGAAAACAGACCATTTTCCACATTTCTGAAGCATGACGTAACTGGGGGGTGTTATCTCTTTTGTCGAAAATCAGCCGTTTTTGCTTGAACATTAAATGCCTCCAAATGGTATTTAATTCACTTCCCGAGCCCCTGGAAGCATGAAAATCACTTTAAACATGCTAATTTTAGCTCTAACACTGATGATCCACCTACAAATGTGAACTGACGTTCAAAAATAAAACATTTGAAAATGGACCATTTTCCACATTTCTGAAGCATGACGTAATGGGGGGTGTTATCTCTTTTGACGAACATCAGCCGTTTTTGCTTGAACATTAAATGCCTCCAAATGGGATTTAATTGACTTCCCGGGGTGAAGAAACCCTTTTTGAGAACTCAGAGTGAGTAAATTGGCCATTTTCATGCACTTTTAACCATTCCATAAATCTTGTGTTTAGGGCCCCTGGAATTATGAAAATCACTTTAAACATGCTAATTTTAGCTCTAAAACTGATGATCCACCTACAAATGTGAACTGACGTTCAAAAATAAAACATTTGAAAACAGACCATTTTCCACATTTCTGAAGCATGACGTAACTGGGGGGTGTTATCTCTTTTGTCAAAAATCAGCCGTTTTTGCTTGAACATTAAATGCCTCCAAATGGTATTTAATTCACTTCCCGAGCCCCTGAAGCATGAAAATCACTTTAAACATGCTAATTTTAGCTCTAACACTGATGATCCACCTACAAATGTGAACTGACGTTCAAAAATAAAACATTTGAAAACGGACCATTTTCCACATTTTTGAAGCATGACGTAATGGGGGGGTGTTATCTCTTTTGTCGAAAATCAGCCATTTTTGCTTGAACATTAAATGCCTCCAAATGGTATTTAATTCACTTCCCGAGCCCCTGGAAGCATGAAAATCACTTCAAACATGTTAATTTTGGCTCTAACACTGATGATCCACCTACAAATGTGAACTGACGTTCAAAAATAAAACATTTGAAAACGGACCATTTTCCACATTTCTGAAGCATGACGTAATGGGGGGTGTTATCTCTTCTGTCAAAAATCAGCCGTATTTGCTTGAACATTAAGTGCCTCCAAATAGTATTTAATTCACTTCCCGATCCCCTGGAAGCATGAAAATCACTTTAAACATGCTAATTTTAGCTCTAACACTGATGATCAACCTACAAATGTGAACTGACGTTCAAAAATAAAACATTTGAAAACGGACCATTTTCTACATTTCTGAAGCATGACGTATAGAGGGGGTGTTATCTCTTTTGTCGAAAATCAGCCGTTTTTGCTTGAACATTAAATGCCTCCAAATGGTATTTAATTAACTTCCGGAGTGAAGAAACCCTTTTTGAGAACTCAGAGTGAGTAAATTGGCCATTTTCATGCACTTTTAACCGTTCCATAAATCTTGTGTTTAGGGCCCCTGGAATTATGAAAATCACTTTAAACATGCTAATTTTAGCTCTAAAACTGATGATCCTCCTACAAATGTGAACTGACGTTCAAAAATAAAACATCTGAAAACAGACAATTTTCCACATTTCTGAAGCATGACGTAACTGGGGGGTGTTATCTCTTTTGTCGAAAATCAGCCGTTTTTGCTTGAACATTAAATGCCTCCAAATGGTATTTAATTCACTTCCCGAGCCCCTGGAAGCATGAAAATCACTTTAAACATGCTAATTTTAGCTCTAACACTGATGATCCACCTACAAATGTGAACTGACGTTCAAAAATAAAACATTTGAAAATGGACCATTTTCCACATTTCTGAAGCATGACGTAATGGGGGGTGTTATCTCTTTTGTCGAACATCAGCCGTTTTTGCTTGAACATTAAATGCCTCCAAATGGGATTTAATTGACTTCCCGGGGTGAAGAAACCCTTTTTGAGAACTCAGAGTGAGTAAATTGGCCATTTTCATGCACTTTTAACCATTCCATAAATCTTGTGTTTAGGGCCCCTGGAATTATGAAAATCACTTTAAACATGCTAATTTTAGCTCTAAAACTGATGATCCACCTACAAATGTGAACTGACGTTCAAAAATAAAACATTTGAAAACAGACCATTTTCCACATTTCTGAAGCATGACGTAACTGGGGGGTGTTATCTCTTTTGTCAAAAATCAGCCGTTTTTGCTTGAACATTAAATGCCTCCAAATGGTATTTAATTCACTTCCCGAGCCCCTGGAAGCATGAAAATCACTTTAAACATGCTAATTTTAGCTCTAACACTGATGATCCACCTACAAATGTGAACTGACGTTCAAAAAGAAAACATTTGAAAACGGACCATTTTCCACATTTCTGAAGCATGACGTAATGGGGGGTGTTATCTCTTTTGTCGAAAATCAGCTGTTTTTGCTTGAACATTAAATGCCTCCAAATGGTATTTAATTCACATCCCGAGCCCCTGGAAGCATGAAAATCACTTCAAACATGTTAATTTTGGCTCTAACACTGATGATCCACCTACAAATGTGAACTGACGTTCAAAAATAAAACATTTGAAAACGGACCATTTTCCACATTTCTGAAGCATGACGTAATGGGGGTGTTATCTCTTTTGTCAAAAATCAGCCGTATTTGATTGAACATTAAGTGCCTCCAAATAGTATTTAATTCACTTCCCGAGCCCCTGGAAGCATGAAAATCACTTTAAACATGCTAATTTTAGCTCTAACACTGATGATCAACCTACAAATGTGAACTGACGTTCAAAAATAAAATATTTGAAAACGGACCATTCTCCACATTTCTGAAGCATGACGTAATGGGGGGGTGTTATCTCTTTTGTCAAAAATCAGCCGTTTTTGCTTGAACATTAAGTGCCTCCAAATAGTATTTAATTCACTTCCCGATCCCCTGGAAGCATGAAAATCACTTTAAACATGCTAATTTTAGCTCTAACACTGATGATCAACCTACAAATGTGAACTGACGTTCAAAAATAAAACATTTGAAAACGGACCATTTTCCACATTTCTGAAGCATGACGTAATGGGGGGTGTTATCTCTTTTGTCGAACATCAGCCATTTTTGCTTGAACATTAAATGCCTCCAAATGGGATTTAATTGACTTCCCGGGGTGAAGAAACCCTTTTTGAGAACTCAGAGAGAGTAAATTGGCCATTTTCATGCACTTTTAACCATTCCATAAATCTTGTGTTTAGGGCCCCTGGAATTATGAAAATCACTTTAAACATGCTAATTTTAGCTCTAAAACTGATGATCCACCTACAAATGTGAACTGACATTCAAAAATAAAACATTTGAAAACAGACCATTTTCCACATTTCTGAAGCATGACGTAACTGGGGGGTGTTATCTCTTTTGTCGAAAATCAGCCGTTTTTGCTTGAACATTAAATGCCTCCAAATGGTATTTAATTCACTTCCCGAGCCCCTGGAAGCATGAAAATCACTTTAAACATGCTAATTTTAGCTCTAACACTGATGATCCACCTACAAATGTGAACTGACGTTCAAAAATAAAACATTTGAAAATGGACCATTTTCCACATTTCTGAAGCATGACGTAATGGGGGGTGTTATCTCTTTTGACGAACATCAGCCGTTTTTGCTTGAACATTAAATGCCTCCAAATGGGATTTAATTGACTTCCCGGGGTGAAGAAACCCTTTTTGAGAACTCAGAGTGAGTAAATTGGCCATTTTCATGCACTTTTAACCATTCCATAAATCTTGTGTTTAGGGCCCCTGGAATTATGAAAATCACTTTAAACATGCTAATTTTAGCTCTAAAACTGATGATCCACCTACAAATGTGAACTGACGTTCAAAAATAAAACATTTGAAAACAGACCATTTTCCACATTTCTGAAGCATGACGTAACTGGGGGGTGTTATCTCTTTTGTCAAAAATCAGCCGTTTTTGCTTGAACATTAAATGCCTCCAAATGGTATTTAATTCACTTCCCGAGCCCCTGAAGCATGAAAATCACTTTAAACATGCTAATTTTAGCTCTAACACTGATGATCCACCTACAAATGTGAACTGACGTTCAAAAATAAAACATTTGAAAACGGACCATTTTCCACATTTTTGAAGCATGACGTAATGGGGGGGTGTTATCTCTTTTGTCGAAAATCAGCCGTTTTTGCTTGAACATTAAATGCCTCCAAATGGTATTTAATTCACTTCCCGAGCCCCTGGAAGCATGAAAATCACTTCAAACATGTTAATTTTGGCTCTAACACTGATGATCCACCTACAAATGTGAACTGACGTTCAAAAATAAAACATTTGAAAACGGACCATTTTCCACATTTCTGAAGCATGACGTAATGGGGGGTGTTATCTCTTCTGTCAAAAATCAGCCGTATTTGCTTGAACATTAAGTGCCTCCAAATAGTATTTAATTCACTTCCCGAGCCCCTGGAAGCATGAAAATCACTTTAAACATGCTAATTTTAGCTCTAACACTGATGATCAACCTACAAATGTGAACTGACGTTCAAAAATAAAATATTTGAAAACGGACCATTCTCCACATTTCTGAAGCATGACGTAATGGGGGGGTGCTATCTGTTTTGTCAAAAATCAGCCGTTTTTGCTTGAACATTAAGTGCCTCCAAATAGTATTTAATTCACTTCCCGATCCCCTGGAAGCATGAAAATCACTTTAAACATGCTAATTTTAGCTCTAACACTGATGATCAACCTACAAATGTGAACTGACGTTCAAAAATAAAACATTTGAAAACGGACCATTTTCCACATTTTTGAAGCATGACGTAATGGGGGGGTGTTATCTCTTTTGTCGAAAATCAGCCGTTTTTGCTTGAACATTGAATGCCTCCAAATGGTATTTAATTCACTTCCCGAGCCCCTGGAAGCATGAAAATCACTTCAAACATGTTAATTTTGGCTCTAACACTGATGATCCACCTACAAATGTGAACTGACGTTCAAAAATAAAACATTTGAAAACGGACCATTTTCCACATTTCTGAAGCATGACGTAATGGGGGGTGTTATCTCTTCTGTCAAAAATCAGCCGTATTTGCTTGAACATTAAGTGCCTCCAAATAGTATTTAATTCACTTCCCGAGCCCCTGGAAGCATGAAAATCACTTTAAACATGCTAATTTTAGCTCTAACACTGATGATCAACCTACAAATGTGAACTGACGTTCAAAAATAAAATATTTGAAAACGGACCATTCTCCACATTTCTGAAGCATGACGTAATGGGGGGGTGTTATCTGTTTTGTCAAAAATCAGCCGTTTTTGCTTGAACATTAAGTGCCTCCAAATAGTATTTAATTCACTTCCCGATCCCCTGGAAGCATGAAAATCACTTTAAACATGCTAATTTTAGCTCTAACACTGATGATCAACCTACAAATGTGAACTGACGTTCAAAAATAAAACATTTAAAAACGGACCATTTTCTACATTTCTGAAGCATGACGTAATGAGGGGGTGTTATCTCTTTTGTCGAAAATCAGCCGTTTTTGCTTGAACATTAAATGCCTCCAAATGGTATTTAATTAACTTCCGGAGTGAAGAAACCCTTTTTGAGAACTCAGAGTGAGTAAATTGGCCATTTTCATGCACTTTTAACCGTTCCATAAATCTTGTGTTTAGGGCCCCTGGAATTATGAAAATCACTTTAAACATGCTAATTTTAGCTCTAAAACTGATGATCCTCCTACAAATGTGAACTGACGTTCAAAAATAAAACATCTGAAAACAGACCATTTTCCACATTTCTGAAGCATGACGTAACTGGGGGGTGTTATCTCTTTTGTCGAAAATCAGCCGTTTTTGCTTGAACATTAAATGCCTCCAAATGGTATTTAATTCACTTCCCGAGCCCCTGGAAGCATGAAAATCACTTTAAACATGCTAATTTTAGCTCTAACACTGATGATCCACCTACAAATGTGAACTGACGTTCAAAAATAAAACATTTGAAAACGGACCATTTTCCACATTTCTGAAGCATGACGTAATGAGGGGGTAATATCTCTTTTGTCGAACATCAGCCGTTTTTGCTTGAACATTAAATGCCTCCAAATGGGATTTAATTGACTTCCCGGGGTGAAGAAACCCGATTTGAGAACTCAGAGTGAGTAAATTGGCCATTTTCATGCACTTTTAACCATTCCATAAATCTTGTGTTTAGGGCCCCTGGAATTATGAAAATCACTTTAAACATGCTAATTTTAGCTCTAAAACTGATGATCCACCTACAAATGTGAACTGACGTTCAAAAATAAAACATTTGAAAACAGACCATTTTCCACATTTCTGAAGCATGACGTAACTGGGGGGTGTTATCTCTTTTGTCAAAAATCAGCCGTTTTTGCTTGAACATTAAATGCCTCCAAATGGTATTTAATTCACATCCCGAGCCCCTGGAAGCATGAAAATCACTTTAAACATGCTAATTTTAGCTCTAACACTGATGATCCACCTACAAATGTGAACTGACGTTCAAAAATAAAACATTTGAAAACGGACCATTTTCCACATTTTCGAAGCATGACGTAATGGGGGGGTGTTATCTCTTTTGTCGAAAATCAGCCGTTTTTGCTTGAACATTAAATGCCTACAAATGGTATTTAATTCACTTCCCGAGCCCCTGGAAGCATGAAAATCACTTCAAACATGTTAATTTTGGCTCTAACACTGATGATCCACCTACAAATGTGAACTGACATTCAAAAATAAAACATTTGAAAACGGACCATTTTCCACATTTCTGAAGCATGACGTAATGGGGGGTGTTATCTCTTCTGTCAAAAATCAGCCGTATTTGCTTGAACATTAAGTGCCTCCAAATAGTATTTAATTCACTTCCCGATCCCCTGGAAGCATGAAAATCACTTTAAACATGCTAATTTTAGCTCTAACACTGATGATCAACCTACAAATGTGAACTGACGTTCAAAAATAAAACATTTGAAAACGGACCATTTTCTACATTTCTGAAGCATGACGTAATGGGGGGGTGTTATCTGTTTTGTCAAAAATCAGCCGTTTTTGCTTGAACATTAAGTGCCTCCAAATAGTATTTAATTCACTTCCCGATCCCCTGGAAGCATGAAAATCACTTTAAACATGCTAATTTTAGCTCTAACACTGATGATCAACCTACAAATGTGAACTGACGTTCAAAAATAAAACATTTAAAAACGGACCATTTTCTACATTTCTGAAGCATGACGTAATGAGGGGGTGTTATCTCTTTTGTCGAAAATCAGCCGTTTTTGCTTGAACATTAAATGCCTCCAAATGGTATTTAATTAACTTCCGGAGTGAAGAAACCCTTTTTGAGAACTCAGAGTGAGTAAATTGGCCATTTTCATGCACTTTTAACCGTTCCATAAATCTTGTGTTTAGGGCCCCTGGAATTATGAAAATCACTTTAAACATGCTAATTTTAGCTCTAAAACTGATGATCCTCCTACAAATGTGAACTGACGTTCAAAAATAAAACATCTGAAAACAGACCATTTTCCACATTTCTGAAGCATGACGTAACTGGGGGGTGTTATCTCTTTTGTCGAAAATCAGCCGTTTTTGCTTGAACATTAAATGCCTCCAAATGGTATTTAATTCACTACCCGAGCCCCTGGAAGCATGAAAATCACTTTAAACATGCTAATTTTAGCTCTAACACTGATGATCCACCTACAAATGTGAACTGACGTTCAAAAATAAAACATTTGAAAATGGACCATTTTCCACATTTCTGAAGCATGACGTAATGGGGGGTGTTATCTCTTTTGTCGAACATCAGCCATTTTTGCTTGAACATTAAATGCCTCCAAATGGGATTTAATTGACTTCCCGGGGTGAAGAAACCCTTTTTGAGAACTCAGAGAGAGTAAATTGGCCATTTTCATGCACTTTTAACCATTCCATAAATCTTGTGTTTAGGGCCCCTGGAATTATGAAAATCACTTTAAACATGCTAATTTTAGCTCTAAAACTGATGATCCACCTACAAATGTGAACTGACATTCAAAAATAAAACATTTGAAAACAGACCATTTTCCACATTTCTGAAGCATGACGTAACTGGGGGGTGTTATCTCTTTTGTCGAAAATCCGCCGTTTTTGCTTGAACATTAAATGCCTCCAAATGGTATTTAATTCACTTCCCGAGCCCTTGGAAGCATGAAAATCACTTTAAACATGCTAATTTTAGCTCTAACACTGATGATCCACCTACAAATGTGAACTGACGTTCAAAAATAAAACATTTGAAAATGGACCATTTTCCACATTTCTGAAGCATGACGTAATGGGGGGTGTTATCTCTTTTGACGAACATCAGCCGTTTTTGCTTGAACATTAAATGCCTCCAAATGGGATTTAATTGACTTCCCGGGGTGAAGAAACCCTTTTTGAGAACTCAGAGTGAGTAAATTGGCCATTTTCCTGCACTTTTAACCATTCCATAAATCTTGTGTTTAGGGCCCCTGGAATTATGAAAATCACTTTAAACATGCTAATTTTAGCTCTAAAACTGATGATCCACCTACAAATGTGAACTGACGTTCAAAAATAAAACATTTGAAAACAGACCATTTTCCACATTTCTGAAGCATGACGTAACTGGGGGGGTGTTATCTCTTTTGTCAAAAATCAGCCGTTTTTGCTTGAACATTAAATGCCTCCAAATGGTATTTAATTCACTTCCCGAGCCCCTGGAAGCATGAAAATCACTTTAAACATGCTAATTTTAGCTCTAACACTGATGATCCACCTACAAATGTGAACTGACGTTCAAAAATAAAACATTTGAAAACGGACCATTTTCCACATTTTTGAAGCATGACGTAATGGGGGGGTGTTATCTCTTTTGTCGAAAATCAGCCGTTTTTGCTTGAACATTAAATGCCTCCAATTGGTATTTAATTCACTTCCCGAGCCCCTGGAAGCATGAAAATCACTTCAAACATGTTAATTTTGGCTCTAACACTGATGATCCACCTACAAATGTGAACTGACGTTCAAAAATAAAACATTTGAAAACGGACCATTTTCCACATTTCTGAAGCATGACGTAATGGGGGGTGTTATCTCTTCTGTCAAAAATCAGCCGTATTTGCTTGAACATTAAGTGCCTCCAAATAGTATTTAATTCACTTCCCGAGCCCCTGGAAGCATGAAAATCACTTTAAACATGCTAATTTTAGCTCTAACACTGATGATCAACCTACAAATGTGAACTGACGTTCAAAAATAAAATATTTGAAAACGGACCATTCTCCACATTTCTGAAGCATGACGTAATGGGGGGGTGTTATCTGTTTTGTCAAAAATCAGCCGTTTTTGCTTGAACATTAAGTGCCTCCAAATAGTATTTAATTCACTTCCCGATCCCCTGGAAGCATGAAAATCACTTTAAACATGCTAATTTTAGCTCTAACACTGATGATCAACCTACAAATGTGAACTGACGTTCAAAAATAAAACATTTGAAAACGGACCATTTTCCACATTTTTGAAGCATGACGTAATGGGGGGGTGTTATCTCTTTTGTCGAAAATCAGCCGTTTTTGCTTGAACATTAAATGCCTCCAAATGGTATTTAATTCACTTCCCGAGCCCCTGGAAGCATGAAAATCACTTCAAACATGTTAATTTTGGCTCTAACACTGATAATCCACCTACAAATGTGAACTGACGTTCAAAAATAAAACATTTGAAAACGGACCATTTTCCACATTTCTGAAGCATGACGTAATGGGGGGTGTTATCTCTTCTGTCAAAAATCAGCCGTATTTGCTTGAACATTAAGTGCCTCCAAATAGTATTTAATTCACTTCCCGAGCCCCTGGAAGCATGAAAATCACTTTAAACATGCTAATTTTAGCTCTAACACTGATGATCAACCTACAAATGTGAACTGACGTTCAAAAATAAAATATTTGAAAACGGACCATTCTCCACATTTCTGAAGCATGACGTAATGGGGGGTTGTTATCTGTTTTGTCAAAAATCAGCCGTTTTTGCTTGAACATTAAGTGCCTCCAAATAGTATTTAATTCACTTCCCGATCCCCTGGAAGCATGAAAATCACTTTAAACATGCTAATTTTAGCTCTAACACTGATGATCAACCTACAAATGTGAACTGACGTTCAAAAATAAAACATTTAAAAACGGACCATTTTCTACATTTCTGAAGCATGACGTAATGAGGGGGTGTTATCTCTTTTGTCGAAAATCAGCCGTTTTTGCTTGAACATTAAATGCCTCCAAATGGTATTTAATTAACTTCCGGAGTGAAGAAACCCTTTTTGAGAACTCAGAGTGAGTAAATTGGCCATTTTCATGCACTTTTAACCGTTCCATAAATCTTGTGTTTAGGGCCCCTGGAATTATGAAAATCACTTTAAACATGCTAATTTTAGCTCTAAAACTGATGATCCTCCTACAAATGTGAACTGACGTTCAAAAAAAAAACATCTGAAAACAGACCATTTTCCACATTTCTGAAGCATGACGTAACTGGGGGGTGTTATCTCTTTTGTCGAAAATCAGCCGTTTTTGCTTGAACATTAAATGCCTCCAAATGGTATTTAATTCACTTCCCGAGCCCCAGGAAGCATGAAAATCACTTTAAACATGCTAATTTTAGCTCTAACACTGATGATCCACCTACAAATGTGAACTGACGTTCAAAAATAAAACATTTGAAAACGGACCATTTTCCACATTTCTGAAGCATGACGTAATGAGGGGGTAATATCTCTTTTGTCGAACATCAGCCGTTTTTGCTTGAACATTAAATGCCTCCAAATGGGATTTAATTGACTTCCCGGGGTGAAGAAACCCGATTTGAGAACTCAGAGTGAGTAAATTGGCCATTTTCATGCACTTTTAACCATTCCATAAATCTTGTGTTTAGGGCCCCTGGAATTATGAAAATCACTTTAAACATGCTAATTTTAGCTCTAAAACTGATGATCCACCTACAAATGTGAACTGACGTTCAAAAATAAAACATTTGAAAACAGACCATTTTCCACATTTCTGAAGCATGACGTAACTGGGGGGTGTTATCTCTTTTGTCAAAAATCAGCTGTTTTTGCTTGAACATTAAATGCCTCCAAATGGTATTTAATTCACTTCCCGAGCCCCTGGAAGCATGAAAATCACTTTAAACATGCTAATTTTAGCTCTAACACTGATGATCCACCTACAAATGTGAACTGACGTTCAAAAATAAAACATTTGAAAACGGACCATTTTCCACATTTTTGAAGCATGACGTAATGGGGGGGGTGTTATCTCTTTTGTCGAAAATCAGCCGTTTTTGCTTGAACATTAAATGCCTCCAAATGGTATTTAATTCACTTCCCGAGCCCCTGGAAGCATGAAAATCACTTCAAACACGTTAATTTTGGCTCTAACACTGATGATCCACCTACAAATGTGAACTGACGTTCAAAAATAAAACATTTGAAAACGGACCATTTTCCACATTTCTGAAGCATGACGTAATGGGGGGTGTTATCTCTTCTGTCAAAAATCAGCCGTATTTGCTTGAACATTAAGTGCCTCCAAATAGTATTTAATTCACTTCCCGATCCCCTGGAAGCATGAAAATCACTTTAAACATGCTAATTTTAGCTCTAACACTGATGATCCACCTACAAATGTGAACTGACGTTCAAAAAGAAAACATTTGAAAACGGACCATTTTCCACATTTCTGAAGCATGACGTAATGGGGGGTGTTATCTCTTTTGTCGAAAATCAGCTGTTTTTGCTTGAACATTAAATGCCTCCAAATGGTATTTAATTCACATCCCGAGCCCCTGGAAGCATGAAAATCACTTCAAACATGTTAATTTTGGCTCTAACACTGATGATCCACCTACAAATGTGAACTGACGTTCAAAAATAAAACATTTGAAAACGGACCATTTTCCACATTTCTGAAGCATGACGTAATGGGGGTGTTATCTCTTTAGTCAAAAATCAGCCGTATTTGATTGAACATTAAGTGCCTCCAAATAGTATTTAATTCACTTCCCGAGCCCCTGGAAGCATGAAAATCACTTTAAACATGCTAATTTTAGCTCTAACACTGATGATCAACCTACAAATGTGAACTGACGTTCAAAAATAAAATATTTGAAAACGGACCATTCTCCACATTTCTGAAGCATGACGTAATGGGGGGGTGTTATCTGTTTTGTCAAAAATCAGCCGTTTTTGCTTGAACATTAAGTGCCTCCAAATAGTATTTAATTCACTTCCCGATCCCCTGGAAGCATGAAAATCACTTTAAACATGCTAATTTTAGCTCTAACACTGATGATCAACCTACAAATGTGAACTGACGTTCAAAAATAAAACATTTGAAAACGGACCATTTTCTACATTTCTGAAGCATGACGTAATGAGGGGGTGTTATCTCTTTTGTCGAAAATCAGCCGTTTTTGCTTGAACATTAAATGCCTCCAAATGGTATTTAATTAACTTCCGGAGTGAAGAAACCCTTTTTGAGAACTCAGAGTGAGTAAATTGGCCATTTTCATGCACTTTTAACCGTTCCATAAATCTTGTGTTTAGGGCCCCTGGAATTATGAAAATCACTTTAAACATGCTAATTTTAGCTCTAAAACTGATGATCCTCCTACAAATGTGAACTGACGTTCAAAAATAAAACATCTGAAAACAGACCATTTTCCACATTTCTGAAGCATGACGTAACTGGGGGGTGTTATCTCTTTTGTCGAAAATCAGCCGTTTTTGCTTGAACATTAAATGCCTCCAAATGGTATTTAATTCACTTCCCGAGCCCCTGGAAGCATGAAAATCACTTTAAACATGCTAATTTTAGCTCTAACACTGATGATCCACCTACAAATGTGAACTGACGTTCAAAAATAAAACATTTGAAAATGGACCATTTTCCACATTTCTGAAGCATGACGTAATGGGGGGTGTTATCTCTTTTGTCGAACATCAGCCATTTTTGCTTGAACATTAAATGCCTCCAAATGGGATTTAATTGACTTCCCGGGGTGAAGAAACCCTTTTTGAGAACTCAGAGAGAGTAAATTGGCCATTTTCATGCACTTTTAACCATTCCATAAATCTTGTGTTTAGGGCCCCTGGAATTATGAAAATCACTTTAAACATGCTAATTTTAGCTCTAAAACTGATGATCCACCTACAAATGTGAACTGACATTCAAAAATAAAACATTTGAAAACAGACCATTTTCCACATTTCTGAAGCATGACGTAACTGGGGGGTGTTATCTCTTTTGTCGAAAATCAGCCGTTTTTGCTTGAACATTAAATGCCTCCAAATGGTATTTAATTCACTTCCCGAGCCCCTGGAAGCATGAAAATCAATTTAAACATGCTAATTTTAGCTCTAACACTGATGATCCACCTACAAATGTGAACTGACGTTCAAAAATAAAACATTTGAAAATGGACCATTTTCCACATTTCTGAAGCATGACGTAATGGGGGGTGTTATCTCTTTTGACGAACATCAGCCGTTTTTGCTTGAACATTAAATGCCTCCAAATGGGATTTAATTGACTTCCCGGGGTGAAGAAACCCTTTTTGAGAACTCAGAGTGAGTAAATTGGCCATTTTCATGCACTTTTAACCATTCCATAAATCTTGTGTTTAGGGCCCCTGGAATTATGAAAATCACTTTAAACATGCTAATTTTAGCTCTAAAACTGATGATCCACCTACAAATGTGAACTGACGTTCAAAAATAAAACATTTGAAAACAGACCATTTTCCACATTTCTGAAGCATGACGTAACTGGGGGGTGTTATCTCTTTTGTCAAAAATCAGCCGTTTTTGCTTGAACATTAAATGCCTCCAAATGGTATTTAATTCACTTCCCGAGCCCCTGGAAGCATGAAAATCACTTTAAACATGCTAATTTTAGCTCTAACACTGATGATCCACCTACAAATGTGAACTGACGTTCAAAAATAAAACATTTGAAAACGGACCATTTTCCACATTTTTGAAGCATGACGTAATGGGGGGGTGTTATCTCTTTTGTCGAAAATCAGCTGTTTTTGCTTGAACATTAAATGCCTCCAAATGGTATTTAATTCACTTCCCGAGCCCCTGGAAGCATGAAAATCACTTCAAACATGTTAATTTTGGCTCTAACACTGATGATCCACCTACAAATGTGAACTGACGTTCAAAAATAAAACATTTGAAAACGGACCATTTTCCACATTTCTGAAGCATGACGTAATGGGGGGTGTTATCTCTTCTGTCAAAAATCAGCCGTATTTGCTTGAACATTAAGTGCCTCCAAATAGTATTTAATTCACTTCCCGAGCCCCTGGAAGCATGAAAATCACTTTAAACATGCTAATTTTAGCTCTAACACTGATGATCAACCTACAAATGTGAACTGACGTTCAAAAATAAAATATTTGAAAACGGACCATTCTCCACATTTCTGAAGCATGACGTAATGGGGGGGTGTTATCTGTTTTGTCAAAAATCAGCCGTTTTTGCTTGAACATTAAGTGCCTCCAAATAGTATTTAATTCACTTCCCGATCCCCTGGAAGCATGAAAATCACTTTAAACATGCTAATTTTAGCTCTAACACTGATGATCAACCTACAAATGTGAACTGACGTTCAAAAATAAAACATTTGAAAACGGACCATTTTCTACATTTCTGAAGCATGACGTAATGAGGGGGTGTTATCTCTTTTGTCGAAAATCAGCCGTTTTTGCTTGAACATTAAATGCCTCCAAATGGTATTTAATTAACTTCCGGAGTGAAGAAACCCTTTTTGAGAACTCAGAGTGAGTAAATTGGCCATTTTCATGCACTTTTAACCGTTCCATAAATCTTGTGTTTAGGGCCCCTGGAATTATGAAAATCACTTTAAACATGCTAATTTTAGCTCTAAAACTGATGATCCTCCTACAAATGTGAACTGACGTTCAAAAATAAAACATCTGAAAACAGACCATTTTCCACATTTCTGAAGCATGACGTAACTGGGGGGTGTTATCTCTTTTGTCGAAAATCAGCCGTTTTTGCTTGAACATTAAATGCCTCCAAATGGTATTTAATTCACTTCCCGAGCCCCTGGAAGCATGAAAATCACTTTAAACATGCTAATTTTAGCTCTAACACTGATGATCCACCTACAAATGTGAACTGACGTTCAAAAATAAAACATTTGAAAATGGACCATTTTCCACATTTCTGAAGCATGACGTAATGGGGGGTGTTATCTCTTTTGTCGAACATCAGCCATTTTTGCTTGAACATTAAATGCCTCCAAATGGGATTTAATTGACTTCCCGGGGTGAAGAAACCCTTTTTGAGAACTCAGAGAGAGTAAATTGGCCATTTTCATGCACTTTTAACCATTCCATAAATCTTGTGTTTAGGGCCCCTGGAATTATGAAAATCACTTTAAACATGCTAATTTTAGCTCTAAAACTGATGATCCACCTACAAATGTGAACTGACATTCAAAAATAAAACATTTGAAAACAGACCATTTTCCACATTTCTGAAGCATGACGTAACTGGGGGGTGTTATCTCTTTTGTCGAAAATCAGCCGTTTTTGCTTGAACATTAAATGCCTCCAAATGGTATTTAATTCACTTCCCGAGCCCCTGGAAGCATGAAAATCAATTTAAACATGCTAATTTTAGCTCTAACACTGATGATCCACCTACAAATGTGAACTGACGTTCAAAAATAAAACATTTGAAAATGGACCATTTTCCACATTTCTGAAGCATGACGTAATGGGGGGTGTTATCTCTTTTGACGAACATCAGCCGTTTTTGCTTGAACATTAAATGCCTCCAAATGGGATTTAATTGACTTCCCGGGGTGAAGAAACCCTTTTTGAGAACTCAGAGTGAGTAAATTGGCCATTTTCATGCACTTTTAACCATTCCATAAATCTTGTGTTTAGGGCCCCTGGAATTATGAAAATCACTTTAAACATGCTAATTTTAGCTCTAAAACTGATGATCCACCTACAAATGTGAACTGACGTTCAAAAATAAAACATTTGAAAACAGACCATTTTCCACATTTCTGAAGCATGACGTAACTGGGGGGTGTTATCTCTTTTGTCAAAAATCAGCCGTTTTTGCTTGAACATTAAATGCCTCCAAATGGTATTTAATTCACTTCCCGAGCCCCTGGAAGCATGAAAATCACTTTAAACATGCTAATTTTAGCTCTAACACTGATGATCCACCTACAAATGTGAACTGACGTTCAAAAATAAAACATTTGAAAACGGACCATTTTCCACATTTTTGAAGCATGACGTAATGGGGGGGTGTTATCTCTTTTGTCGAAAATCAGCTGTTTTTGCTTGAACATTAAATGCCTCCAAATGGTATTTAATTCACTTCCCGAGCCCCTGGAAGCATGAAAATCACTTCAAACATGTTAATTTTGGCTCTAACACTGATGATCCACCTACAAATGTGAACTGACGTTCAAAAATAAAACATTTGAAAACGGACCATTTTCCACATTTCTGAAGCATGACGTAATGGGGGGTGTTATCTCTTCTGTCAAAAATCAGCCGTATTTGCTTGAACATTAAGTGCCTCCAAATAGTATTTAATTCACTTCCCGAGCCCCTGGAAGCATGAAAATCACTTTAAACATGCTAATTTTAGCTCTAACACTGATGATCAACCTACAAATGTGAACTGACGTTCAAAAATAAAATATTTGAAAACGGACCATTCTCCACATTTCTGAAGCATGACGTAATGGGGGGGTGTTATCTGTTTTGTCAAAAATCAGCCGTTTTTGCTTGAACATTAAGTGCCTCCAAATAGTATTTAATTCACTTCCCGATCCCCTGGAAGCATGAAAATCACTTTAAACATGCTAATTTTAGCTCTAACACTGATGATCAACCTACAAATGTGAACTGACGTTCAAAAATAAAACATTTGAAAACGGACCATTTTCCACATTTTTGAAGCATGACGTAATGGGGGGGTGTTATCTCTTTTGTCGAAAATCAGCCGTTTTTGCTTGAACATTAAATGCCTCCAAATGGTATTTAATTCACTTCCCGAGCCCCTGGAAGCATGAAAATCACTTCAAACATGTTAATTTTGGCTCTAACACTGATGATCCACCTACAAATGTGAACTGACGTTCAAAAATAAAACATTTGAAAACGGACCATTTTCCACATTTCTGAAGCATGACGTAATGGGGGGTGTTATCTCTTCTGTCAAAAATCAGCCGTATTTGCTTGAACATTAAGTGCCTCCAAATAGTATTTAATTCACTTCCCGAGCCCCTGGAAGCATGAAAATCACTTTAAACATGCTAATTTTAGCTCTAACACTGATGATCAACCTACAAATGTGAACTGACGTTCAAAAATAAAATATTTGAAAACGGACCATTCTCCACATTTCTGAAGCATGACGTAATGGGGGGGTGTTATCTGTTTTGTCAAAAATCAGCCGTTTTTGCTTGAACATTAAGTGCCTCCAAATAGTATTTAATTCACTTCCCGATCCCCTGGAAGCATGAAAATCACTTTAAACATGCTAATTTTAGCTCTAACAATGATGATCAACCTACAAATGTGAACTGACGTTCAAAAATAAAACATTTAAAAACGGACCATTTTCTACATTTCTGAAGCATGACGTAATGAGGGGGTGTTATCTCTTTTGTCGAAAATCAGCCGTTTTTGCTTGAACATTAAATGCCTCCAAATGGTATTTAATTAACTTCCGGAGTGAAGAAACCCTTTTTGAGAACTGAGAGTGAGTAAATTGGCCATTTTCATGCACTTTTAACCGTTCCATAAATCTTGTGTTTAGGGCCCCTGGAATTATGAAAATCACTTTAAACATGCTAATTTTAGCTCTAAAACTGATGATCCTCCTACAAATGTGAACTGACGTTCAAAAATAAAACATCTGAAAACAGACCATTTTCCACATTTCTGAAGCATGACGTAACTGGGGGGTGTTATCTCTTTTGTCGAAAATCAGCCGTTTTTGCTTGAACATTAAATGCCTCCAAATGGTATTTAATTCACTTCCCGAGCCCCAGGAAGCATGAAAATCACTTTAAACATGCTAATTTTAGCTCTAACACTGATGATCCACCTACAAATGTGAACTGACGTTCAAAAATAAAACATTTGAAAACGGACCATTTTCCACATTTCTGAAGCATGACGTAATGAGGGGGTAATATCTCTTTTGTCGAACATCAGCCGTTTTTGCTTGAACATTAAATGCCTCCAAATGGGATTTAATTGACTTCCCGGGGTGAAGAAACCCGATTTGAGAACTCAGAGTGAGTAAATTGGCCATTTTCATGCACTTTTAACCATTCCATAAATCTTGTGTTTAGGGCCCCTGGAATTATGAAAATCACTTTAAACATGCTAATTTTAGCTCTAAAACTGATGATCCACCTACAAATGTGAACTGACGTTCAAAAATAAAACATTTGAAAACAGACCATTTTCCACATTTCTGAAGCATGACGTAACTGGGGGGTGTTATCTCTTTTGTCAAAAATCAGCCGTTTTTGCTTGAACATTAAATGCCTCCAAATGGTATTTATTTCACTTCCCGAGCCCCTGGAAGCATGAAAATCACTTTAAACATGCTAATTTTAGCTCTAACACTGATGATCCACCTACAAATGTGAACTGACGTTCAAAAATAAAACATTTGAAAACTGACCATTTTCCACATTTTTGAAGCATGACGTAATGGGGGGGTGTTATCTCTTTTGTCGAAAATCAGCCGTTTTTGCTTGAACATTAAATGCCTCCAAATGGTATTTAATTCACTTCCCGAGCCCCTGGAAGCATGAAAATCACTTCAAACATGTTAATTTTGGCTCTAACACTGATGATCCACCTACAAATGTGAACTGACGTTCAAAAATAAAACATTTGAAAACGGACCATTTTCCACATTTCTGAAGCATGACGTAATGGGGGGTGTTATCTCTTCTGTCAAAAATCAGCCGTATTTGCTTGAACATTAAGTGCCTCCAAATAGTATTTAATTCACTTCCCGATCCCCTGGAAGCATGAAAATCACTTTAAACATGCTAATTTTAGCTCTAACACTGATGATCAACCTACAAATGTGAACTGACGTTCAAAAATAAAACATTTGAAAACGGACCATTTTCTACATTTCTGAAGCATGACGTATAGAGGGGGTGTTATCTCTTTTGTCGAAAATCAGCCGTTTTTGCTTGAACATTAAATGCCTCCAAATTGTATTTAATTAACTTCCGGAGTGAAGAAACCCTTTTTGAGAACTCAGAGTGAGTAAATTGGCCATTTTCATGCACTTTTAACCGTTCCATAAATCTTGTGTTTAGGGCCCCTGGAATTATGAAAATCACTTTAAACATGCTAATTTTAGCTCTAAAACTGATGATCCTCCTACAAATGTGAACTGACGTTCAAAAATAAAACATCTGAAAACAGACCATTTTCCACATTTCTGAAGCATGACGTAACTGGGGGGTGTTATCTCTTTTGTCGAAAATCAGCCGTTTTTGCTTGAACATTAAATGCCTCCAAATGGTATTTAATTCACTTCCCGAGCCCCTGGAAGCATGAAAATCACTTTAAACATGCTAATTTTAGCTCTAACACTGATGATCCACCTACAAATGTGAACTGACGTTCAAAAATAAAACATTTGAAAATGGACCATTTTCCACATTTCTGAAGCATGACGTAATGGGGGGTGTTATCTCTTTTGTCGAACATCAGCCATTTTTGCTTGAACATTAAATGCCTCCAAATGGGATTTAATTGACTTCCCGGGGTGAAGAAACCCTTTTTGAGAACTCAGAGAGAGTAAATTGGCCATTTTCATGCACTTTTAACCATTCCATAAATCTTGTGTTTAGGGCCCCTGGAATTATGAAAATCACTTTAAACATGCTAATTTTAGCTCTAAAACTGATGATCCACCTACAAATGTGAACTGACATTCAAAAATAAAACATTTGAAAACAGACCATTTTCCACATTTCTGAAGCATGACGTAACTGGGGGGTGTTATCTCTTTTGTCGAAAATCAGCCGTTTTTGCTTGAACATTAAATGCCTCCAAATGGTATTTAATTCACTTCCCGAGCCCCTGGAAGCATGAAAATCACTTTAAACATGCTAATTTTAGCTCTAACACTGATGATCCACCTACAAATGTGAACTGACGTTCAAAAATAAAACATTTGAAAATGGACCATTTTCCACATTTCTGAAGCATGACGTAATGGGGGGTGTTATCTCTTTTGACGAACATCAGCCGTTTTTGCTTGAACATTAAATGCCTCCAAATGGGATTTAATTGACTTCCCGGGGTGAAGAAACCCTTTTTGAGAACTCAGAGTGAGTAAATTGGCCATTTTCATGCACTTTTAACCATTCCATAAATCTTGTGTTTAGGGCCCCTGGAATTATGAAAATCACTTTAAACATGCTAATTTTAGCTCTAAAACTGATGATCCACCTACAAATGTGAACTGACGTTCAAAAATAAAACATTTGAAAACAGACCATTTTCCACATTTCTGAAGCATGACGTAACTGGGGGGTGTTATCTCTTTTGTCAAAAATCAGCCGTTTTTGCTTGAACATTAAATGCCTCCAAATGGTATTTAATTCACTTCCCGAGCCCCTGGAAGCATGAAAATCACTTTAAACATGCTAATTTTAGCTCTAACACTGATGATCCACCTACAAATGTGAACTGACGTTCAAAAATAAAACATTTGAAAACGGACCATTTTCCACATTTTTAAAGCATGACGTAATGGGGGGGTGTTATCTCTTTTGTCGAAAATCAGCCGTTTTTGCTTGAACATTAAATGCCTCCAAATGGTATTTAATTCACTTCCCGAGCCCCTGGAAGCATGAAAATCACTTCAAACATGTTAATTTTGGCTCTAACACTGATGATCCACCTACAAATGTGAACTGACGTTCAAAAATAAAACATTTGAAAACGGACCATTTTCCACATTTCTGAAGCATGACGTAATGGGGGGTGTTATCTCTTCTGTCAAAAATCAGCCGTATTTGCTTGAACATTAAGTGCCTCCAAATAGTATTTAATTCACTTCCCGAGCCCCTGGAAGCATGAAAATCACTTTAAACATGCTAATTTTAGCTCTAACACTGATGATCAACCTACAAATGTGAACTGACGTTCAAAAATAAAATATTTGAAAACGGACAATTCTCCACATTTCTGAAGCATGACGTAATGGGGGGGTGTTATCTGTTTTGTCAAAAATCAGCCGTTTTTGCTTGAACATTAAGTGCCTCCAAATAGTATTGAATTCACTTCCCGATCCCCTGGAAGCATGAAAATCACTTTAAACATGCTAATTTTAGCTCTAACACTGATGATCAACCTACAAATGTGAATTGACGTTCAAAAATAAAACATTTGAAAACGGACCATTTTCCACATTTTTGAAGCATGACGTAATGGGGGGGTGTTATCTCTTTTGTCGAAAATCAGCCGTTTTTGCTTGAACATTAAATGCCTCCAAATGGTATTTAATTCACTTCCCGAGCCCCTGGAAGCATGAAAATCACTTCAAACATTTTAATTTTGGCTCTAACACTGATGATCCACCTACAAATGTGAACTGACGTTCAAAAATAAAACATTTGAAAACGGACCATTTTCCACATTTCTGAAGCATGACGTAATGGGGGGTGTTATCTCTTCTGTCAAAAATCAGCCGTATTTGCTTGAACATTAAGTGCCTCCAAATAGTATTTAATTCACTTCCCGAGCCCCTGGAAGCATGAAAATCACTTTAAACATGCTAATTTTAGCTCTAACACTGATGATCAACCTACAAATGTGAACTGACGTTCAAAAATAAAATATTTGAAAACGGACCATTCTCCACATTTCTGAAGCATGACGTAATGGGGGGTTGTTATCTGTTTTGTCAAAAATCAGCCGTTTTTGCTTGAACATTAAGTGCCTCCAAATAGTATTTAATTCACTTCCCGATCCCCTGGAAGCATGAAAATCACTTTAAACATGCTAATTTTAGCTCTAACACTGATGATCAACCTACAAATGTGAACTGACGTTCAAAAATAAAACATTTAAAAACGGACCATTTTCTACATTTCTGAAGCATGACGTAATGAGGGGGTGTTATCTCTTCTGTCGAAAATCAGCCGTTTTTGCTTGAACATTAAATGCCTCCAAATGGTATTTAATTAACTTCCGGAGTGAAGAAACCCTTTTTGAGAACTCAGAGTGAGTAAATTGGCCATTTTCATGCACTTTTAACTGTTCCATAAATCTTGTGTTTAGGGCCCCTGGAATTATGAAAATCACTTTAAACATGCTAATTTTAGCTCTAAAACTGATGATCCTCCTACAAATGTGAACTGACGTTCAAAAATAAAACATCTGAAAACAGACCATTTTCCACATTTCTGAAGCATGACGTAACTGGGGGGTGTTATCTCTTTTGTCGAAAATCAGCCGTTTTTGCTTGAACATTAAATGCCTCCAAATGGTATTTAATTCACTTCCCGAGCCCCAGGAAGCATGAAAATCACTTTAAACATGCTAATTTTAGCTCTAACACTGATGATCCACCTACAAATGTGAACTGACGTTCAAAAATAAAACATTTGAAAACGGACCATTTTCCACATTTCTGAAGCATGACGTAATGAGGGGGTAATATCTCTTTTGTCGAACATCAGCCGTTTTTGCTTGAACATTAAATGCCTCCAAATGGGATTTAATTGACTTCCCGGGGTGAAGAAACCCGATTTGAGAACTCAGAGTGAGTAAATTGGCCATTTTCATGCACTTTTAACCATTCCATAAATCTTGTGTTTAGGGCCCCTGGAATTATGAAAATCACTTTAAACATGCTAATTTTAGCTCTAACACTGATGATCCACCTACAAATGTGAACTGACGTTCAAAAATAAAACATTTGAAAACGGACCATTTTCCACATTTTTGAAGCATGACGTAATGGGGGGGTGTTATCTCTTTTGTCGAAAATCAGCCGTTTTTGCTTGAACATTAAATGCCTCCAAATGGTATTTAATTCACTTCCCGAGCCCCTGGAAGCATGAAAATCACTTCAAACATGTTAATTTTGGCTCTAACACTGATGATCCACCTACAAATGTGAACTGACGTTCAAAAATAAAACATTTGAAAACGGACCATTTTCCACATTTCTGAAGCATGACGTAATGGGGGGTGTTATCTCTTCTGTCAAAAATCAGCCGTATTTGCTTGAACATTAAGTGCCTCCAAATAGTATTTAATTCACTTCCCGATCCCCTGGAAGCATGAAAATCACTTTAAACATGCTAATTTTAGCTCTAACACTGATGATCAACCTACAAATGTGAACTGACGTTCAAAAATAAAACATTTGAAAACGGACCATTTTCTACATTTCTGAAGCATGACGTATAGAGGGGGTGTTATCTCTTTTGTCGAAAATCAGCCATTTTTGCTTGAACATTAAATGCCTCCAAATGGTATTTAATTAACTTCCGGAGTGAAGAAACCCTTTTTGAGAACTCAGAGTGAGTAAATTGGCCATTTTCATGCACTTTTAACCGTTCCATAAATCTTGTGTTTAGGGCCCCTGGAATTATGAAAATCACTTTAAACATGCTAATTTTAGCTCTAAAACTGATGATCCTCCTACAAATGTGAACTGACGTTCAAAAATAAAACATCTGAAAACAGACCATTTTCCACATTTCTGAAGCATGACGTAACTGGGGGGTGTTATCTCTTTTGTCGAAAATCAGCCGTTTTTGCTTGAACATTAAATGCCTCCAAATGGTATTTAATTCACTTCCCGAGCCCCTGGAAGCATGAAAATCACTTTAAACATGCTAATTTTAGCTCTAACACTGATGATCCACCTACAAATGTGAACTGACGTTCAAAAATAAAACATTTGAAAATGGACCATTTTCCACATTTCTGAAGCATGACGTAATGGGGGGTGTTATCTCTTTTGTCGAACATCAGCCATTTTTGCTTGAACATTAAATGCCTCCAAATGGGATTTAATTGACTTCCCGGGGTGAAGAAACCCTTTTTGAGAACTCAGAGAGAGTAAATTGGCCATTTTCATGCACTTTTAACCATTCCATAAATCTTGTGTTTAGGGCCCCTGGAATTATGAAAATCACTTTAAACATGCTAATTTTAGCTCTAAAACTGATGATCCACCTACAAATGTGAACTGACATTCAAAAATAAAACATTTGAAAACAGACCATTTTCCACATTTCTGAAGCATGACGTAACTGGGGGGTGTTATCTCTTTTGTCGAAAATCAGCCGTTTTTGCTTGAACATTAAATGCCTCCAAATGGTATTTAATTCACTTCCCGAGCCCCTGGAAGCATGAAAATCACTTTAAACATGCTAATTTTAGCTCTAACACTGATGATCCACCTACAAATGTGAACTGACGTTCAAAAATAAAACATTTGAAAATGGACCATTTTCCACATTTCTGAAGCATGACGTAATGGGGGGTGTTATCTCTTTTGACGAACATCAGCCGTTTTTGCTTGAACATTAAATGCCTCCAAATGGGATTTAATTGACTTCCCGGGGTGAAGAAACCCTTTTTGAGAACTCAGAGTGAGTAAATTGGCCATTTTCATGCACTTTTAACCATTCCATAAATCTTGTGTTTAGGGCCCCTGGAATTATGAAAATCACTTTAAACATGCTAATTTTAGCTCTAAAACTGATGATCCACCTACAAATGTGAACTGACGTTCAAAAATAAAACATTTGAAAACAGACCATTTTCCACATTTCTGAAGCATGACGTAACTGGGGGGTGTTATCTCTTTTGTCAAAAATCAGCCGTTTTTGCTTGAACATTAAATGCCTCCAAATGGTATTTAATTCACTTCCCGAGCCCCTGAAGCATGAAAATCACTTTAAACATGCTAATTTTAGCTCTAACACTGATGATCCACCTACAAATGTGAACTGACGTTCAAATATAAAACATTTGAAAACGGACCATTTTCCACATTTTTGAAGCATGACGTAATGGGGGGGTGTTATCTCTTTTGTCGAAAATCAGCCGTTTTTGCTTGAACATTAAATGCCTCCAAATGGTATTTAATTCACTTCCCGAGCCCCTGGAAGCATGAAAATCACTTCAAACATGTTAATTTTGGCTCTAACACTGATGATCCACCTACAAATGTGAACTGACGTTCAAAAATAAAACATTTGAAAACGGACCATTTTCCACATTTCTGAAGCATGACGTAATGGGGGGTGTTATCTCTTCTGTCAAAAATCAGCCGTATTTGCTTGAACATTAAGTGCCTCCAAATAGTATTTAATTCACTTCCCGATCCCCTGGAAGCATGAAAATCACTTTAAACATGCTAATTTTAGCTCTAACACTGATGATCAACCTACAAATGTGAACTGACGTTCAAAAATAAAACATTTGAAAACGGACCATTTTCTACATTTCTGAAGCATGACGTATAGAGGGGGTGTTATCTCTTTTGTCGAAAATCAGCCATTTTTGCTTGAACATTAAATGCCTCCAAATGGTATTTAATTAACTTCCGGAGTGAAGAAACCCTTTTTGAGAACTCAGAGTGAGTAAATTGGCCATTTTCATGCACTTTTAACCGTTCCATAAATCTTGTGTTTAGGGCCCCTGGAATTATGAAAATCACTTTAAACATGCTAATTTTAGCTCTAAAACTGATGATCCTCCTACAAATGTGAACTGACGTTCAAAAATAAAACATCTGAAAACAGACCATTTTCCACATTTCTGAAGCATGACGTAACTGGGGGGTGTTATCTCTTTTGTCGAAAATCAGCCGTTTTTGCTTGAACATTAAATGCCTCCAAATGGTATTTAATTCACTTCCCGAGCCCCTGGAAGCATGAAAATCACTTTAAACATGCTAATTTTAGCTCTAACACTGATGATCCACCTACAAATGTGAACTGACGTTCAAAAATAAAACATTTGAAAATGGACCATTTTCCACATTTCTGAAGCATGACGTAATGGGGGGTGTTATCTCTTTTGTCGAACATCAGCCATTTTTGCTTGAACATTAAATGCCTCCAAATGGGATTTAATTGACTTCCCGGGGTGAAGAAACCCTTTTTGAGAACTCAGAGAGAGTAAATTGGCCATTTTCATGCACTTTTAACCATTCCATAAATCTTGTGTTTAGGGCCCCTGGAATTATGAAAATCACTTTAAACATGCTAATTTTAGCTCTAAAACTGATGATCCACCTACAAATGTGAACTGACATTCAAAAATAAAACATTTGAAAACAGACCATTTTCCACATTTCTGAAGCATGACGTAACTGGGGGGTGTTATCTCTTTTGTCGAAAATCAGCCGTTTTTGCTTGAACATTAAATGCCTCCAAATGGTATTTAATTCACTTCCCGAGCCCCTGGAAGCATGAAAATCACTTTAAACATGCTAATTTTAGCTCTAACACTGATGATCCACCTACAAATGTGAACTGACGTTCAAAAATAAAACATTTGAAAATGGACCATTTTCCACATTTCTGAAGCATGACGTAATGGGGGGTGTTATCTCTTTTGACGAACATCAGCCGTTTTTGCTTGAACATTAAATGCCTCCAAATGGGATTTAATTGACTTCCCGGGGTGAAGAAACCCTTTTTGAGAACTCAGAGTGAGTAAATTGGCCATTTTCATGCACTTTTAACCATTCCATAAATCTTGTGTTTAGGGCCCCTGGAATTATGAAAATCACTTTAAACATGCTAATTTTAGCTCTAAAACTGATGATCCACCTACAAATGTGAACTGACGTTCAAAAATAAAACATTTGAAAACAGACCATTTTCCACATTTCTGAAGCATGACGTAACTGGGGGGTGTTATCTCTTTTGTCAAAAATCAGCCGTTTTTGCTTGAACATTAAATGCCTCCAAATGGTATTTAATTCACTTCCCGAGCCCCTGAAGCATGAAAATCACTTTAAACATGCTAATTTTAGCTCTAACACTGATGATCCACCTACAAATGTGAACTGACGTTCAAAAATAAAACATTTGAAAACGGACCATTTTCCACATTTTTGAAGCATGACGTAATGGGGGGGTGTTATCTCTTTTGTCGAAAATCAGCCGTTTTTGCTTGAACATTAAATGCCTCCAAATGGTATTTAATTCACTTCCCGAGCCCCTGGAAGCATGAAAATCACTTCAAACATGTTAATTTTGGCTCTAACACTGATGATCCACCTACAAATGTGAACTGACGTTCAAAAATAAAACATTTGAAAACGGACCATTTTCCACATTTCTGAAGCATGACGTAATGGGGGGTGTTATCTCTTCTGTCAAAAATCAGCCGTATTTGCTTGAACATTAAGTGCCTCCAAATAGTATTGAATTCACTTCCCGATCCCCTGGAAGCATGAAAATCACTTTAAACATGCTAATTTTAGCTCTAACACTGATGATCAACCTACAAATGTGAATTGACGTTCAAAAATAAAACATTTGAAAACGGACCATTTTCCACATTTTTGAAGCATGACGTAATGGGGGGGTGTTATCTCTTTTGTCGAAAATCAGCCGTTTTTGCTTGAACATTAAATGCCTCCAAATGGTATTTAATTCACTTCCCGAGCCCCTGGAAGCATGAAAATCACTTCAAACATTTTAATTTTGGCTCTAACACTGATGATCCACCTACAAATGTGAACTGACGTTCAAAAATAAAACATTTGAAAACGGACCATTTTCCACATTTCTGAAGCATGACGTAATGGGGGGTGTTATCTCTTCTGTCAAAAATCAGCCGTATTTGCTTGAACATTAAGTGCCTCCAAATAGTATTTAATTCACTTCCCGAGCCCCTGGAAGCATGAAAATCACTTTAAACATGCTAATTTTAGCTCTAACACTGATGATCAACCTACAAATGTGAACTGACGTTCAAAAATAAAATATTTGAAAACGGACCATTCTCCACATTTCTGAAGCATGACGTAATGGGGGGTTGTTATCTGTTCTGTCAAAAATCAGCCGTTTTTGCTTGAACATTAAGTGCCTCCAAATAGTATTTAATTCACTTCCCGATCCCCTGGAAGCATGAAAATCACTTTAAACATGCTAATTTTAGCTCTAACACTGATGATCAACCTACAAATGTGAACTGACGTTCAAAAATAAAACATTTAAAAACGGACCATTTTCTACATTTCTGAAGCATGACGTAATGAGGGGGTGTTATCTCTTCTGTCGAAAATCAGCCGTTTTTGCTTGAACATTAAATGCCTCCAAATGGTATTTAATTAACTTCCGGAGTGAAGAAACCCTTTTTGAGAACTCAGAGTGAGTAAATTGGCCATTTTCATGCACTTTTAACCGTTCCATAAATCTTGTGTTTAGGGCCCCTGGAATTATGAAAATCACTTTAAACATGCTAATTTTAGCTCTAAAACTGATGATCCTCCTACAAATGTGAACTGACGTTCAAAAATAAAACATCTGAAAACAGACCATTTTCCACATTTCTGAAGCATGACGTAACTGGGGGGTGTTATCTCTTTTGTCGAAAATCAGCCGTTTTTGCTTGAACATTAAATGCCTCCAAATGGTATTTAATTCACTTCCCGAGCCCCAGGAAGCATGAAAATCACTTTAAACATGCTAATTTTAGCTCTAACACTGATGATCCACCTACAAATGTGAACTGACGTTCAAAAATAAAACATTTGAAAACGGACCATTTTCCACATTTCTGAAGCATGACGTAATGAGGGGGTAATATCTCTTTTGTCGAACATCAGCCGTTTTTGCTTGAACATTAAATGCCTCCAAATGGGATTTAATTGACTTCCCGGGGTGAAGAAACCCGATTTGAGAACTCAGAGTGAGTAAATTGGCCATTTTCATGCACTTTTAACCATTCCATAAATCTTGTGTTTAGGGCCCCTGGAATTATGAAAATCACTTTAAACATGCTAATTTTAGCTCTAAAACTGATGATCCACCTACAAATGTGAACTGACGTTCAAAAATAAAACATTTGAAAACAGACCATTTTCCACATTTCTGAAGCATGACGTAACTGGGGGGTGTTATCTCTTTTGTCAAAAATCAGCCGTTTTTGCTTGAACATTAAATGCCTCCAAATGGTATTTAATTCACTTCCCGAGCCCCTGGAAGCATGAAAATCACTTTAAACATGCTAATTTTAGCTCTAACACTGATGATCCACCTACAAATGTGAACTGACGTTCAAAAATAAAACATTTGAAAACGGACCATTTTCCACATTTTTGAAGCATGACGTAATGGGGGGGTGTTATCTCTTTTGTCGAAAATCAGCCGTTTTTGCTTGAACATTAAATGCCTCCAAATGGTATTTAATTCACTTCCCGAGCCCCTGGAAGCATGAAAATCACTTCAAACATGTTAATTTTGGCTCTAACACTGATGATCCACCTACAAATGTGAACTGACGTTCAAAAATAAAACATTTGAAAACGGACCATTTTCCACATTTCTGAAGCATGACGTAATGGGGGGTGTTATCTCTTCTGTCAAAAATCAGCCGTATTTGCTTGAACATTAAGTGCCTCCAAATAGTATTTAATTCACTTCCCGATCCCCTGGAAGCATGAAAATCACTTTAAACATGCTAATTTTAGCTCTAACACTGATGATCAACCTACAAATGTGAACTGACGTTCAAAAATAAAACATTTGAAAACGGACCATTTTCTACATTTCTGAAGCATGACGTATAGAGGGGGTGTTATCTCTTTTGTCGAAAATCAGCCATTTTTGCTTGAACATTAAATGCCTCCAAATGGTATTTAATTAACTTCCGGAGTGAAGAAACCCTTTTTGAGAACTCAGAGTGAGTAAATTGGCCATTTTCATGCACTTTTAACCGTTCCATAAATCTTGTGTTTAGGGCCCCTGGAATTATGAAAATCACTTTAAACATGCTAATTTTAGCTCTAAAACTGATGATCCTCCTACAAATGTGAACTGACGTTCAAAAATAAAACATCTGAAAACAGACAATTTTCCACATTTCTGAAGCATGACGTAACTGGGGGGTGTTATCTCTTTTGTCGAAAATCAGCCGTTTTTGCTTGAACATTAAATGCCTCCAAATGGTATTTAATTCACTTCCCGAGCCCCTGGAAGCATGAAAATCACTTTAACATGCTAATTTTAGCTCTAACACTGATGATCCACCTACAAATGTGAACTGACGTTCAAAAATAAAACATTTGAAAATGGACCATTTTCCACATTTCTGAAGCATGACGTAATGGGGGGTGTTATCTCTTTTGTCAAACATCAGCCATTTTTGCTTGAACATTAAATGCCTCCAAATGGGATTTAATTGACTTCCCGGGGTGAAGAAACCCTTTTTGAGAACTCAGAGAGAGTAAATTGGCCATTTTCATGCACTTTTAACCATTCCATAAATCTTGTGTTTAGGGCCCCTGGAATTATGAAAATCACTTTAAACATGCTAATTTTAGCTCTAAAACTGATGATCCACCTACAAATGTGAACTGACATTCAAAAATAAAACATTTGAAAACAGACCATTTTCCACATTTCTGAAGCATGACGTAACTGGGGGGTGTTATCTCTTTTGTCGAAAATCAGCCGTTTTTGCTTGAACATTAAATGCCTCCAAATGGTATTTAATTCACTTCCCGAGCCCCTGGAAGCATGAAAATCACTTTAAACATGCTAATTTTAGCTCTAACACTGATGATCCACCTACAAATGTGAACTGACGTTCAAAAATAAAACATTTGAAAATGGACCATTTTCCACATTTCTGAAGCATGACGTAATGGGGGGTGTTATCTCTTTTGACGAACATCAGCCGTTTTTGCTTGAACATTAAATGCCTCCAAATGGGATTTAATTGACTTCCCGGGGTGAAGAAACCCTTTTTGAGAACTCAGAGTGAGTAAATTGGCCATTTTCATGCACTTTTAACCATTCCATAAATCTTGTGTTTAGGGCCCCTGGAATTATGAAAATCACTTTAAACATGCTAATTTTAGCTCTAAAACTGATGATCCACCTACAAATGTGAACTGACGTTCAAAAATAAAACATTTGAAAACAGACCATTTTCCACATTTCTGAAGCATGACGTAACTGGGGGGTGTTATCTCTTTTGTCAAAAATCAGCCGTTTTTGCTTGAACATTAAATGCCTCCAAATGGTATTTAATTCACTTCCCGAGCCCCTGAAGCATGAAAATCACTTTAAACATGCTAATTTTAGCTCTAACACTGATGATCCACCTACAAATGTGAACTGACGTTCAAAAATAAAACATTTGAAAACGGACCATTTTCCACATTTTTGAAGCATGACGTAATGGGGGGGTGTTATCTCTTTTGTCGAAAATCAGCCGTTTTTGCTTGAACATTAAATGCCTCCAAATGGTATTTAATTCACTTCCCGAGCCCCTGGAAGCATGAAAATCACTTCAAACATGTTAATTTTGGCTCTAACACTGATGATCCACCTACAAATGTGAACTGACGTTCAAAAATAAAACATTTGAAAACGGACCATTTTCCACATTTCTGAAGCATGACGTAATGGGGGGTGTTATCTCTTCTGTCAAAAATCAGCCGTATTTGCTTGAACATTAAGTGCCTCCAAATAGTATTTAATTCACTTCCCGAGCCCCTGGAAGCATGAAAATCACTTTAAACATGCTAATTTTAGCTCTAACACTGATGATCAACCTACAAATGTGAACTGACGTTCAAAAATAAAATATTTGAAAACGGACCATTCTCCACATTTCTGAAGCATGACGTAATGGGGGGGTGTTATCTGTTTTGTCAAAAATCAGCCGTTTTTGCTTGAACATTAAGTGCCTCCAAATAGTATTTAATTCACTTCCCGATCCCCTGGAAGCATGAAAATCACTTTAAACATGCTAATTTTAGCTCTAACACTGATGATCAACCTACAAATGTGAACTGACGTTCAAAAATAAAACATTTGAAAACGGACCATTTTCCACATTTTTGAAGCATGACGTAATGGGGGGGTGTTATCTCTTTTGTCGAAAATCAGCCGTTTTTGCTTGAACATTGAATGCCTCCAAATGGTATTTAATTAATTTCCGGAGTGAAGAAACCCTTTTTGAGAACTCAGAGTGAGTAAATTGGCCATTTTCATGCACTTTTAACCGTTCCATAAATCTTGTGTTTAGGGCCCCTGGAATTATGAAAATCACTTTAAACATGCTAATTTTAGCTCTAAAACTGATGATCCTCCTACAAATGTGAACTGACGTTCAAAAATAAAACATCTGAAAACAGACCATTTTCCACATTTCTGAAGCATGACGTAACTGGGGGGTGTTATCTCTTTTGTCGAAAATCAGCCGTTTTTGCTTGAACATTAAATGCCTCCAAATGGTATTTAATTCACTTCCCGAGCCCCAGGAAGCATGAAAATCACTTTAAACATGCTAATTTTTGCTCTAACACTGATGATCCACCTACAAATGTGAACTGACGTTCAAAAATAAAACATTTGAAAACGGACCATTTTCCACATTTCTGAAGCATGACGTAATGAGGGGGTAATATCTCTTTTGTCGAACATCAGCCGTTTTTGCTTGAACATTAAATGCCTCCAAATGGGATTTAATTGACTTCCCGGGGTGAAGAAACCCGATTTGAGAACTCAGAGTGAGTAAATTGGCCATTTTCATGCACTTTTAACCATTCCATAAATCTTGTGTTTAGGGCCCCTGGAATTATGAAAATCACTTTAAACATGCTAATTTTAGCTCTAAAACTGATGATCCACCTACAAATGTGAACTGACGTTCAAAAATAAAACATTTGAAAACAGACCATTTTCCACATTTCTGAAGCATGACGTAACTGGGGGGTGTTATCTCTTTTGTCAAAAATCAGCCGTTTTTGCTTGAACATTAAATGCCTCCAAATGGTATTTAATTCACTTCCCGAGCCCCTGGAAGCATGAAAATCACTTTAAACATGCTAATTTTAGCTCTAACACTGATGATCCACCTACAAATGTGAACTGACGTTCAAAAATAAAACATTTGAAAACGGACCATTTTCCACATTTTTGAAGCATGACGTAATGGGGGGGTGTTATCTCTTTTGTCGAAAATCAGCCGTTTTTGCTTGAACATTAAATGCCTCCAAATGGTATTTAATACACTTCCCGAGCCCATGGAAGCATGAAAATCACTTCAAACATGTTAATTTTGGCTCTAACACTGATGATCCACCAACAAATGTGAACTGACGTTCAAAAATAAAACATTTGAAAACGGACCATTTTCCACATTTCTGAAGCATGACGTAATGGGGGGTGTTATCTCTTCTGTCAAAAATCAGCCGTATTTGCTTGAACATTAAGTGCCTCCAAATAGTATTTAATTCACTTCCCGATCCCCTGGAAGCATGAAAATCACTTTAAACATGCTAATTTTAGCTCTAACACTGATGATCAACCTACAAATGTGAACTGACGTTCAAAAATAAAACATTTGAAAACGGACCATTTTCTACATTTCTGAAGCATGACGTATAGAGGGGGTGTTATCTCTTTTGTCGAAAATCAGCCATTTTTGCTTGAACATTAAATGCCTCCAAATGGTATTTAATTAACTTCCGGAGTGAAGAAACCCTTTTTGAGAACTCAGAGTGAGTAAATTGGCCATTTTCATGCACTTTTAACCGTTCCATAAATCTTGTGTTTAGGGCCCCTGGAATTATGAAAATCACTTTAAACATGCTAATTTTAGCTCTAAAACTGATGATCCTCCTACAAATGTGAACTGACGTTCAAAAATAAAACATCTGAAAACAGACCATTTTCCACATTTCTGAAGCATGACGTAACTGGGGGGTGTTATCTCTTTTGTCGAAAATCAGCCGTTTTTGCTTGAACATTAAATGCCTCCAAATGGTATTTAATTCACTTCCCGAGCCCCTGGAAGCATGAAAATCACTTTAAACATGCTAATTTTAGCTCTAACACTGATGATCCACCTACAAATGTGAACTGACGTTCAAAAATAAAACATTTGAAAATGGACCATTTTCCACATTTCTGAAGCATGACGTAATGGGGGGTGTTATCTCTTTTGTCGAACATCAGCCATTTTTGCTTGAACATTAAATGCCTCCAAATGGGATTTAATTGACTTCCCGGGGTGAAGAAACCCTTTTTGAGAACTCAGAGAGAGTAAATTGGCCATTTTCATGCACTTTTAACCATTCCATAAATCTTGTGTTTAGGGCCCCTGGAATTATGAAAATCACTTTAAACATGCTAATTTTAGCTCTAAAACTGATGATCCACCTACAAATGTGAACTGACATTCAAAAATAAAACATTTGAAAACAGACCATTTTCCACATTTCTGAAGCATGACGTAACTGGGGGGTGTTATCTCTTTTGTCGAAAATCAGCCGTTTTTGCTTGAACATTAAATGCCTCCAAATGGTATTTAATTCACTTCCCGAGCCCCTGGAAGCATGAAAATCACTTTAAACATGCTAATTTTAGCTCTAACACTGATGATCCACCTACAAATGTGAACTGACGTTCAAAAATAAAACATTTGAAAATGGACCATTTTCCACATTTCTGAAGCATGACGTAATGGGGGGTGTTATCTCTTTTGACGAACATCAGCCGTTTTTGCTTGAACATTAAATGCCTCCAAATGGGATTTAATTGACTTCCCGGGGTGAAGAAACCCTTTTTGAGAACTCAGAGTGAGTAAATTGGCCATTTTCATGCACTTTTAACCATTCCATAAATCTTGTGTTTAGGGCCCCTGGAATTATGAAAATCACTTTAAACATGCTAATTTTAGCTCTAAAACTGATGATCCACCTACAAATGTGAACTGACGTTCAAAAATAAAACATTTGAAAACAGACCATTTTCCACATTTCTGAAGCATGACGTAACTGGGGGGTGTTATCTCTTTTGTCAAAAATCAGCCGTTTTTGCTTGAACATTAAATGCCTCCAAATGGTATTTAATTCACTTCCCGAGCCCCTGAAGCATGAAAATCACTTTAAACATGCTAATTTTAGCTCTAACACTGATGATCCACCTACAAATGTGAACTGACGTTCAAAAATAAAACATTTGAAAACGGACCATTTTCCACATTTTTGAAGCATGACGTAATGGGGGGGTGTTATCTCTTTTGTCGAAAATCAGCCGTTTTTGCTTGAACATTAAATGCCTCCAAATGGTATTTAATTCACTTCCCGAGCCCCTGGAAGCATGAAAATCACTTCAAACATGTTAATTTTGGCTCTAACACTGATGATCCACCTACAAATGTGAACTGACGTTCAAAAATAAAACATTTGAAAACGGACCATTTTCCACATTTCTGAAGCATGACGTAATGGGGGGTGTTATCTCTTCTGTCAAAAATCAGCCGTATTTGCTTGAACATTAAGTGCCTCCAAATAGTATTTAATTCACTTCCCGAGCCCCTGGAAGCATGAAAATCACTTTAAACATGCTAATTTTAGCTCTAACACTGATGATCAACCTACAAATGTGAACTGACGTTCAAAAATAAAATATTTGAAAACGGACCATTCTCCACATTTCTGAAGCATGACGTAATGGGGGGGTGTTATCTGTTTTGTCAAAAATCAGCCGTTTTTGCTTGAACATTAAGTGCCTCCAAATAGTATTTAATTCACTTCCCGATCCCCTGGAAGCATGAAAATCACTTTAAACATGCTAATTTTAGCTCTAACACTGATGATCAACCTACAAATGTGAACTGACGTTCAAAAATAAAACATTTGAAAACGGACCATTTTCCACATTTTTGAAGCATGACGTAATGGGGGGGTGTTATCTCTTTTGTCGAAAATCAGCCGTTTTTGCTTGAACATTGAATGCCTCCAAATGGTATTTAATTCACTTCCCGAGCCCCTGGAAGCATGAAAATCACTTCAAACATGTTAATTTTGGCTCTAACACTGATGATCCACCTACAAATGTGAACTGACGTTCAAAAATAAAACATTTGAAAACGGACCATTTTCCACATTTCTGAAGCATGACGTAATGGGGGGTGTTATCTCTTCTGTCAAAAATCAGCCGTATTTGCTTGAACATTAAGTGCCTCCAAATAGTATTTAATTCACTTCCCGAGCCCCTGGAAGCATGAAAATCACTTTAAACATGCTAATTTTAGCTCTAACACTGATGATCAACCTACAAATGTGAACTGACGTTCAAAAATAAAATATTTGAAAACGGACCATTCTCCACATTTCTGAAGCATGACGTAATGGGGGGGTGTTATCTGTTTTGTCAAAAATCAGCCGTTTTTGCTTGAACATTAAGTGCCTCCAAATAGTATTTAATTCACTTCCCGATCCCCTGGAAGCATGAAAATCACTTTAAACATGCTAATTTTAGCTCTAACACTGATGATCAACCTACAAATGTGAACTGACGTTCAAAAATAAAACATTTAAAAACGGACCATTTTCTACATTTCTGAAGCATGACGTAATGAGGGGGTGTTATCTCTTTTGTCGAAAATCAGCCGTTTTTGCTTGAACATTAAATGCCTCCAAATGGTATTTAATTAACTTCCGGAGTGAAGAAACCCTTTTTGAGAACTCAGAGTGAGTAAATTGGCCATTTTCATGCACTTTTAACCGTTCCATAAATCTTGTGTTTAGGGCCCCTGGAATTATGAAAATCACTTTAAACATGCTAATTTTAGCTCTAAAACTGATGATCCTCCTACAAATGTGAACTGACGTTCAAAAATAAAACATCTGAAAACAGACCATTTTCCACATTTCTGAAGCATGACGTAACTGGGGGGTGTTATCTCTTTTGTCGAAAATCAGCCGTTTTTGCTTGAACATTAAATGCCTCCAAATGGTATTTAATTCACTTCCCGAGCCCCTGGAAGCATGAAAATCACTTTAAACATGCTAATTTTAGCTCTAACACTGATGATCCACCTACAAATGTGAACTGACGTTCAAAAATAAAACATTTGAAAACGGACCATTTTCCACATTTCTGAAGCATGACGTAATGAGGGGGTAATATCTCTTTTGTCGAACATCAGCCGTTTTTGCTTGAACATTAAATGCCTCCAAATGGGATTTAATTGACTTCCCGGGGTGAAGAAACCCGATTTGAGAACTCAGAGTGAGTAAATTGGCCATTTTCATGCACTTTTAACCATTCCATAAATCTTGTGTTTAGGGCCCCTGGAATTATGAAAATCACTTTAAACATGCTAATTTTAGCTCTAAAACTGATGATCCACCTACAAATGTGAACTGACGTTCAAAAATAAAACATTTGAAAACAGACCATTTTCCACATTTCTGAAGCATGACGTAACTGGGGGGTGTTATCTCTTTTGTCAAAAATCAGCCGTTTTTGCTTGAACATTAAATGCCTCCAAATGGTATTTAATTCACATCCCGAGCCCCTGGAAGCATGAAAATCACTTTAAACATGCTAATTTTAGCTCTAACACTGATGATCCACCTACAAATGTGAACTGACGTTCAAAAATAAAACATTTGAAAACGGACCATTTTCCACATTTTTGAAGCATGACGTAATGGGGGGGTGTTATCTCTTTTGTCGAAAATCAGCCGTTTTTGCTTGAACATTAATGCCTACAAATGGTATTTAATTCACTTCCCGAGCCCCTGGAAGCATGAAAATCACTTCAAACATGTTAATTTTGGCTCTAACACTGATGATCCACCTACAAATGTGAACTGACATTCAAAAATAAAACATTTGAAAACGGACCATTTTCCACATTTCTGAAGCATGACGTAATGGGGGGTGTTATCTCTTCTGTCAAAAATCAGCCGTATTTGCTTGAACATTAAGTGCCTCCAAATAGTATTTAATTCACTTACCGATCCCCTGGAAGCATGAAAATCACTTTAAACATGCTAATTTTAGCTCTAACACTGATGATCAACCTACAAATGTGAACTGACGTTCAAAAATAAAACATTTGAAAACGGACCATTTTCTACATTTCTGAAGCATGACGTATAGAGGGGGTGTTATCTCTTTTGTCGAAAATCAGCCGTTTTTGCTTGAACATTAAATGCCTCCAAATGGTATTTAATTAACTTCCGGAGTGAAGAAACCCTTTTTGAGAACTCAGAGTGAGTAAATTGGCCATTTTCATGCACTTTTAACCGTTCCATAAATCTTGTGTTTAGGGCCCCTGGAATTATGAAAATCACTTTAAACATGCTAATTTTAGCTCTAAAACTGATGATCCTCCTACAAATGTGAACTGACGTTCAAAAATAAAACATCTGAAAACAGACCATTTTCCACATTTCTGAAGCATGACGTAACTGGGGGGTGTTATCTCTTTTGTCGAAAATCAGCCGTTTTTGCTTGAACATTAAATGCCTCCAAATGGTATTTAATTCACTTCCCGAGCCCCTGGAAGCATGAAAATCACTTTAAACATGCTAATTTTAGCTCTAACACTGATGATCCACCTACAAATGTGAACTGACGTTCAAAAATAAAACATTTGAAAATGGACCATTTTCCACATTTCTGAAGCATGACGTAATGGGGGGTGTTATCTCTTTTGTCGAACATCAGCCATTTTTGCTTGAACATTAAATGCCTCCAAATGGGATTTAATTGACTTCCCGGGGTGAAGAAACCCTTTTTGAGAACTCAGAGAGAGTAAATTGGCCATTTTCATGCACTTTTAACCATTCCATAAATCTTGTGTTTAGGGCCCCTGGAATTATGAAAATCACTTTAAACATGCTAATTTTAGCTCTAAAACTGATGATCCACCTACAAATGTGAACTGACATTCAAAAATAAAACATTTGAAAACAGACCATTTTCCACATTTCTGAAGCATGACGTAACTGGGGGGTGTTATCTCTTTTGTCAAAAATCCGCCGTTTTTGCTTGAACATTAAATGCCTCCAAATGGTATTTAATTCACTTCCCGAGCCCTTGGAAGCATGAAAATCACTTTAAACATGCTAATTTTAGCTCTAACACTGATGATCCACCTACAAATGTGAACTGACGTTCAAAAATAAAACATTTGAAAATGGACCATTTTCCACATTTCTGAAGCATGACGTAATGGGGGGTGTTATCTCTTTTGACGAACATCAGCCGTTTTTGCTTGAACATTAAATGCCTCCAAATGGGATTTAATTGACTTCCCGGGGTGAAGAAACCCTTTTTGAGAACTCAGAGTGAGTAAATTGGCCATTTTCCTGCACTTTTAACCATTCCATAAATCTTGTGTTTAGGGCCCCTGGAATTATGAAAATCACTTTAAACATGCTAATTTTAGCTCTAAAACTGATGATCCACCTACAAATGTGAACTGACGTTCAAAAATAAAACATTTGAAAACGGACCATTTTCCACATTTCTGAAGCATGACGTAACTGGGGGGTGTTATCTCTTTTGTCAAAAATCAGCCGTTTTTGCTTGAACATTAAATGCCTCCAAATGGTATTTAATTCACTTCCCGAGCCCCTGGAAGCATGAAAATCACTTTAAACATGCTAATTTTAGCTCTAACACTGATGATCCACCTACAAATGTGAACTGACGTTCAAAAATAAAACATTTGAAAACGGACCATTTTCCACATTTTTGAAGCATGACGTAATGGGGGGGTGTTATCTCTTTTGTCGAAAATCAGCCGTTTTTGCTTGAACATTAAATGCCTCCAATTGGTATTTAATTCACTTCCCGAGCCCCTGGAAGCATGAAAATCACTTCAAACATGTTAATTTTGGCTCTAACACTGATGATCCACCTACAAATGTGAACTGACGTTCAAAAATAAAACATTTGAAAACGGACCATTTTCCACATTTCTGAAGCATGACGTAATGGGGGGTGTTATCTCTTCTGTCAAAAATCAGCCGTATTTGCTTGAACATTAAGTGCCTCCAAATAGTATTTAATTCACTTCCCGAGCCCCTGGAAGCATGAAAATCACTTTAAACATGCTAATTTTAGCTCTAACACTGATGATCAACCTACAAATGTGAACTGACGTTCAAAAATAAAATATTTGAAAACGGACCATTCTCCACATTTCTGAAGCATGACGTAATGGGGGGGTGTTATCTGTTTTGTCAAAAATCAGCCGTTTTTGCTTGAACATTAAGTGCCTCCAAATAGTATTTAATTCACTTCCCGATCCCCTGGAAGCATGAAAATCACTTTAAACATGCTAATTTTAGCTCTAACACTGATGATCAACCTACAAATGTGAACTGACGTTCAAAAATAAAACATTTGAAAACGGACCATTTTCCACATTTTTGAAGCATGACGTAATGGGGGGGTGTTATCTCTTTTGTCGAAAATCAGCCGTTTTTGCTTGAACATTAAATGCCTCCAAATGGTATTTAATTCACTTCCCGAGCCCCTGGAAGCATGAAAATCACTTCAAACATGTTAATTTTGGCTCTAACACTGATGATCCACCTACAAATGTGAACTGACGTTCAAAAATAAAACATTTGAAAACGGACCATTTTCCACATTTCTGAAGCATGACGTAATGGGGGGTGTTATCTCTTCTGTCAAAAATCAGCCGTATTTGCTTGAACATTAAGTGCCTCCAAATAGTATTTAATTCACTTCCCGAGCCCCTGGAAGCATGAAAATCACTTTAAACATGCTAATTTTAGCTCTAACACTGATGATCAACCTACAAATGTGAACTGACGTTCAAAAATAAAATATTTGAAAACGGACCATTCTCCACATTTCTGAAGCATGACGTAATGGGGGGTTGTTATCTGTTTTGTCAAAAATCAGCCGTTTTTGCTTGAACATTAAGTGCCTCCAAATAGTATTTAATTCACTTCCCGATCCCCTGGAAGCATGAAAATCACTTTAAACATGCTAATTTTAGCTCTAACACTGATGATCAACCTACAAATGTGAACTGACGTTCAAAATAAAACATTTAAAAACGGACCATTTTCTACATTTCTGAAGCATGACGTAATGAGGGGGTGTTATCTCTTTTGTCGAAAATCAGCCGTTTTTGCTTGAACATTAAATGCCTCCAAATGGTATTTAATTAACTTCCGGAGTGAAGAAACCCTTTTTGAGAACTCAGAGTGAGTAAATTGGCCATTTTCATGCACTTTTAACCGTTCCATAAATCTTGTGTTTAGGGCCCCTGGAATTATGAAAATCACTTTAAACATGCTAATTTTAGCTCTAAAACTGATGATCCTCCTACAAATGTGAACTGACGTTCAAAAATAAAACATCTGAAAACAGACCATTTTCCACATTTCTGAAGCATGACGTAACTGGGGGGTGTTATCTCTTTTGTCGAAAATCAGCCGTTTTTGCTTGAACATTAAATGCCTCCAAATGGTATTTAATTCACTTCCCGAGCCCCAGGAAGCATGAAAATCACTTTAAACATGCTAATTTTAGCTCTAACACTGATGATCCACCTACAAATGTGAACTGACGTTCAAAAATAAAACATTTGAAAACGGACCATTTTCCACATTTCTGAAGCATGACGTAATGAGGGGGTAATATCTCTTTTGTCGAACATCAGCCGTTTTTGCTTGAACATTAAATGCCTCCAAATGGGATTTAATTGACTTCCCGGGGTGAAGAAACCCGATTTGAGAACTCAGAGTGAGTAAATTGGCCATTTTCATGCACTTTTAACCATTCCATAAATCTTGTGTTTAGGGCCCCTGGAATTATGAAAATCACTTTAAACATGCTAATTTTAGCTCTAAAACTGATGATCCACCTACAAATGTGAACTGACGTTCAAAAATAAAACATTTGAAAACAGACCATTTTCCACATTTCTGAAGCATGACGTAACTGGGGGGTGTTATCTCTTTTGTCAAAAATCAGCCGTTTTTGCTTGAACATTAAATGCCTCCAAATGGTATTTAATTAACTTCTGGAGTGAAGAAACCCTTTTTGAGAACTCAGAGTGAGTAAATTGGCCATTTTCATGCACTTTTAACCGTTCCATAAATCTTGTGTTTAGGGCCCCTGGAATTATGAAAATCACTTTAAACATGCTAATTTTAGCTCTAAAACTGATGATCCTCCTACAAATGTGAACTGACGTTCAAAAATAAAACATCTGAAAACAGACCATTTTCCACATTTCTGAAGCATGACGTAACTGGGGGGTGTTATCTCTTTTGTCGAAAATCAGCCGTTTTTGCTTGAACATTAAATGCCTCCAAATGGTATTTAATTCACTTCCCGAGCCCCAGGAAGCAGGAAAATCACTTTAAACATGCTAATTTTAGCTCTAACACTGATGATCCACCTACAAATGTGAACTGACGTTCAAAAATAAAACATTTGAAAACGGACCATTTTCCACATTTCTGAAGCATGACGTAATGAGGGGGTAATATCTCTTTTGTCGAACATCAGCCGTTTTTGCTTGAACATTAAATGCCTCCAAATGGGATTTAATTGACTTCCCGGGGTGAAGAAACCCGATTTGAGAACTCAGAGTGAGTAAATTGGCCATTTTCATGCACTTTTAACCATTCCATAAATCTTGTGTTTAGGGCCCCTGGAATTATGAAAATCACTTTAAACATGCTAATTTTAGCTCTAAAACTGATGATCCACCTACAAATGTGAACTGACGTTCAAAAATAAAACATTTGAAAACAGACCATTTTCCACATTTCTGAAGCATGACGTAACTGGGGGGTGTTATCTCTTTTGTCAAAAATCAGCCGTTTTTGCTTGAACATTAAATGCCTCCAAATGGTATTTAATTCACTTCCCGAGCCCCTGGAAGCATGAAAATCACTTTAAACATGCTAATTTTAGCTCTAACACTGATGATCCACCTACAAATGTGAACTGACGTTCAAAAATAAAACATTTGAAAACGGACCATTTTCCACATTTTTGAAGCATGACGTAATGGGGGGTGTTATCTCTTTTGTCGAAAATCAGCCGTTTTTGCTTGAACATTAAATGCCTCCAAATGGTATTTAATTCACTTCCCGAGCCCCTGGAAGCATGAAAATCACTTCAAACACGTTAATTTTGGCTCTAACACTGATGATCCACCTACAAATGTGAACTGACGTTCAAAAATAAAACATTTGAAAACGGACCATTTTCCACATTTCTGAAGCATGACGTAATGGGGGGTGTTATCTCTTCTGTCAAAAATCAGCCGTATTTGCTTGAACATTAAGTGCCTCCAAATAGTATTTAATTCACTTCCCGATCCCCTGGAAGCATGAAAATCACTTTAAACATGCTAATTTTAGCTCTAACACTGATGATCCACCTACAAATGTGAACTGACGTTCAAAAAGAAAACATTTGAAAACGGACCATTTTCCACATTTCTGAAGCATGACGTAATGGGGGGTGTTATCTCTTTTGTCGAAAATCAGCTGTTTTTGCTTGAACATTAAATGCCTCCAAATGGTTTTTAATTCACATCCCGAGCCCCTGGAAGCATGAAAATCACTTCAAACATGTTAATTTTGGCTCTAACACTGATGATCCACCTACAAATGTGAACTGACGTTCAAAAATAAAACATTTGAAAACGGACCATTTTCCACATTTCTGAAGCATGACGTAATGGGGGTGTTATCTCTTTAGTCAAAAATCAGCCGTATTTGATTGAACATTAAGTGCCTCCAAATAGTATTTAATTCACTTCCCGAGCCCCTGGAAGCATGAAAATCACTTTAAACATGCTAATTTTAGCTCTAACACTGATGATCAACCTACAAATGTGAACTGACGTTCAAAAATAAAATATTTGAAAACGGACCATTCTCCACATTTCTGAAGCATGACGTAATGGGGGGGTGTTATCTGTTTTGTCAAAAATCAGCCGTTTTTGCTTGAACATTAAGTGCCTCCAAATAGTATTTAATTCACTTCCCGATCCCCTGGAAGCATGAAAATCACTTTAAACATGCTAATTTTAGCTCTAACACTGATGATCAACCTACAAATGTGAACTGACGTTCAAAAATAAAACATTTGAAAACGGACCATTTTCTACATTTCTGAAGCATGACGTAATGAGGGGGTGTTATCTCTTTTGTCGAAAATCAGCCGTTTTTGCTTGAACATTAAATGCCTCCAAATGGTATTTAATTAACTTCCGGAGTGAAGAAACCCTTTTTGAGAACTCAGAGTGAGTAAATTGGCCATTTTCATGCACTTTTAACCGTTCCATAAATCTTGTGTTTAGGGCCCCTGGAATTATGAAAATCACTTTAAACATGCTAATTTTAGCTCTAAAACTGATGATCCTCCTACAAATGTGAACTGACGTTCAAAAATAAAACATCTGAAAACAGACCATTTTCCACATTTCTGAAGCATGACGTAACTGGGGGGTGTTATCTCTTTTGTCGAAAATCAGCCGTTTTTGCTTGAACATTAAATGCCTCCAAATGGTATTTAATTCACTTCCCGAGCCCCTGGAAGCATGAAAATCACTTTAAACATGCTAATTTTAGCTCTAACACTGATGATCCACCTACAAATGTGAACTGACGTTCAAAAATAAAACATTTGAAAATGGACCATTTTCCACATTTCTGAAGCATGACGTAATGGGGGGTGTTATCTCTTTTGTCGAACATCAGCCATTTTTGCTTGAACATTAAATGCCTCCAAATGGGATTTAATTGACTTCCCGGGGTGAAGAAACCCTTTTTGAGAACTCAGAGAGAGTAAATTGGCCATTTTCATGCACTTTTAACCATTCCATAAATCTTGTGTTTAGGGCCCCTGGAATTATGAAAATCACTTTAAACATGCTAATTTTAGCTCTAAAACTGATGATCCACCTACAAATGTGAACTGACATTCAAAAATAAAACATTTGAAAACAGACCATTTTCCACATTTCTGAAGCATGACGTAACTGGGGGGTGTTATCTCTTTTGTCGAAAATCAGCCGTTTTTGCTTGAACATTAAATGCCTCCAAATGGTATTTAATTCACTTCCCGAGCCCCTGGAAGCATGAAAATCACTTTAAACATGCTAATTTTAGCTCTAACACTGATGATCCACCTACAAATGTGAACTGACATTCAAAAATAAAACATTTGAAAATGGACCATTTTCCACATTTCTGAAGCATGACGTAATGGGGGGTGTTATCTCTTTTGACGAACATCAGCCGTTTTTGCTTGAACATTAAATGCCTCCAAATGGGATTTAATTGACTTCCCGGGGTGAAGAAACCCTTTTTGAGAACTCAGAGTGAGTAAATTGGCCATTTTCATGCACTTTTAACCATTCCATAAATCTTGTGTTTAGGGCCCCTGGAATTATGAAAATCACTTTAAACATGCTAATTTTAGCTCTAAAACTGATGATCCACCTACAAATGTGAACTGACGTTCAAAAATAAAACATTTGAAAACAGACCATTTTCCACATTTCTGAAGCATGACGTAACTGGGGGGTGTTATCTCTTTTGTCAAAAATCAGCCGTTTTTGCTTGAACATTAAATGCCTCCAAATGGTATTTAATTCACTTCCCGAGCCCCTGGAAGCATGAAAATCACTTTAAACATGCTAATTTTAGCTCTAACACTGATGATCCACCTACAAATGTGAACTGACGTTCAAAAATAAAACATTTGAAAACGGACCATTTTCCACATTTTTGAAGCATGACGTAATGGGGGGGTGTTATCTCTTTTGTCGAAAATCAGCTGTTTTTGCTTGAACATTAAATGCCTCCAAATGGTATTTAATTCACTTCCCGAGCCCCTGGAAGCATGAAAATCACTTCAAACATGTTAATTTTGGCTCTAACACTGATGATCCACCTACAAATGTGAACTGACGTTCAAAAATAAAACATTTGAAAACGGACCATTTTCCACATTTCTGAAGCATGACGTAATGGGGGGTGTTATCTCTTCTGTCAAAAATCAGCCGTATTTGCTTGAACATTAAGTGCCTCCAAATAGTATTTAATTCACTTCCCGAGCCCCTGGAAGCATGAAAATCACTTTAAACATGCTAATTTTAGCTCTAACACTGATGATCAACCTACAAATGTGAACTGACGTTCAAAAATAAAATATTTGAAAACGGACCATTCTCCACATTTCTGAAGCATGACGTAATGGGGGGGTGTTATCTGTTTTGTCAAAAATCAGCCGTTTTTGCTTGAACATTAAGTGCCTCCAAATAGTATTTAATTCACTTCCCGATCCCCTGGAAGCATGAAAATCACTTTAAACATGCTAATTTTAGCTCTAACACTGATGATCAACCTACAAATGTGAACTGACGTTCAAAAATAAAACATTTGAAAACGGACCATTTTCCACATTTTTGAAGCATGACGTAATGGGGGGGTGTTATCTCTTTTGTCGAAAATCAGCCGTTTTTGCTTGAACATTAAATGCCTCCAAATGGTATTTAATTCACTTCCCGAGCCCCTGGAAGCATGAAAATCACTTCAAACATGTTAATTTTGGCTCTAACACTGATGATCCACCTACAAATGTGAACTGACGTTCAAAAATAAAACATTTGAAAACGGACCATTTTCCACATTTCTGAAGCATGACGTAATGGGGGGTGTTATCTCTTCTGTCAAAAATCAGCCGTATTTGCTTGAACATTAAGTGCCTCCAAATAGTATTTAATTCACTTCCCGAGCCCCTGGAAGCATGAAAATCACTTTAAACATGCTAATTTTAGCTCTAACACTGATGATCAACCTACAAATGTGAACTGACGTTCAAAAATAAAATATTTGAAAACGGACCATTCTCCACATTTCTGAAGCATGACGTAATGGGGGGGTGTTATCTGTTTTGTCAAAAATCAGCCGTTTTTGCTTGAACATTAAGTGCCTCCAAATAGTATTTAATTCACTTCCCGATCCCCTGGAAGCATGAAAATCACTTTAAACATGCTAATTTTAGCTCTAACAATGATGATCAACCTACAAATGTGAACTGACGTTCAAAAATAAAACATTTAAAAACGGACCATTTTCTACATTTCTGAAGCATGACGTAATGAGGGGGTGTTATCTCTTTTGTCGAAAATCAGCCGTTTTTGCTTGAACATTAAATGCCTCCAAATGGTATTTAATTAACTTCCGGAGTGAAGAAACCCTTTTTGAGAACTCAGAGTGAGTAAATTGGCCATTTTCATGCACTTTTAACCGTTCCATAAATCTTGTGTTTAGGGCCCCTGGAATTATGAAAATCACTTTAAACATGCTAATTTTAGCTCTAAAACTGATGATCCTCCTACAAATGTGAACTGACGTTCAAAAATAAAACATCTGAAAACAGACCATTTTCCACATTTCTGAAGCATGACGTAACTGTAGGGTGTTATCTCTTTTGTCGAAAATCAGCCGTTTTTGCTTGAACATTAAATGCCTCCAAATGGTATTTAATTCACTTCCCGAGCCCCAGGAAGCATGAAAATCACTTTAAACATGCTAATTTTAGCTCTAACACTGATGATCCACCTACAAATGTGAACTGACGTTCAAAAATAAAACATTTGAAAACGGACCATTTTCCACATTTCTGAAGCATGACGTAATGAGGGGGTAATATCTCTTTTGTCGAACATCAGCCGTTTTTGCTTGAACATTAAATGCCTCCAAATGGGATTTAATTGACTTCCCGGGGTGAAGAAACCCGATTTGAGAACTCAGAGTGAGTAAATTGGCCATTTTCATGCACTTTTAACCATTCCATAAATCTTATGTTTAGGGCCCCTGGAATTATGAAAATCACTTTAAACATGCTAATTTTAGCTCTAAAATTGATGATCCACCTACAAATGTGAACTGACGTTCAAAAATAAAACATTTGAAAACAGACCATTTTCCACATTTCTGAAGCATGACGTAACTGGGGGGTGTTATCTCTTTTGTCAAAAATCAGCCGTTTTTGTTGAACATTAAATGCCTCCAAATGGTATTTATTTCACTTCCCGAGCCCCTGGAAGCATGAAAATCACTTTAAACATGCTAATTTTAGCTCTAACACTGATGATCCACCTACAAATGTGAACTGACGTTCAAAAATAAAACATTTGAAAACTGACCATTTTCCACATTTTTGAAGCATGACGTAATGGGGGGGTGTTATCTCTTTTGTCGAAAATCAGCCGTTTTTGCTTGAACATTAAATGCCTCCAAATGGTATTTAATTCACTTCCCGAGCCCCTGGAAGCATGAAAATCACTTCAAACATGTTAATTTTGGCTCTAACACTGATGATCCACCTACAAATGTGAACTGACGTTCAAAAATAAAACATTTGAAAACGGACCATTTTCCACATTTCTGAAGCATGACGTAATGGGGGGTGTTATCTCTTCTGTCAAAAATCAGCCGTATTTGCTTGAACATTAAGTGCCTCCAAATAGTATTTAATTCACTTCCCGATCCCCTGGAAGCATGAAAATCACTTTAAACATGCTAATTTTAGCTCTAACACTGATGATCAACCTACAAATGTGAACTGACGTTCAAAAATAAAACATTTGAAAACGGACCATTTTCTACATTTCTGAAGCATGACGTATAGAGGGGGTGTTATCTCTTTTGTCGAAAATCAGCCGTTTTTGCTTGAACATTAAATGCCTCCAAATGGTATTTAATTAACTTCCGGAGTGAAGAAACCCTTTTTGAGAACTCAGAGTGAGTAAATTGGCCATTTTCATGCACTTTTAACCGTTCCATAAATCTTGTGTTTAGGGCCCCTGGAATTATGAAAATCACTTTAAACATGCTAATTTTAGCTCTAAAACTGATGATCCTCCTACAAATGTGAACTGACGTTCAAAAATAAAACATCTGAAAACAGACCATTTTCCACATTTCTGAAGCATGACGTAACTGGGGGGTGTTATCTCTTTTGTCGAAAATCAGCCGTTTTTGCTTGAACATTAAATGCCTCCAAATGGTATTTAATTCACTTCCCGAGCCCCTGGAAGCATGAAAATCACTTTAAACATGCTAATTTTAGCTCTAACACTGATGATCCACCTACAAATGTGAACTGACGTTCAAAAATAAAACATTTGAAAATGGACCATTTTCCACATTTCTGAAGCATGACGTAATGGGGGGTGTTATCTCTTTTGTCGAACATCAGCCATTTTTGCTTGAACATTAAATGCCTCCAAATGGGATTTAATTGACTTCCCGGGGTGAAGAAACCCTTTTTGAGAACTCAGAGAGAGTAAATTGGCCATTTTCATGCACTTTTAACCATTCCATAAATCTTGTGTTTAGGGCCCCTGGAATTATGAAAATCACTTTAAACATGCTAATTTTAGCTCTAAAACTGATGATCCACCTACAAATGTGAACTGACATTCAAAAATAAAACATTTGAAAACAGACCATTTTCCACATTTCTGAAGCATGACGTAACTGGGGGGTGTTATCTCTTTTGTCGAAAATCAGCCGTTTTTGCTTGAACATTAAATGCCTCCAAATGGTATTTAATTCACTTCCCGAGCCCCTGGAAGCATGAAAATCACTTTAAACATGCTAATTTTAGCTCTAACACTGATGATCCACCTACAAATGTGAACTGACGTTCAAAAATAAAACATTTGAAAATGGACCATTTTCCACATTTCTGAAGCATGACGTAATGGGGGGTGTTATCTCTTTTGACGAACATCAGCCGTTTTTGCTTGAACATTAAATGCCTCCAAATGGGATTTAATTCACTTCCCGAGCCCCTGGAAGCATGAAAATCACTTTAAACATGCTAATTTTAGCTCTAACACTGATGATCCACCTACAAATGTGAACTGACGTTCAAAAATAAAACATTTGAAAACGGACCATTTTCCACATTTTTGAAGCATGACGTAATGGGGGGGTGTTATCTCTTTTGTCGAAAATCAGCCATTTTTGCTTGAACATTAAATGCCTCCAAATGGTATTTAATTCACTTCCCGAGCCCCTGGAAGCATGAAAATCACTTCAAACATGTTAATTTTGGCTCTAACACTGATGATCCACCTACAAATGTGAACTGACGTTCAAAAATAAAACATTTGAAAACGGACCATTTTCCACATTTCTGAAGCATGACGTAATGGGGGGTGTTATCTCTTCTGTCAAAAATCAGCCGTATTTGCTTGAACATTAAGTGCCTCCAAATAGTATTTAATTCACTTCCCGAGCCCCTGGAAGCATGAAAATCACTTTAAACATGCTAATTTTAGCTCTAACACTGATGATCAACCTACAAATGTGAACTGACGTTCAAAAATAAAATATTTGAAAACGGACCATTCTCCACATTTCTGAAGCATGACGTAATGGGGGGGTGTTATCTGTTTTGTCAAAAATCAGCCGTTTTTGCTTGAACATTAAGTGCCTCCAAATAGTATTTAATTCACTTCCCGATCCCCTGGAAGCATGAAAATCACTTTAAACATGCTAATTTTAGCTCTAACACTGATGATCAACCTACAAATGTGAACTGACGTTCAAAAATAAAACATTTGAAAACGGACCATTTTCCACATTTTTGAAGCATGACGTAATGGGGGGTGTTATCTCTTTTGTCGAAAATCAGCCGTTTTTGCTTGAACATTAAATGCCTCCAAATGGTATTTAATTCACTTCCCGAGCCCCTGGAAGCATGAAAATCACTTCAAACATGTTAATTTTGGCTCTAACACTGATGATCCACCTACAAATGTGAACTGACGTTCAAAAATAAAACATTTGAAAACGGACCATTTTCCACATTTCTGAAGCATGACGTAATGGGGGGTGTTATCTCTTCTGTCAAAAATCAGCCGTATTTGCTTGAACATTAAGTGCCTCCAAATAGTATTTAATTCACTTCCCGAGCCCCTGGAAGCATGAAAATCACTTTAAACATGCTAATTTTAGCTCTAACACTGATGATCAACCTACAAATGTGAATTGACGTTCAAAAATAAAATATTTGAAAACGGACCATTCTCCACATTTCTGAAGCATGACGTAATGGGGGGGTGTTATCTGTTTTGTCAAAAATCAGCCGTTTTTGCTTGAACATTAAGTGCCTCCAAATAGTATTTAATTCACTTCCTGATCCCCTGGAAGCATGAAAATCACTTTAAACATGCTAATTTTAGCTCTAACAATGATGATCAACCTACAAATGTGAACTGACGTTCAAAAATAAAACATTTAAAAACGGACCATTTTCTACATTTCTGAAGCATGACGTAATGAGGGGGTGTTATCTCTTTTGTCGAAAATCAGCCGTTTTTGCTTGAACATTAAATGCCTCCAAATGGTATTTAATTAACTTCCGGAGTGAAGAAACCCTTTTTGAGAACTCAGAGTGAGTAAATTGGCCATTTTCATGCACTTTTAACCGTTCCATAAATCTTGTGTTTAGGGCCCCTGGAATTATGAAAATCACTTTAAACATGCTAATTTTAGCTCTAAAACTGATGATCCTCCTACAAATGTGAACTGACGTTCAAAAATAAAACATCTGAAAACAGACCATTTTCCACATTTCTGAAGCATGACGTAACTGGGGGGTGTTATCTCTTTTGTCGAAAATCAGCCGTTTTTGCTTGAACATTAAATGCCTCCAAATGGTATTTAATTCACTTCCCGAGCCCCAGGAAGCATGAAAATCACTTTAAACATGCTAATTTTAGCTCTAACACTGATGATCCACCTACAAATGTGAACTGACGTTCAAAAATAAAACATTTGAAAACGGACCATTTTCCACATTTCTGAAGCATGACGTAATGAGGGGGTAATATCTCTTTTGTCGAACATCAGCCGTTTTTGCTTGAACATTAAATGCCTCCAAATGGGATTTAATTGACTTCCCGGGGTGAAGAAACCCGATTTGAGAACTCAGAGTGAGTAAATTGGCCATTTTCATGCACTTTTAACCATTCCATAAATCTTGTGTTTAGGGCCCCTGGAATTATGAAAATCACTTTAAACATGCTAATTTTAGCTCTAAAACTGATGATCCACCTACAAATGTGAACTGACGTTCAAAAATAAAACATTTGAAAACAGACCATTTTCCACATTTCTGAAGCATGACGTAACTGGGGGGTGTTATCTCTTTTGTCAAAAATCAGCCGTTTTTGCTTGAACATTAAATGCCTCCAAATGGTATTTATTTCACTTCCCGAGCCCCTGGAAGCATGAAAATCACTTTAAACATGCTAATTTTAGCTCTAACACTGATGATCCACCTACAAATGTGAACTGACGTTCAAAAATAAAACATTTGAAAACTGACCATTTTCCACATTTTTGAAGCATGACGTAATGGGGGGGTGTTATCTCTTTTGTCGAAAATCAGCCGTTTTTGCTTGAACATTAAATGCCTCCAAATGGTATTTAATTCACTTCCCGAGCCCCTGGAAGCATGAAAATCACTTCAAACATGTTAATTTTGGCTCTAACACTGATGATCCACCTACAAATGTGAACTGACGTTCAAAAATAAAACATTTGAAAACGGACCATTTTCCACATTTCTGAAGCATGACGTAATGGGGGGTGTTATCTCTTCTGTCAAAAATCAGCCGTATTTGCTTGAACATTAAGTGCCTCCAAATAGTATTTAATTCACTTCCCGATCCCCTGGAAGCATGAAAATCACTTTAAACATGCTAATTTTAGCTCTAACACTGATGATCAACCTACAAATGTGAACTGACGTTCAAAAATAAAACATTTGAAAACGGACCATTTTCTACATTTCTGAAGCATGACGTATAGAGGGGGTGTTATCTCTTTTGTCGAAAATCAGCCGTTTTTGCTTGAACATTAAATGCCTCCAAATGGTATTTAATTAACTTCCGGAGTGAAGAAACCCTTTTTGAGAACTCAGAGTGAGTAAATTGGCCATTTTCATGCACTTTTAACCGTTCCATAAATCTTGTGTTTAGGGCCCCTGGAATTATGAAAATCACTTTAAACATGCTAATTTTAGCTCTAAAACTGATGATCCTCCTACAAATGTGAACTGACGTTCAAAAATAAAACATCTGAAAACAGACCATTTTCCACATTTCTCAAGCATGACGTAACTGGGGGGTGTTATCTCTTTTGTCGAAAATCAGCCGTTTTTGCTTGAACATTAAATGCCTCCAAATGGTATTTAATTCACTTCCCGAGCCCCTGGAAGCATGAAAATCACTTTAAACATGCTAATTTTAGCTCTAACACTGATGATCCACCTACAAATGTGAACTGACGTTCAAAAATAAAACATTTGAAAATGGACCATTTTCCACATTTCTGAAGCATGACGTAATGGGGGGTGTTATCTCTTTTGTCGAACATCAGCCATTTTTGCTTGAACATTAAATGCCTCCAAATGGGATTTAATTGACTTCCCGGGGTGAAGAAACCCTTTTTGAGAACTCAGAGAGAGTAAATTGGCCATTTTCATGCACTTTTAACCATTCCATAAATCTTGTGTTTAGGGCCCCTGGAATTATGAAAATCACTTTAAACATGCTAATTTTAGCTCTAAAACTGATGATCCACCTACAAATGTCAACTGACATTCAAAAATAAAACATTTGAAAACAGACCATTTTCCACATTTCTGAAGCATGACGTAACTGGGGGGTGTTATCTCTTTTGTCGAAAATCAGCCGTTTTTGCTTGAACATTAAATGCCTCCAAATGGTATTTAATTCACTTCCCGAGCCCCTGGAAGCATGAAAATCACTTTAAACATGCTAATTTTAGCTCTAACACTGATGATCCACCTACAAATGTGAACTGACGTTCAAAAATAAAACATTTGAAAATGGACCATTTTCCACATTTCTGAAGCATGACGTAATGGGGGGTGTTATCTCTTTTGACGAACATCAGCCGTTTTTGCTTGAACATTAAATGCCTCCAAATGGGATTTAATTGACTTCCCGGGGTGAAGAAACCCTTTTTGAGAACTCAGAGTGAGTAAATTGGCCATTTTCATGCACTTTTAACCATTCCATAAATCTTGTGTTTAGGGCCCCTGGAATTATGAAAATCACTTTAAACATGCTAATATTAGCTCTAAAACTGATGATCCACCTACAAATGTGAACTGACGTTCAAAAATAAAACATTTGAAAACAGACCATTTTCCACATTTCTGAAGCATGACGTAACTGGGGGGTGTTATCTCTTTTGTCAAAAATCAGCCGTTTTTGCTTGAACATTAAATGCCTCCAAATGGTATTTAATTCACTTCCCGAGCCCCTGGAAGCATGAAAATCACTTTAAACATGCTAATTTTAGCTCTAACACTGATGATCCACCTACAAATGTGAACTGACGTTCAAAAATAAAACATTTGAAAACGGACCATTTTCCACATTTTTAAAGCATGACGTAATGGGGGGGTGTTATCTCTTTTGTCGAAAATCAGCCGTTTTTGCTTGAACATTAAATGCCTCCAAATGGTATTTAATTCACTTCCCGAGCCCCTGGAAGCATGAAAATCACTTCAAACATGTTAATTTTGGCTCTAACACTGATGATCCACCTACAAATGTGAACTGACGTTCAAAAATAAAACATTTGAAAACGGACCATTTTCCACATTTCTGAAGCATGACGTAATGGGGGGTGTTATCTCTTCTGTCAAAAATCAGCCGTATTTGCTTGAACATTAAGTGCCTCCAAATAGTATTTAATTCACTTCCCGAGCCCCTGGAAGCATGAAAATCACTTTAAACATGCTAATTTTAGCTCTAACACTGATGATCAACCTACAAATGTGAACTGACGTTCAAAAATAAAATATTTGAAAACGGACAATTCTCCACATTTCTGAAGCATGACGTAATGGGGGGGGTGTTATCTGTTTTGTCAAAAATCAGCCGTTTTTGCTTGAACATTAAGTGCCTCCAAATAGTATTTAATTCACTTCCCGATCCCCTGGAAGCATGAAAATCACTTTAAACATGCTAATTTTAGCTCTAACACTGATGATCAACCTACAAATGTGAACTGACGTTCAAAAATAAAACATTTGAAAACGGACCATTTTCCACATTTTTGAAGCATGACGTAATGGGGGGGTGTTATCTCTTTTGTCGAAAATCAGCCGTTTTTGCTTGAACATTAAATGCCTCCAAATGGTATTTAATTCACTTCCCGAGCCCCTGGAAGCATGAAAATCACTTCAAACATGTTAATTTTGGCTCTAACACTGATGATCCACCTACAAATGTGAACTGACGTTCAAAAATAAAACATTTGAAAACGGACCATTTTCCACATTTCTGAAGCATGACGTAATGGGGGGTGTTATCTCTTCTGTCAAAAATCAGCCGTATTTGCTTGAACATTAAGTGCCTCCAAATAGTATTTAATTCACTTCCCGAGCCCCTGGAAGCATGAAAATCACTTTAAACATGCTAATTTTAGCTCTAACACTGATGATCAACCTACAAATGTGAACTGACGTTCAAAAATAAAATATTTGAAAACGGACCATTCTCCACATTTCTGAAGCATGACGTAATGGGGGGTTGTTATCTGTTTTGTCAAAAATCAGCCGTTTTTGCTTGAACATTAAGTGCCTCCAAATAGTATTTAATTCACTTCCCGATCCCCTGGAAGCATGAAAATCACTTTAAACATGCTAATTTTAGCTCTAACACTGATGATCAACCTACAAATGTGAACTGACGTTCAAAAATAAAACATTTAAAAACGGACCATTTTCTACATTTCTGAAGCATGACGTAATGAGGGGGTGTTATCTCTTCTGTCGAAAATCAGCCGTTTTTGCTTGAACATTAAATGCCTCCAAATGGTATTTAATTAACTTCCGGAGTGAAGAAACCCTTTTTGAGAACTCAGAGTGAGTAAATTGGCCATTTTCATGCACTTTTAACCGTTCCATAAATCTTGTGTTTAGGGCCCCTGGAATTATGAAAATCACTTTAAACATGCTAATTTTAGCTCTAAAACTGATGATCCTCCTACAAATGTGAACTGACGTTCAAAAATAAAACATCTGAAAACAGACCATTTTCCACATTTCTGAAGCATGACGTAACTGGGGGGTGTTATCTCTTTTGTCGAAAATCAGCCGTTTTTGCTTGAACATTAAATGCCTCCAAATGGTATTTAATTCACTTCCCGAGCCCCAGGAAGCATGAAAATCACTTTAAACATGCTAATTTTAGCTCTAACACTGATGATCCACCTACAAATGTGAACTGACGTTCAAAAATAAAACATTTGAAAACGGACCATTTTGCACATTTCTGAAGCATGACGTAATGAGGGGGTAATATCTCTTTTGTCGAACATCAGCCGTTTTTGCTTGAACATTAAATGCCTCCAAATGGGATTTAATTGACTTCCCGGGGTGAAGAAACCCGATTTGAGAACTCAGAGTGAGTAAATTGGCCATTTTCATGCACTTTTAACCATTCCATAAATCTTGTGTTTAGGGCCCCTGGAATTATGAAAATCACTTTAAACATGCTAATTTTAGCTCTAAAACTGATGATCCACCTACAAATGTGAACTGACGTTCAAAAATAAAACATTTGAAAACAGACCATTTTCCACATTTCTGAAGCATGACGTAACTGGGGGGTGTTATCTCTTTTGTCAAAAATCAGCCGTTTTTGCTTGAACATTAAATGCCTCCAAATGGTATTTAATTCACTTCCCGAGCCCCTGGAAGCATGAAAATCACTTTAAACATGCTAATTTTAGCTCTAACACTGATGATCCACCTACAAATGTGAACTGACGTTCAAAAATAAAACATTTGAAAACGGACCATTTTCCACATTTTTGAAGCATGACGTAATGGGGGGGTGTTATCTCTTTTGTCGAAAATCAGCCGTTTTTGCTTGAACATTAAATGCCTCCAAATGGTATTTAATTCACTTCCCGAGCCCCTGGAAGCATGAAAATCACTTCAAACATGTTAATTTTGGCTCTAACACTGATGATCCACCTACAAATGTGAACTGACGTTCAAAAATAAAACATTTGAAAACGGACCATTTTCCACATTTCTGAAGCATGACGTAATGGGGGGTGTTATCTCTTCTGTCAAAAATCAGCCGTATTTGCTTGAACATTAAGTGCCTCCAAATAGTATTTAATTCACTTCCCGATCCCCTGGAAGCATGAAAATCACTTTAAACATGCTAATTTTAGCTCTAACACTGATGATCAACCTACAAATGTGAACTGACGTTCAAAAATAAAACATTTGAAAACGGACCATTTTCTACATTTCTGAAGCATGACGTATAGAGGGGGTGTTATCTCTTTTGTCGAAAATCAGCCATTTTTGCTTGAACATTAAATGCCTCCAAATGGTATTTAATTAACTTCCGGAGTGAAGAAACCCTTTTTGAGAACTCAGAGTGAGTAAATTGGCCATTTTCATGCACTTTTAACCGTTCCATAAATCTTGTGTTTAGGGCCCCTGGAATTATGAAAATCACTTTAAACATGCTAATTTTAGCTCTAAAACTGATGATCCTCCTACAAATGTGAACTGACGTTCAAAAATAAAACATCTGAAAACAGACCATTTTCCACATTTCTGAAGCATGACGTAACTGGGGGGTGTTATCTCTTTTGTCGAAAATCAGCCGTTTTTGCTTGAACATTAAATGCCTCCAAATGGTATTTAATTCACTTCCCGAGCCCCTGGAAGCATGAAAATCACTTTAAACATGCTAATTTTAGCTCTAACACTGATGATCCACCTACAAATGTGAACTGACGTTCAAAAATAAAACATTTGAAAATGGACCATTTTCCACATTTCTGAAGCATGACGTAATGGGGGGTGTTATCTCTTTTGTCGAACATCAGCCGTTTTTGCTTGAACATTAAATGCCTCCAAATGGGATTTAATTGACTTCCCGGGGTGAAGAAACCCTTTTTGAGAACTCAGAGTGAGTAAATTGGCCATTTTCATGCACTTTTAACCATTCCATAAATCTTGTGTTTAGGGCCCCTGGAATTATGAAAATCACTTTAAACATGCTAATTTTAGCTCTAAAACTGATGATCCACCTACAAATGTGAACTGACGTTCAAAAATAAAACATTTGAAAACAGACCATTTTCCACATTTCTGAAGCATGACGTAACTGGGGGGTGTTATCTCTTTTGTCAAAAATCAGCCGTTTTTGCTTGAACATTAAATGCCTCCAAATGGTATTTAATTCACTTCCCGAGCCCCTGGAAGCATGAAAATCACTTTAAACATGCTAATTTTAGCTCTAACACTGATGATCCACCTACAAATGTGAACTGACGTTCAAAAAGAAAACATTTGAAAACGGACCATTTTCCACATTTCTGAAGCATGACGTAATGGGGGGTGTTATCTCTTTTGTCGAAAATCAGCTGTTTTTGCTTGAACATTAAATGCCTCCAAATGGTATTTAATTCACATCCCGAGCCCCTGGAAGCATGAAAATCACTTCAAACATGTTAATTTTGGCTCTAACACTGATGATCCACCTACAAATGTGAACTGACGTTCAAAAATAAAACATTTGAAAACGGACCATTTTCCACATTTCTGAAGCATGACGTAATGGGGGTGTTATCTCTTTTGTCAAAAATCAGCCGTATTTGATTGAACATTAAGTGCCTCCAAATAGTATTTAATTCACTTCCCGAGCCCCTGGAAGCATGAAAATCACTTTAAACATGCTAATTTTAGCTCTAACACTGATGATCAACCTACAAATGTGAACTGACGTTCAAAAATAAAATATTTGAAAACGGACCATTCTCCACATTTCTGAAGCATGACGTAATGGGGGGGTGTTATCTGTTTTGTCAAAAATCAGCCGTTTTTGCTTGAACATTAAGTGCCTCCAAATAGTATTTAATTCACTTCCCGATCCCCTGGAAGCATGAAAATCACTTTAAACATGCTAATTTTAGCTCTAACACTGATGATCAACCTACAAATGTGAACTGACGTTCAAAAATAAAACATTTGAAAACGGACCATTTTCTACATTTCTGAAGCATGACGTAATGAGGGGGTGTTATCTCTTTTGTCGAAAATCAGCCGTTTTTGCTTGAACATTAAATGCCTCCAAATGGTATTTAATTAACTTCCGGAGTGAAGAAACCCTTTTTGAGAACTCAGAGTGAGTAAATTGGCCATTTTCATGCACTTTTAACCGTTCCATAAATCTTGTGTTTAGGGCCCCTGGAATTATGAAAATCACTTTAAACATGCTAATTTTAGCTCTAAAACTGATGATCCTCCTACAAATGTGAACTGACGTTCAAAAATAAAACATCTGAAAACAGACCATTTTCCACATTTCTGAAGCATGACGTAACTGGGGGGTGTTATCTCTTTTGTCGAAAATCAGCCATTTTTGCTTGAACATTAAATGCCTCCAAATGGTATTTAATTCACTTCTTGAGCCCCTGGAAGCATGAAAATCACTTTAAACATGCTAATTTTAGCTCTAACACTGATGATCCACCTACAAATGTGAACTGACGTTCAAAAATAAAACATTTGAAAATGGACCATTTTCCACATTTCTGAAGCATGACGTAATGGGGGGTGTTATCTCTTTTGTCGAACATCAGCCATTTTTGCTTGAACATTAAATGCCTCCAAATGGGATTTAATTGACTTCCCGGGGTGAAGAAACCCTTTTTGAGAACTCAGAGAGAGTAAATTGGCCATTTTCATGCACTTTTAACCATTCCATAAATCTTGTGTTTAGGGCCCCTGGAATTATGAAAATCACTTTAAACATGCTAATTTTAGCTCTAAAACTGATGATCCACCTACAAATGTGAACTGACATTCAAAAATAAAACATTTGAAAACAGACCATTTTCCACATTTCTGAAGCATAACGTAACTGGGGGGTGTTATCTCTTTTGTCGAAAATCAGCCGTTTTTGCTTGAACATTAAATGCCTCCAAATGGTATTTAATTCACTTCCCGAGCCCCTGGAAGCATGAAAATCACTTTAAACATGCTAATTTTAGCTCTAACACTGATGATCCACCTACAAATGTGAACTGACGTTCAAAAATAAAACATTTGAAAATGGACCATTTTCCACATTTCTGAAGCATGACGTAATGGGGGGTGTTATCTCTTTTGACGAACATCAGCCGTTTTTGCTTGAACATTAAATGCCTCCAAATGGGATTTAATTGACTTCCCGGGGTGAAGAAACCCTTTTTGAGAACTCAGAGTGAGTAAATTGGCCATTTTCATGCACTTTTAACCATTCCATAAATCTTGTGTTTAGGGCCCCTGGAATTATGAAAATCACTTTAAGCATGCTAATTTTAGCTCTAAAACTGATGATCCACCTACAAATGTGAACTGACGTTCAAAAATAAAACATTTGAAAACAGACCATTTTCCACATTTCTGAAGCATGACGTAACTGGGGGGTGTTATCTCTTTTGTCAAAAATCAGCCGTTTTTGCTTGAACATTAAATGCCTCCAAATGGTATTTAATTCACTTCCCGAGCCCCTGGAAGCATGAAAATCACTTTAAACATGCTAATTTTAGCTCTAACACTGATGATCCACCTACAAATGTGAACTGACGTTCAAAAATAAAACATTTGAAAACGGACCATTTTCCACATTTTTGAAGCATGACGTAATGGGGGGGTGTTATCTCTTTTGTCGAAAATCAGCCGTTTTTGCTTGAACATTAAATGCCTCCAAATGGTATTTAATTCACTTCCCGAGCCCCTGGAAGCATGAAAATCACTTCAAACATGTTAATTTTGGCTCTAACACTGATGATCCACCTACAAATGTGAACTGACGTTCAAAAATAAAACATTTGAAAACGGACCATTTTCCACATTTCTGAAGCATGACGTAATGGGGGGTGTTATCTCTTCTGTCAAAAATCAGCCGTATTTGCTTGAACATTAAGTGCCTCCAAATAGTATTTAATTCACTTCCCGAGCCCCTGGAAGCATGAAAATCACTTTAAACATGCTAATTTTAGCTCTAACACTGATGATCAACCTACAAATGTGAACTGACGTTCAAAAATAAAATATTTGAAAACGGACCATTCTCCACATTTCTGAAGCATGACGTAATGGGGGGGTGTTATTTGTTTTGTCAAAAATCTGCCGTTTTTGCTTGAATATTAAGTGCCTCCAAATAGTATTTAATTCACTTCCCGATCCCCTGGAAGCATGAAAATCACTTTAAACATGCTAATTTTAGCTCTAACACTGATGATCAACCTACAAATGTGAACTGACGTTCAAAAATAAAACATTTGAAAACGGACCATTTTCTACATTTCTGAAGCATGACGTAATGAGGGGGTGTTATCTCTTTTGTCGAAAATCAGCCGTTTTTGCTTGAACATTAAATGCCTCCAAATGGTATTTAATTAACTTCCGGAGTGAAGAAACCCTTTTTGAGAACTCAGAGTGAGTAAATTGGCCATTTTCATGCACTTTTAACCGTTCCATAAATCTTGTGTTTAGGGCCCCTGGAATTATGAAAATCACTTTAAACATGCTAATTTTAGCTCTAAAACTGATGATCCACCTACAAATGTGAACTGACGTTCAAAAATAAAACATTTGAAAACAGACCATTTTCCACATTTCTGAAGCATGATGTAACTGGGGGGTGTTATCTCTTTTGTCAAAAATCAGCCGTTTTTGCTTGAACATTAAATGCCTCCAAATGGTATTTAATTCACTTCCCAAGCCCCTGGAAGCATGAAAATCACTTTAAACATGCTAATTTTAGCTCTAACACTGATGATCCACCTACAAATGAGAACTGACTTTCAAAAATAAAACATTTGAAAATGGACCATTTTCCACATTTCTGAAGCATGACGTAATGGGGAGTGTTATCTCTTTTGTCGAACATCAGCCATTTTTGCTTGAACATTAAATGCCTCCAAATGGGATTTAATTGACTTCCCGGGGTGAAGAAACCCTTTTTGAGAACTCAGAGTGAGTAAATTGGCCATTTTCATGCCCTTTTAACCATTCCATAAATCTTGTGTTTAGGGCCCCTGGAATTATGAAAATCACTTTAAACATGCTAATTTTAGCTCTAAAACTGATGATCCACCTACAAATGTGAACTGACGTTCAAAAATAAAACATTTGAAAACAGACCATTTTCCACATTTCTGAAGCATGACGTAACTGGGGGGTGTTATCTCTTTTGTCGAAAATCAGCCGTTTTTGCTTGAACATTAAATGCCTCCAAATGGTATTTAATTCACTTCCCGAGCCCCTGGAAGCATGAAAATCACTTTAAACATGCTAATTTTAGCTCTAACACTGATGATCCACCTACAAATGTGAACTGACGTTCAAAAATAAAACATTTGAAAATTTACCATTTTCCACATTTCTGAAGCATGACGTAATGGGGGGTGTTATCTCTTTTGTCGAACATCAGCCGTTTTTGCTTGAACATTAAATGCCTCCAAATGGTATTTAATTAACTTCCGGAGTGAAGAAACCCTTTTTGAGAACTCAGAGTGAGTAAATTGGCCATTTTCATGCACTTTTAACCGTTCCATAAATCTTGTGTTTAGGGCCCCTGGAATTATGAAAATCACTTTAAACATGCTAATTTTAGCTCTAAAACTGATGATCCTCCTACAAATGTGAACTGACGTTCAAAAATAAAACATCCGAAAACAGACCATTTTCCACATTTCTGAAGCATGACGTAAGTGGGGGTTGTTATCTCTTTTGTCGAAAATCAGCCGTTTTTGCTTGAACATTAAATCCCTCCAAATGGTATTTAATTCACTTCCCGAGCCCCTGGAAGCATGAAAATCACTTTAAACATGCTAATTTTAGCTCTAACACTGATGATCAACCTACAAATGTGAACTGACGTTCAAAAATAAAACATTTGAAAATGGACCATTTTCCACATTTCTGAAGCATGATGTAATGGGGGGTGTTATCTCTTCTGTCGAACATCAGCCGTTTTTGCTTGAACATTAAATGCCTCCAAATGGGATTTAATTGACTTCCCGGGGTGAAGAAACCCTTTTTGAGAACTCAGAGTGAGTAAATTGGCCATTTTCATGCACTTTTAACCATTCCATAAATCTTGTGTTTAGGGCCCCTGGAATTATGAAAATCACTTTAAACATGCTAATTTTAGCTCTAAAACTGATGATCCACCTACAAATGTGAACTGACGTTCAAAAATAAAACATTTGAAAACAGACCATTTTCCACATTTCTGAAGCATGACGTAACTGGGGGGTGTTATCTCTTTTGTCAAAAATCTGCCGTTTTTGCTTGAACATTAAATGCCTCCAAATGGTATTTAATTCACTTCCCGAGCCCCTGGAAGCATGAAAATCACTTTAAACATGCTAATTTTAGCTCTAACACTGATGATCAACCTACAAATGTGAACTGACGTTCAAAAATAAAACATTTGAAAACGGACCATTTTCCACATTTCTGAAGCATGACGTAATGGGGGGGGGTGTTATCTCTTTTGTCAAAAATCAGCCGGTTTTGCTTGAACATTAAGTGCCTCCAAATAGTATTTAATTCACTTCCCGATCCCCTGGAAGCATGAAAATCACTTTAAACATGCTAATTTTAGCTCTAACACTGATGATCCACCTACAAATGTGAACTGACGTTCAAAAATAAAACATTTGAAAACAGACCATTTTCCACATATCTGAAGCATGACGTAACTGGGGGGTGTTATCTCTTTTGTCAAAAATCAGCCGTTTTTGCTCGAACATTAAATGCCTCCAAATGGTATTTAATTCACTTCCCGAGCCCCTGGAAGCATGAAAATCACTTTAAACATGCTAATTTTAGCTCTAACACTGATGATCCACCTACAAATGTGAACTGACGTTCAAAAATAAAACATTTGAAAACGGACCATTTTCCACATTTTTGAAGCATGACGTAATGGGGGGGTGTTATCTCTTTTGTCGAAAATCAGCCGTTTTTGCTTGAACATGAAATGCCTCCAAATGGTATTTAATTCACTTCCCGAGCCCCTGGAAGCATGAAAATCACTTCAAACATGTTAATTTTGGCTCTAACACTGATGATCCACCTACAAATGTGAACTGACGTTCAAAAATAAAACATTTGAAAACGGACCATTTTCCACATTTCTGAAGCATGACGTAATGGGGGGTGTTATCTCTTTTGTCAAAAATCAGCCGTATTTGCTTGAACATTAAGTGCCTCCAAATAGTATTTAATTCACTTCCCGAGCCCCTGGAAGCATGAAAATCACTTTAAACATGCTAATTTTAGCTCTAAAACTGATGATCAACCTACAAATGTGAACTGACGTTCAAAAATAAAATATTTGAAAACGGACCATTCTCCACATTTCTGAAGCATGCCGAAATGGGGGGGGGGTGTTATCTCTTTTGTCAAAAATCAGCCGTTTTTGCTTGAACATTAAGTGCCTCCAAATAGTATTTAATTCACTTCCCGATCCCCTGGAAGCATGAAAATCACTTTAAACATGCTAATTTTAGCTCTAACACTGATGATCAACCTACAAATGTGAACTGACGTTCAAAAATAAAACATTTGAAAACGGACCATTTTCTACATTTCTGAAGCATGACGTAATGAGGGGGTGTTATCTCTTTTGTCGAAAATCAGCCATTTTTGCTTGAACATTAAATGCCTCCAAATGGTATTTAATTAACTTCCGGAGTGAAGAAACCCTTTTTGAGAACTCAGAGTGAGTAAATTGGCCATTTTCATGCACTTTTAACCGTTCCATAAATCTTGTGTTTAGGGCCCCTGGAATTATGAAAATCACTTTAAACATGCTAATTTTAGCTCTAAAACTGATGATCCTCCTATAAATGTGAACTGATGTTCAAAAATAAAACATCTGAAAACAGACCATTTTCCACATTTCTGAAGCATGACGTAACTGGGGGGTGTTATCTCTTTTGTCGAAAATCAGCCGTTTTTGCTTGAACATTAAATGCCTCCAAATGGTATTTAATTCACTTCCCGAGCCCCTGGAAGCATGAAAATCACTTTAAACATGCTAATTTTAGCTCTAACACTGATGATCTACCTACAAATGTGAACTGACGTTCAAAAATAAAACATTTGAAAATGGACCATTTTCCACATTTCTGAAGCATGACGTAATGGGGGGTGTTATCTCTTTTGACGAACATCAGCCGTTTTTGCTTGAACATTAAATGCCTCCAAATGGGATTTAATTGACTTCCCGGGGTGAAGAAACCCTTTTTGAGAACTCAGAGTGAGTAAATTGGCCATTTTCATGCACTTTTAACCATTCCATAAATCTTGTGTTTAGGGCCCCTGGAATTATGAAAATCACTTTAAACATGCTAAGTTTAGCTCTAAAACTGATGATCCTCCTACAAATGTGAACTGACGTTCAAAAATAAAACATCTGAAAACAGACCATTTTCCACATTTCTGAAGCATGACGTAACTGGGGGGTGTTATCTCTTTTGTCGAAAATCAGCCGTTTTTGCTTGAACATTAAATGCCTCCAAATGGTATTTAATTCACTTCCCGAGCCCCAGGAAGCATGAAAATCACTTTAAACATGCTAATTTTAGCTCTAACACTGATGATCCACCTACAAATGTGAACTGACGTTCAAAAATAAAACATTTGAAAACGGACCATTTTCCACATTTCTGAAGCATGACGTAATGAGGGGGTAATATCTCTTTTGTCGAACATCAGCCGTTTTTGCTTGAACATTAAATGCCTCCAAATGGGATTTAATTGACTTCCCGGGGTGAAGAAACCCGATTTGAGAACTCAGAGTGAGTAAATTGGCCATTTTCATGCACTTTTAACCATTCCATAAATCTTGTGTTTAGGGCCCCTGGAATTATGAAAATCACTTTAAACATGCTAATTTTAGCTCTAAAACTGATGATCCACCTACAAATGTGAACTGACGTTCAAAAATAAAACATTTGAAAACAGACCATTTTCCACATTTCTGAAGCATGACGTAACTGGGGGGTGTTATCTCTTTTGTCAAAAATCAGCCGTTTTTGCTTGAACATTAAATGCCTCCAAATGGTATTTATTTCACTTCCCGAGCCCCTGGAAGCATGAAAATCACTTTAAACATGCTAATTTTAGCTCTAACACTGATGATCCACCTACAAATGTGAACTGACGTTCAAAAATAAAACATTTGAAAACGGACCATTTTCCACATTTTTGAAGCATGACGTAATGGGGGGGTGTTATCTCTTTTGTCGAAAATCAGCCGTTTTTGCTTGAACATTAAATGCCTCCAAATGGTATTTAATTCACTTCCCGAGCCCCTGGAAGCATGAAAATCACTTCAAACATGTTAATTTTGGCTTTAACACTGATGATCCACCTACAAATGTGAACTGACGATCAAAAATAAAACATTTGAAAACGGACCATTTTCCACATTTCTGAAGCATGACGTAATGGGGGGTGTTATCTCTTCTGTCAAAAATCAGCCGTATTTGCTTGAACATTAAGTGCCTCCAAATAGTATTTAATTCACTTCCCGATCCCCTGGAAGCATGAAAATCACTTTAAACATGCTAATTTTAGCTCTAACACTGATGATCAACCTACAAATGTGAACTGACGTTCAAAAATAAAACATTTGAAAACGGACCATTTTCTACATTTCTGAAGCATGACGTATAGAGGGGGTGTTATCTCTTTTGTCGAAAATCAGCCGTTTTTGCTTGAACATTAAATGTCTCCAAATGGTATTTAATTAACTTCCGGAGTGAAGAAACCCTTTTTGAGAACTCAGAGTGAGTAAATTGGCCATTTTCATGCACTTTTAACCGTTCCATAAATCTTGTGTTTAGGGCCCCTGGAATTATGAAAATCACTTTAAACATGCTAATTTTAGCTCTAAAACTGATGATCCTCCTACAAATGTGAACTGACGTTCAAAAATAAAACATCTGAAAACAGACCATTTTCCACATTTCTGAAGCATGACGTAACTGGGGGGTGTTATCTCTTTTGTCGAAAATCAGCCGTTTTTGCTTGAACATTAAATGCCTCCAAATGGTATTTAATTCACTTCCCGAGCCCCTGGAAGCATGAAAATCACTTTAAACATGCTAATTTTAGCTCTAACACTGATGATCCACCTACAAATGTGAACTGACGTTCAAAAATAAAACATTTGAAAATGGACCATTTTCCACATTTCTGAAGCATGACGTAATGGGGGGTGTTATCTCTTTTGTCGAACATCAGCCATTTTTGCTTGAACATTAAATGCCTCCAAATGGGATTTAATTGACTTCCCGGGGTGAAGAAACCCTTTTTGAGAACTCAGAGTGAGTAAATTGGCCATTTTCATGCACTTTTAACCATTCCATAAATCTTGTGTTTAGGGCCCCTGGAATTATGAAAATCACTTTAAACATGCTAATTTTAGCTCTAAAACTGATGATCCACCTACAAATGTGAACTGACGTTCAAAAATAAAACATTTGAAAACGGACCATTTTCCACATTTCTGAAGCATGACGTAATGGGGGGTGTTATCTCTTCTGTCAAAAATCAGCCGTATTTGCTTGAACATTAAGTGCCTCCAAATAGTATTTAATTCACTTCCCGATCCCCTGGAAGCATGAAAATCACTTTAAACATGCTAATTTTAGCTCTAACACTGATGATCAACCTACAAATGTGAACTGACGTTCAAAAATAAAACATTTGAAAACGGACCATTTTCTACATTTCTGAAGCATGACGTATAGAGGGGGTGTTATCTCTTTTGTCGAAAATCAGCCGTTTTTGCTTGAACATTAAATGCCTCCAAATGGTATTTAATTAACTTCCGGAGTGAAGAAACCCTTTTTGAGAACTCAGAGTGAGTAAATTGGCCATTTTCATGCACTTTTAACCGTTCCATAAATCTTGTGTTTAGGGCCCCTGGAATTATGAAAATCACTTTAAACATGCTAATTTTAGCTCTAAAACTGATGATCCTCCTACAAATGTGAACTGACGTTCAAAAATAAAACATCTGAAAACAGACCATTTTCCACATTTCTGAAGCATGACGTAACTGGGGGGTGTTATCTCTTTTGTCGAAAATCAGCCGTTTTTGCTTGAACATTAAATGCCTCCAAATGGTATTTAATTCACTTCCCGAGCCCCTGGAAGCATGAAAATCACTTTAAACATGCTAATTTTAGCTCTAACACTGATGATCCACCTACAAATGTGAACTGACGTTCAAAAATAAAACATTTGAAAATGGACCATTTTCCACATTTCTGAAGCATGACGTAATGGGGGGTGTTATCTCTTTTGTCGAACATCAGCCATTTTTGCTTGAACATTAAATGCCTCCAAATGGGATTTAATTGACTTCCCGGGGTGAAGAAACCCTTTTTGAGAACTCAGAGAGAGTAAATTGGCCATTTTCATGCACTTTTAACCATTCCATAAATCTTGTGTTTAGGGCCCCTGGAATTATGAAAATCAATTTAAACATGCTAATTTTAGCTCTAAAACTTATGATCCACCTACAAATGTGAACTGACATTCAAAAATAAAACATTTGAAAACAGACCATTTTCCACATTTCTGAAGCATGACGTAACTGGGGGGTGTTATCTCTTTTGTCGAAAATCAGCCGTTTTTGCTTGAACATTAAATGCCTCCAAATGGTATTTAATTCACTTCCCGAGCCCCTGGAAGCATGAAAATCACTTTAAACATGCTAATTTTAGCTCTAACACTGATGATCCACCTACAAATGTGAACTGACGTTCAAAAATAAAACATTTGAAAATGGACCATTTTCCACATTTCTGAAGCATGACGTAATGGGGGGTGTTATCTCTTTTGACGAACATCAGCCGTTTTTGCTTGAACATTAAATGCCTCCAAATGGGATTTAATTGACTTCCCGGGGTGAAGAAACCCTTTTTGAGAACTCAGAGTGAGTAAATTGGCCATTTTCATGCACTTTTAACCATTCCATAAATCTTGTGTTTAGGGCCCCTGGAATTATGAAAATCACTTTAAACATGCTAATTTTAGCTCTAAAACTGATGATCCACCTACAAATGTGAACTGACGTTCAAAAATAAAACATTTGAAAACAGACCATTTTCCACATTTCTGAAGCATGACGTAACTGGGGGGTGTTATCTCTTTTGTCAAAAATCAGCCGTTTTTGCTTGAACATTAAATGCCTCCAAATGGTATTTAATTCACTTCCCGAGCCCCTGGAAGCATGAAAATCACTTTAAACATGCTAATTTTAGCTCTAACACTGATGATCCACCTACAAATGTGAACTGACGTTCAAAAATAAAACATTTGAAAACGGACCATTTTCCACATTTTTGAAGCATGACGTAATGGGGGGGTGTTATCTCTTTTGTCGAAAATCAGCCGTTTTTGCTTGAACATTAAATGCCTCCAAATGGTATTTAATTCACTTCCCGAGCCCCTGGAAGCATGAAAATCACTTCAAACATGTTAATTTTGGCTCTAACACTGATGATCCACCTACAAATGTGAACTGACGTTCAAAAATAAAACATTTGAAAACGGACCATTTTCCACATTTCTGAAGCATGACGTAATGGGGGGTGTTATCTCTTCTGTCAAAAATCAGCCGTTTTTGCTTGAACATTAAATGCCTCCAAATGGTATTTAATTCACTTCCCGAGCCCCTGGAAGCATGAAAATCACTTCAAACATGTTAATTTTGGCTCTAACACTGATGATCCACCTACAAATGTGAACTGACGTTCAAAAATAAAACATTTGAAAACGGACCATTTTCCACATTTCTGAAGCATGACGTAATGGGGGGTGTTATCTCTTCTGTCAAAAATCAGCCGTATTTGCTTGAACATTAAGTGCCTCCAAATAGTATTTAATTCACTTCCCGAGCCCCTGGAAGCATGAAAATCACTTTAAACATGCTAATTTTAGCTCTAACACTGATGATCAACCTACAAATGTGAACTGACGTTCAAAAATAAAATATTTGAAAACGGACCATTCTCCACATTTCTGAAGCATGACGTAATGGGGGGTTGTTATCTGTTTTGTCAAAAATCAGCCGTTTTTGCTTGAACATTAAGTGCCTCCAAATAGTATTTAATTCACTTCCTGATCCCCTGGAAGCATGAAAATCACTTTAAACATGCTAATTTTAGCTCTAACACTGATGATCAACCTACAAATGTGAACTGACGTTCAAAAATAAAACATTTAAAAACGGACCATTTTCTACATTTCTGAAGCATGACGTAATGAGGGGGTGTTATCTCTTCTGTCGAAAATCAGCCGTTTTTGCTTGAACATTAAATGCCTCCAAATGGTATTTAATTAACTTCCGGAGTGAAGAAACCCTTTTTGAGAACTCAGAGTGAGTAAATTGGCCATTTTCATGCACTTTTAACCGTTCCATAAATCTTGTGTTTAGGGCCCCTGGAATTATGAAAATCACTTTAAACATGCTAATTTTAGCTCTAAAACTGATGATCCTCCTACAAATGTGAACTGACGTTCAAAAATAAAACATCTGAAAACAGACCATTTTCCACATTTCTGAAGCATGACGTAACTGGGGGGTGTTATCTCTTTTGTTGAAAATCAGCCGTTTTTGCTTGAACATTAAATGCCTCCAAATGGTATTTAATTCACTTCCCGAGCCCCAGGAAGCATGAAAATCACTTTAAACATGCTAATTTTAGCTCTAACACTGATGATCCACCTACAAATGTGAACTGACGTTCAAAAATAAAACATTTGAAAACGGACCATTTTCCACATTTCTGAAGCATGACGTAATGAGGGGGTAATATCTCTTTTGTCGAACATCAGCCGTTTTTGCTTGAACATTAAATGCCTCCAAATGGGATTTAATTGACTTCCCGGGGTGAAGAAACCCGATTTGAGAACTCAGAGTGAGTAAATTGGCCATTTTCATGCACTTTTAACCATTCCATAAATCTTGTGTTTAGGGCCCCTGGAATTATGAAAATCACTTTAAACATGCTAATTTTAGCTCTAAAACTGATGATCCACCTACAAATGTGAACTGACGTTCAAAAATAAAACATTTGAAAACAGACCATTTTCCACATTTCTGAAGCATGACGTAACTGGGGGGTGTTATCTCTTTTGTCAAAAATCAGCCGTTTTTGCTTGAACATTAAATGCCTCCAAATGGTATTTAATTCACTTCCCGAGCCCCTGGAAGCATGAAAATCACTTTAAACATGCTAATTTTAGCTCTAACACTGATGATCCACCTACAAATGTGAACTGACGTTCAAAAATAAAACATTTGAAAACGGACCATTTTCCACATTTTTGAAGCATGACGTAATGAGGGGGTAATATCTCTTTTGTCGAACATCAGCCGTTTTTGCTTGAACATTAAATGCCTCCAAATGGGATTTAATTGACTTCCCGGGGTGAAGAAACCCGATTTGAGAACTCAGAGTGAGTAAATTGGCCATTTTCATGCACTTTTAACCATTCCATAAATCTTGTGTTTAGGGCCCCTGGAATTATGAAAATCACTTTAAACATGCTAATTTTAGCTCTAAAACTGATGATCCACCTACAAATGTGAACTGACGTTCAAAAATAAAACATTTGAAAACAGACCATTTTCCACATTTCTGAAGCATGACGTAACTGGGGGGTGTTATCTCTTTTGTCAAAAATCAGCCGTTTTTGCTTGAACATTAAATGCCTCCAAATGGTATTTAATTCACTTCCCGAGCCCCTGGAAGCATGAAAATCACTTTAAACATGCTAATTTTAGCTCTAACACTGATGATCCACCTACAAATGTGAACTGACGTTCAAAAATAAAACATTTGAAAACGGACCATTTTCCACATTTTTGAAGCATGACGTAATGGGGGGGTGTTATCTCTTTTGTCGAAAATCAGCCGTTTTTGCTTGAACATTAAATGCCTCCAAATGGTATTTAATTCACTTCCCGAGCCCCTGGAAGCATGAAAATCACTTCAAACATGTTAATTTTGGCTCTAACACTGATGATCCACCTACAAATGTGAACTGACGTTCAAAAATAAAACATTTGAAAACGGACCATTTTCCACATTTCTGAAGCATGACGTAATGGGGGGTGTTATCTCTTCTGTCAAAAATCAGCCGTATTTGCTTGAACATTAAGTGCCTCCAAATAGTATTTAATTCACTTCCCGATCCCCTGGAAGCATGAAAATCACTTTAAACATGCTAATTTTAGCTCTAACACTGATGATCAACCTACAAATGTGAACTGACGTTCAAAAATAAAACATTTGAAAACGGACCATTTTCTACATTTCTGAAGCATGACGTATAGAGGGGGTGTTATCTCTTTTGTCGAAAATCAGCCATTTTTGCTTGAACATTAAATGCCTCCAAATGGTATTTAATTAACTTCCGGAGTGAAGAAACCCTTTTTGAGAACTCAGAGTGAGTAAATTAGCCATTTTCATGCACTTTTAACCGTTCCATAAATCTTGTGTTTAGGGCCCCTGGAAATATGAAAATCACTTTAAACATGCTAATTTTAGCTCTAAAACTGATGATCCTCCTACAAATGTGAACTGACGTTCAAAAATAAAACATCTGAAAACAGACCATTTTCCACATTTCTGAAGCATGACGTAATGGGGGGTGTTATCTCTTTTGTCGAACATCAGCCGTTTTTGCTTGAACATTAAATGCCTCCAAATGGGATTTAATTGACTTCCCGGGGTGAAGAAACCCTTTTTGAGAACTCAGAGTGAGTAAATTGGCCATTTTCATGCACTTTTAACCATTCCATAAATCTTGTGTTTAGGGCCCCTGGAATTATGAAAATCACTTTAAACATGCTAATTTTAGCTCTAAAACTGATGATCCACCTACAAATGTGAACTGACGTTCAAAAATAAAACATTTGAAAACAGACCATTTTCCACATTTCTGAAGCATGACGTAACTGGGGGGTGTTATCTCTTTTGTCAAAAATCAGCCGTTTTTGCTTGAACATTAAATGCCTCCAAATGGTATTTAATTCACTTCCCGAGCCCCTGGAAGCATGAAAATCACTTTAAACATGCTAATTTTAGCTCTAACACTGATGATCCACCTACAAATGTGAACTGACGTTCAAATAGAAAACATTTGAAAACCGACCATTTTCCACATTTCTGAAGCATGACGTAAGGGGGGGTGTTATCTCTTTTGTCGAAAATCAGCTGTTTTTGCTTGAACATTAAATGCCTCCAAATGGTATTTAATTCACTTCCCGAGCCCCTGGAAGCATGAAAATCACTTTAAACATGCTAATTTTAGCTCTAACACTGATGATCCACCTACAAATGTGAACTGACGTTCAAAAATAAAACATTTGAAAATGGACCATTTTCCACATTTCTGAAGCATGACGTAATGGGGGGTGTTATCTCTTTTGTCGAACATCAGCCATTTTTGCTTGAACATTAAATGCCTCCAAATGGGATTTAATTGACTTCCCGGGGTGAAGAAACCCTTTTTGAGAACTCAGAGAGAGTAAATTGGCCATTTTCATGCACTTTTAACCATTCCATAAATCTTGTGTTTAGGGCCCCTGGAATTATGAAAATCACTTTAAACATGCTAATTTTAGCTCTAAAACTTATGATCCACCTACAAATGTGAACTGACATTCAAAAATAAAACATTTGAAAACAGACCATTTTCCACATTTCTGAAGCATGACGTAACTGGGGGGTGTTATCTCTTTTGTCGAAAATCAGCCGTTTTTGCTTGAACATTAAATGCCTCCAAATGGTATTTAATTCACTTCCCGAGCCCCTGGAAGCATGAAAATCACTTTAAACATGCTAATTTTAGCTCTAACACTGATGATCCACCTACAAATATGAACTGACGTTCAAAAATAAAACATTTGAAAATGGACCATTTTCCACATTTCTGAAGCATGACGTAATGGGGGGTGTTATCTCTTTTGACGAACATCAGCCGTTTTTGCTTGAACATTAAATGCCTCCAAATGGGATTTAATTGACTTCCCGGGGTGAAGAAACCCTTTTTGAGAACTCAGAGTGAGTAAATTGGCCATTTTCATGCACTTTTAACCATTCCATAAATCTTGTGTTTAGGGCCCCTGGAATTATGAAAATCACTTTAAACATGCTAATTTTAGCTCTAAAACTGATGATCCACCTACAAATGTGAACTGACGTTCAAAAATAAAACATTTGAAAACAGACCATTTTCCACATTTCTGAAGCATGACGTAACTGGGGGGTGTTATCTCTTTTGTCAAAAATCAGCCGTTTTTGCTTGAACATTAAATGCCTCCAAATGGTATTTAATTCACTTCCCGAGCCCCTGGAAGCATGAAAATCACTTTAAACATGCTAATTTTAGCTCTAACACTGATGATCCACCTACAAATGTGAACTGACGTTCAAAAATAAAACATTTGAAAACGGACCATTTTCCACATTTTTGAAGCATGACGTAATGGGGGGGTGTTATCTCTTTTGTCGAAAATCAGCCGTTTTTGCTTGAACATTAAATGCCTCCAAATGGTATTTAATTCACTTCCCGAGCCCCTGGAAGCATGAAAATCACTTCAAACATGTTAATTTTGGCTCTAACACTGATGATCCACCTACAAATGTGAACTGACGTTCAAAAATAAAACATTTGAAAACGGACCATTTTCCACATTTCTGAAGCATGACGTAACGGGGGGTGTTATCTCTTCTGTCAAAAATCAGCCGTATTTGCTTGAACATTAAGTGCCTCCAAATAGTATTTAATTCACTTCCCGAGCCCCTGGAAGCATGAAAATCACTTTAAACATGCTAATTTTAGCTCTAACACTGATGATCAACCTACAAATGTGAACTGACGTTCAAAAATAAAATATTTGAAAACGGACAATTCTCCACATTTCTGAAGCATGACGTAATGGGGGGGTGTTATCTGTTTTGTCAAAAATCAGCCGTTTTTGCTTGAACATTAAGTGCCTCCAAATAGTATTTAATTCACTTCCCGATCCCCTGGAAGCATGAAAATCACTTTAAACATGCTAATTTTAGCTCTAACACTGATGATCAACCTACAAATGTGAACTGACGTTCAAAAATAAAACATTTGAAAACGGACCATTTTCCACATTTTTGAAGCATGACGTAATGGGGGGGTGTTATCTCTTTTGTCGAAAATCAGCCGTTTTTGCTTGAACATTAAATGCCTCCAAATGGTATTTCATTCACTTCCCGAGCCCCTGGAAGCATGAAAATCACTTCAAACATGTTAATTTTGGCTCTAACACTGATGATCCACCTACAAATGTGAACTGACGTTCAAAAATAAAACATTTGAAAACGGACCATTTTCCACATTTCTGAAGCATGACGTAATGGGGGGTGTTATCTCTTCTGTCAAAAATCAGCCGTATTTGCTTGAACATTAAGTGCCTCCAAATAGTATTTAATTCACTTCCCGAGCCCCTGGAAGCATGAAAATCACTTTAAACATGCTAATTTTAGCTCTAACACTGATGATCAACCTACAAATGTGAACTGACGTTCAAAAATAAAATATTTGAAAACGGACCATTCTCCACATTTCTGAAGCATGACGTAATGGGGGGTTGTTATCTGTTTTGTCAAAAATCAGCCGTTTTTGCTTGAACATTAAGTGCCTCCAAATAGTATTTAATTCACTTCCCGATCCCCTGGAAGCATGAAAATCACTTTAAACATGCTAATTTTAGCTCTAACACTGATGATCAACCTACAAATGTGAACTGACGTTCAAAAATAAAACATTTAAAAACGGACCATTTTCTACATTTCTGAATCATGACGTAATGAGGGGGTGTTATCTCTTCTGTCGAAAATCAGCCGTTTTTGCTTGAACATTAAATGCCTCCAAATGGTATTTAATTAACTTCCGGAGTGAAGAAACCCTTTTTGAGAACTCAGAGTGAGTAAATTGGCCATTTTCATGCACTTTTAACCGTTCCATAAATCTTGTGTTTAGGGCCCCTGGAATTATGAAAATCACTTTAAACATGCTAATTTTAGCTCTAAAACTGATGATCCTCCTACAAATGTGAACTGACGTTCAAAAATAAAACATCTGAAAACAGACCATTTTCCACATTTCTGAAGCATGACGTAACTGGGGGGTGTTATCTCTTTTGTCGAAAATCAGCCGTTTTTGCTTGAACATTAAATGCCTCCAAATGGTATTTAATTCACTTCCCGAGCCCCAGGAAGCATGAAAATCACTTTAAACATGCTAATTTTAGCTCTAACACTGATGATCCACCTACAAATGTGAACTGACGTTCAAAAATAAAACATTTGAAAACGGATCATTTTCCACATTTCTGAAGCATGACGTAATGAGGGGGTAATATCTCTTTTGTCGAACATCAGCCGTTTTTGCTTGAACATTAAATGCCTCCAAATGGGATTTAATTGACTTCCCGGGGTGAAGAAACCCGATTTGAGAACTCAGAGTGAGTAAATTGGCCATTTTCATGCACTTTTAACCATTCCATAAATCTTGTGTTTAGGGCCCCTGGAATTATGAAAATCACTTTAAACATGCTAATTTTAGCTCTAAAACTGATGATCCACCTACAAATGTGAACTGACGTTCAAAAATAAAACATTTGAAAACAGACCATTTTCCACATTTCTGAAGCATGACGTAACTGGGGGGTGTTATCTCTTTTGTCAAAAATCAGCCGTTTTTGCTTGAACATTAAATGCCTCCAAATGGTATTTAATTCACTTCCCGAGCCCCTGGAAGCATGAAAATCACTTTAAACATGCTAATTTTAGCTCTAACACTGATGATCCACCTACAAATGTGAACTGACGTTCAAAAATAAAACATTTGAAAACGGACCATTTTCCACATTTTTGAAGCATGACGTAATGGGGGGGTGTTATCTCTTTTGTCGAAAATCAGCCGTTTTTGCTTGAACATTAAATGCCTCCAAATGGTATTTAATTCACTTCCCGAGCCCCTGGAAGCATGAAAATCACTTTAAACATGCTAATTTTAGCTCTAACACTGATGATCCACCTACAAATGTGAACTGACGTTCAAAAATAAAACATTTGAAAACGGACCATTTTCCACATTTTTGAAGCATGACGTAATGGGGGGGTGTTATCTCTTTTGTCGAAAATCAGCCGTTTTTGCTTGAACATTAAATGCCTCCAAATGGTATTTAATTCACTTCCCGAGCCCCTGGAAGCATGAAAATCACTTCAAACATGTTAATTTTGGCTCTAACACTGATGATCCACCTACAAATGTGAACTGACGTTCAAAAATAAAACATTTGAAAACGGACCATTTTCCACATTTCTGAAGCATGACGTAATGGGGGGTGTTATCTCTTCTGTCAAAAATCAGCCGTATTTGCTTGAACATTAAGTGCCTCCAAATAGTATTTAATTCACTTCCCGATCCCCTGGAAGCATGAAAATCACTTTAAACATGCTAATTTTAGCTCTAACACTGATGATCAACCTACAAATGTGAACTGACGTTCAAAAATAAAACATTTGAAAACGGACCATTTTCTACATTTCTGAAGCATGACGTATAGAGGGGGTGTTATCTCTTTTGTCGAAAATCAGCCATTTTTGCTTGAACATTAAATGCCTCCAAATGGTATTTAATTAACTTCCGGAGTGAAGAAACCCTTTTTGAGAACTCAGAGTGAGTAAATTGGCCATTTTCATGCACTTTTAACCGTTCCATAAATCTTGTGTTTAGGGCCCCTGGAAATATGAAAATCACTTTAAACATGCTAATTTTAGCTCTAAAACTGATGATCCTCCTACAAATGTGAACTGACGTTCAAAAATAAAACATCTGAAAACAGACCATTTTCCACATTTCTGAAGCATGACGTAATGGGGGGTGTTATCTCTTTTGTCGAACATCAGCCGTTTTTGCTTGAACATTAAATGCCTCCAAATGGGATTTAATTGACTTCCCGGGGTGAAGAAACCCTTTTTGAGAACTCAGAGTGAGTAAATTGGCCATTTTCATGCACTTTTAACCATTCCATAAATCTTGTGTTTAGGGCCCCTGGAATTATGAAAATCACTTTAAACATGCTAATTTTAGCTCTAAAACTGATGATCCACCTACAAATGTGAACTGACGTTCAAAAATAAAACATTTGAAAACAGACCATTTTCCACATTTCTGAAGCATGACGTAACTGGGGGGTGTTATCTCTTTTGTCAAAAATCAGCCGTTTTTGCTTGAACATTAAATGCCTCCAAATGGTATTTAATTCACTTCCCGAGCCCCTGGAAGCATGAAAATCACTTTAAACATGCTAATTTTAGCTCTAACACTGATGATCCACCTACAAATGTGAACTGACGTTCAAATAGAAAACATTTGAAAACCGACCATTTTCCACATTTCTGAAGCATGACGTAAGGGGGGGTGTTATCTCTTTTGTCGAAAATCAGCTGTTTTTGCTTGAACATTAAATGCCTCCAAATGGTATTTAATTCACTTCCCGAGCCCCTGGAAGCATGAAAATCACTTTAAACATGCTAATTTTAGCTCTAACACTGATGATCCACCTACAAATGTGAACTGACGTTCAAAAATAAAACATTTGAAAATGGACCATTTTCCACATTTCTGAAGCATGACGTAATGGGGGGTGTTATCTCTTTTGTCGAACATCAGCCATTTTTGCTTGAACATTAAATGCCTCCAAATGGGATTTAATTGACTTCCCGGGGTGAAGAAACCCTTTTTGAGAACTCAGAGAGAGTAAATTGGCCATTTTCATGCACTTTTAACCATTCCATAAATCTTGTGTTTAGGGCCCCTGGAATTATGAAAATCACTTTAAACATGCTAATTTTAGCTCTAAAACTTATGATCCACCTACAAATGTGAACTGACATTCAAAAATAAAACATTTGAAAACAGACCATTTTCCACATTTCTGAAGCATGACGTAACTGGGGGGTGTTATCTCTTTTGTCGAAAATCAGCCGTTTTTGCTTGAACATTAAATGCCTCCAAATGGTATTTAATTCACTTCCCGAGCCCCTGGAAGCATGAAAATCACTTTAAACATGCTAATTTTAGCTCTAACACTGATGATCCACCTACAAATGTGAACTGACGTTCAAAAATAAAACATTTGAAAATGGACCATTTTCCACATTTCTGAAGCATGACGTAATGGGGGGTGTTATCTCTTTTGACGAACATCAGCCGTTTTTGCTTGAACATTAAATGCCTCCAAATGGGATTTAATTGACTTCCCGGGGTGAAGAAACCCTTTTTGAGAACTCAGAGTGAGTAAATTGGCCATTTTCATGCACTTTTAACCATTCCATAAATCTTGTGTTTAGGGCCCCTGGAATTATGAAAATCACTTTAAACATGCTAATTTTAGCTCTAAAACTGATGATCCACCTACAAATGTGAACTGACGTTCAAAAATAAAACATTTGAAAACAGACCATTTTCCACATTTCTGAAGCATGACGTAACTGGGGGGTGTTATCTCTTTTGTCAAAAATCAGCCGTTTTTGCTTGAACATTAAATGCCTCCAAATGGTATTTAATTCACTTCCCGAGCCCCTGGAAGCATGAAAATCACTTTAAACATGCTAATTTTAGCTCTAACACTGATGATCCACCTACAAATGTGAACTGACGTTCAAAAATAAAACATTTGAAAACGGACCATTTTCCACATTTTTGAAGCATGACGTAATGGGGGGGTGTTATCTCTTTTGTCGAAAATCAGCCGTTTTTGCTTGAACATTAAATGCCTCCAAATGGTATTTAATTCACTTCCCGAGCCCCTGGAAGCATGAAAATCACTTCAAACATGTTAATTTTGGCTCTAACACTGATGATCCACCTACAAATGTGAACTGACGTTCAAAAATAAAACATTTGAAAACGGACCATTTTCCACATTTCTGAAGCATGACGTAACGGGGGGTGTTATCTCTTCTGTCAAAAATCAGCCGTATTTGCTTGAACATTAAGTGCCTCCAAATAGTATTTAATTCACTTCCCGAGCCCCTGGAAGCATGAAAATCACTTTAAACATGCTAATTTTAGCTCTAACACTGATGATCAACCTACAAATGTGAACTGACGTTCAAAAATAAAATATTTGAAAACGGACAATTCTCCACATTTCTGAAGCATGACGTAATGGGGGGGTGTTATCTGTTTTGTCAAAAATCAGCCGTTTTTGCTTGAACATTAAGTGCCTCCAAATAGTATTTAATTCACTTCCCGATCCCCTGGAAGCATGAAAATCACTTTAAACATGCTAATTTTAGCTCTAACACTGATGATCAACCTACAAATGTGAACTGACGTTCAAAAATAAAACATTTGAAAACGGACCATTTTCCACATTTTTGAAGCATGACGTAATGGGGGGGTGTTATCTCTTTTGTCGAAAATCAGCCGTTTTTGCTTGAACATTAAATGCCTCCAAATGGTATTTCATTCACTTCCCGAGCCCCTGGAAGCATGAAAATCACTTCAAACATGTTAATTTTGGCTCTAACACTGATGATCCACCTACAAATGTGAACTGACGTTCAAAAATAAAACATTTGAAAACGGACCATTTTCCACATTTCTGAAGCATGACGTAATGGGGGGTGTTATCTCTTCTGTCAAAAATCAGCCGTATTTGCTTGAACATTAAGTGCCTCCAAATAGTATTTAATTCACTTCCCGAGCCCCTGGAAGCATGAAAATCACTTTAAACATGCTAATTTTAGCTCTAACACTGATGATCAACCTACAAATGTGAACTGACGTTCAAAAATAAAATATTTGAAAACGGACCATTCTCCACATTTCTGAAGCATGACGTAATGGGGGGTTGTTATCTGTTTTGTCAAAAATCAGCCGTTTTTGCTTGAACATTAAGTGCCTCCAAATAGTATTTAATTCACTTCCCGATCCCCTGGAAGCATGAAAATCACTTTAAACATGCTAATTTTAGCTCTAACACTGATGATCAACCTACAAATGTGAACTGACGTTCAAAAATAAAACATTTAAAAACGGACCATTTTCTACATTTCTGAATCATGACGTAATGAGGGGGTGTTATCTCTTCTGTCGAAAATCAGCCGTTTTTGCTTGAACATTAAATGCCTCCAAATGGTATTTAATTAACTTCCGGAGTGAAGAAACCCTTTTTGAGAACTCAGAGTGAGTAAATTGGCCATTTTCATGCACTTTTAACCGTTCCATAAATCTTGTGTTTAGGGCCCCTGGAATTATGAAAATCACTTTAAACATGCTAATTTTAGCTCTAAAACTGATGATCCTCCTACAAATGTGAACTGACGTTCAAAAATAAAACATCTGAAAACAGACCATTTTCCACATTTCTGAAGCATGACGTAACTGGGGGGTGTTATCTCTTTTGTCGAAAATCAGCCGTTTTTGCTTGAACATTAAATGCCTCCAAATGGTATTTAATTCACTTCCCGAGCCCCAGGAAGCATGAAAATCACTTTAAACATGCTAATTTTAGCTCTAACACTGATGATCCACCTACAAATGTGAACTGACGTTCAAAAATAAAACATTTGAAAACGGATCATTTTCCACATTTCTGAAGCATGACGTAATGAGGGGGTAATATCTCTTTTGTCGAACATCAGCCGTTTTTGCTTGAACATTAAATGCCTCCAAATGGGATTTAATTGACTTCCCGGGGTGAAGAAACCCGATTTGAGAACTCAGAGTGAGTAAATTGGCCATTTTCATGCACTTTTAACCATTCCATAAATCTTGTGTTTAGGGCCCCTGGAATTATGAAAATCACTTTAAACATGCTAATTTTAGCTCTAAAACTGATGATCCACCTACAAATGTGAACTGACGTTCAAAAATAAAACATTTGAAAACAGACCATTTTCCACATTTCTGAAGCATGACGTAACTGGGGGGTGTTATCTCTTTTGTCAAAAATCAGCCGTTTTTGCTTGAACATTAAATGCCTCCAAATGGTATTTAATTCACTTCCCGAGCCCCTGGAAGCATGAAAATCACTTTAAACATGCTAATTTTAGCTCTAACACTGATGATCCACCTACAAATGTGAACTGACGTTCAAAAATAAAACATTTGAAAACGGACCATTTTCCACATTTTTGAAGCATGACGTAATGGGGGGGTGTTATCTCTTTTGTCGAAAATCAGCCGTTTTTGCTTGAACATTAAATGCCTCCAAATGGTATTTAATTCACTTCCCGAGCCCCTGGAAGCATGAAAATCACTTTAAACATGCTAATTTTAGCTCTAACACTGATGATCCACCTACAAATGTGAACTGACGTTCAAAAATAAAACATTTGAAAACGGACCATTTTCCACATTTTTGAAGCATGACGTAATGGGGGGGTGTTATCTCTTTTGTCGAAAATCAGCCGTTTTTGCTTGAACATTAAATGCCTCCAAATGGTATTTAATTCACTTCCCGAGCCCCTGGAAGCATGAAAATCACTTCAAACATGTTAATTTTGGCTCTAACACTGATGATCCACCTACAAATGTGAACTGACGTTCAAAAATAAAACATTTGAAAACGGACCATTTTCCACATTTCTGAAGCATGACGTAATGGGGGGTGTTATCTCTTCTGTCAAAAATCAGCCGTTTTTGCTTGAACATTAAATGCCTCCAAATGGTATTTAATTCACTTCCCGAGCCCCTGGAAGCATGAAAATCACTTCAAACATGTTAATTTTGGCTCTAACACTGATGATCCACCTACAAATGTGAACTGACGTTCAAAAATAAAACATTTGAAAACGGACCATTTTCCACATTTCTGAAGCATGACGTAATGGGGGGTGTTATCTCTTCTGTCAAAAATCAGCCGTATTTGCTTGAACATTAAGTGCCTCCAAATAGTATTTAATTCACTTCCCGAGCCCCTGGAAGCATGAAAATCACTTTAAACATGCTAATTTTAGCTCTAACACTGATGATCAACCTACAAATGTGAACTGACGTTCAAAAATAAAATATTTGAAAACGGACCATTCTCCACATTTCTGAAGCATGACGTAATGGGGGGTTGTTATCTGTTTTGTCAAAAATCAGCCGTTTTTGCTTGAACATTAAGTGCCTCCAAATAGTATTTAATTCACTTCCTGATCCCCTGGAAGCATGAAAATCACTTTAAACATGCTAATTTTAGCTCTAACACTGATGATCAACCTACAAATGTGAACTGACGTTCAAAAATAAAACATTTAAAAACGGACCATTTTCTACATTTCTGAAGCATGACGTAATGAGGGGGTGTTATCTCTTCTGTCGAAAATCAGCCGTTTTTGCTTGAACATTAAATGCCTCCAAATGGTATTTAATTAACTTCCGGAGTGAAGAAACCCTTTTTGAGAACTCAGAGTGAGTAAATTGGCCATTTTCATGCACTTTTAACCGTTCCATAAATCTTGTGTTTAGGGCCCCTGGAATTATGAAAATCACTTTAAACATGCTAATTTTAGCTCTAAAACTGATGATCCTCCTACAAATGTGAACTGACGTTCAAAAATAAAACATCTGAAAACAGACCATTTTCCACATTTCTGAAGCATGACGTAACTGGGGGGTGTTATCTCTTTTGTTGAAAATCAGCCGTTTTTGCTTGAACATTAAATGCCTCCAAATGGTATTTAATTCACTTCCCGAGCCCCAGGAAGCATGAAAATCACTTTAAACATGCTAATTTTAGCTCTAACACTGATGATCCACCTACAAATGTGAACTGACGTTCAAAAATAAAACATTTGAAAACGGACCATTTTCCACATTTCTGAAGCATGACGTAATGAGGGGGTAATATCTCTTTTGTCGAACATCAGCCGTTTTTGCTTGAACATTAAATGCCTCCAAATGGGATTTAATTGACTTCCCGGGGTGAAGAAACCCGATTTGAGAACTCAGAGTGAGTAAATTGGCCATTTTCATGCACTTTTAACCATTCCATAAATCTTGTGTTTAGGGCCCCTGGAATTATGAAAATCATTTTAAACATGCTAATTTTAGCTCTAAAACTGATGATCCACCTACAAATGTGAACTGACGTTCAAAAATAAAACATTTGAAAACAGACCATTTTCCACATTTCTGAAGCATGACGTAACTGGGGGGTGTTATCTCTTTTGTCAAAAATCAGCCGTTTTTGCTTGAACATTAAATGCCTCCAAATGGTATTTAATTCACTTCCCGAGCCCCTGGAAGCATGAAAATCACTTTAAACATGCTAATTTTAGCTCTAACACTGATGATCCACCTACAAATGTGAACTGACGTTCAAAAATAAAACATTTGAAAACGGACCATTTTCCACATTTTTGAAGCATGACGTAATGAGGGGGTAATATCTCTTTTGTCGAACATCAGCCGTTTTTGCTTGAACATTAAATGCCTCCAAATGGGATTTAATTGACTTCCCGGGGTGAAGAAACCCGATTTGAGAACTCAGAGTGAGTAAATTGGCCATTTTCATGCACTTTTAACCATTCCATAAATCTTGTGTTTAGGGCCCCTGGAATTATGAAAATCACTTTAAACATGCTAATTTTAGCTCTAAAACTGATGATCCACCTACAAATGTGAACTGACGTTCAAAAATAAAACATTTGAAAACAGACCATTTTCCACATTTCTGAAGCATGACGTAACTGGGGGGTGTTATCTCTTTTGTCAAAAATCAGCCGTTTTTGCTTGAAAATTAAATGCCTCCAAATGGTATTTAATTCACTTCCCGAGCCCCTGGAAGCATGAAAATCACTTTAAACATGCTAATTTTAGCTCTAACACTGATGATCCACCTACAAATGTGAACTGACGTTCAAAAATAAAACATTTGAAAACGGACCATTTTCCACATTTTTGAAGCATGACGTAATGGGGGGGTGTTATCTCTTTTGTCGAAAATCAGCCGTTTTTGCTTGAACATTAAATGCCTCCAAATGGTATTTAATTCACTTCCCGAGCCCCTGGAAGCATGAAAATCACTTCAAACATGTTAATTTTGGCTCTAACACTGATGATCCACCTACAAATGTGAACTGACGTTCAAAAATAAAACATTTGAAAACGGACCATTTTCCACATTTCTGAAGCATGACGTAATGGGGGGTGTTATCTCTTCTGTCAAAAATCAGCCGTATTTGCTTGAACATTAAGTGCCTCCAAATAGTATTTAATTCACTTCCCGATCCCCTGGAAGCATGAAAATCACTTTAAACATGCTAATTTTAGCTCTAACACTGATGATCAACCTACAAATGTGAACTGACGTTCAAAAATAAAACATTTGAAAACGGACCATTTTCTACATTTCTGAAGCATGACGTATAGAGGGGGTGTTATCTCTTTTGTCGAAAATCAGCCATTTTTGCTTGAACATTAAATGCCTCCAAATGGTATTTAATTAACTTCCGGAGTGAAGAAACCCTTTTTGAGAACTCAGAGTGAGTAAATTGGCCATTTTCATGCACTTTTAACCGTTCCATAAATCTTGTGTTTAGGGCCCCTGGAAATATGAAAATCACTTTAAACATGCTAATTTTAGCTCTAAAACTGATGATCCTCCTACAAATGTGAACTGACGTTCAAAAATAAAACATCTGAAAACAGACCATTTTCCACATTTCTGAAGCATGACGTAATGGGGGGTGTTATCTCTTTTGTCGAACATCAGCCGTTTTTGCTTGAACATTAAATGCCTCCAAATGGGATTTAATTGACTTCCCGGGGTGAAGAAACCCTTTTTGAGAACTCAGAGTGAGTAAATTGGCCATTTTCATGCACTTTTAACCATTCCATAAATCTTGTGTTTAGGGCCCCTGGAATTATGAAAATCACTTTAAACATGCTAATTTTAGCTCTAAAACTGATGATCCACCTACAAATGTGAACTGACGTTCAAAAATAAAACATTTGAAAACAGACCATTTTCCACATTTCTGAAGCATGACGTAACTGGGGGGTGTTATCTCTTTTGTCAAAAATCAGCCGTTTTTGCTTGAACATTAAATGCCTCCAAATGGTATTTAATTCACTTCCCGAGCCCCTGGAAGCATGAAAATCACTTTAAACATGCTAATTTTAGCTCTAACACTGATGATCCACCTACAAATGTGAACTGACGTTCAAATAGAAAACATTTGAAAACCGACCATTTTCCACATTTCTGAAGCATGACGTAAGGGGGGGTGTTATCTCTTTTGTCGAAAATCAGCTGTTTTTGCTTGAACATTAAATGCCTCCAAATGGTATTTAATTCACTTCCCGAGCCCCTGGAAGCATGAAAATCACTTTAAACATGCTAATTTTAGCTCTAACACTGATGATCCACCTACAAATGTGAACTGACGTTCAAAAATAAAACATTTGAAAATGGACCATTTTCCACATTTCTGAAGCATGACGTAATGGGGGGTGTTATCTCTTTTGTCGAACATCAGCCATTTTTGCTTGAACATTAAATGCCTCCAAATGGGATTTAATTGACTTCCCGGGGTGAAGAAACCCTTTTTGAGAACTCAGAGAGAGTAAATTGGCCATTTTCATGCACTTTTAACCATTCCATAAATCTTGTGTTTAGGGCCCCTGGAATTATGAAAATCACTTTAAACATGCTAATTTTAGCTCTAAAACTTATGATCCACCTACAAATGTGAACTGACATTCAAAAATAAAACATTTGAAAACAGACCATTTTCCACATTTCTGAAGCATGACGTAACTGGGGGGTGTTATCTCTTTTGTCGAAAATCAGCCGTTTTTGCTTGAACATTAAATGCCTCCAAATGGTATTTAATTCACTTCCCGAGCCCCTGGAAGCATGAAAATCACTTTAAACATGCTAATTTTAGCTCTAACACTGATGATCCACCTACAAATGTGAACTGACGTTCAAAAATAAAACATTTGAAAATGGACCATTTTCCACATTTCTGAAGCATGACGTAATGGGGGGTGTTATCTCTTTTGACGAACATCAGCCGTTTTTGCTTGAACATTAAATGCCTCCAAATGGGATTTAATTGACTTCCCGGGGTGAAGAAACCCTTTTTGAGAACTCAGAGTGAGTAAATTGGCCATTTTCATGCACTTTTAACCATTCCATAAATCTTGTGTTTAGGGCCCCTGGAATTATGAAAATCACTTTAAACATGCTAATTTTAGCTCTAAAACTGATGATCCACCTACAAATGTGAACTGACGTTCAAAAATAAAACATTTGAAAACAGACCATTTTCCACATTTCTGAAGCATGACGTAACTGGGGGGTGTTATCTCTTTTGTCAAAAATCAGCCGTTTTTGCTTGAACATTAAATGCCTCCAAATGGTATTTAATTCACTTCCCGAGCCCCTGGAAGCATGAAAATCACTTTAAACATGCTAATTTTAGCTCTAACACTGATGATCCACCTACAAATGTGAACTGACGTTCAAAAATAAAACATTTGAAAACGGACCATTTTCCACATTTTTGAAGCATGACGTAATGGGGGGGTGTTATCTCTTTTGTCGAAAATCAGCCGTTTTTGCTTGAACATTAAATGCCTCCAAATGGTATTTAATTCACTTCCCGAGCCCCTGGAAGCATGAAAATCACTTCAAACATGTTAATTTTGGCTCTAACACTGATGATCCACCTACAAATGTGAACTGACGTTCAAAAATAAAACATTTGAAAACGGACCATTTTCCACATTTCTGAAGCATGACGTAACGGGGGGTGTTATCTCTTCTGTCAAAAATCAGCCGTATTTGCTTGAACATTAAGTGCCTCCAAATAGTATTTAATTCACTTCCCGAGCCCCTGGAAGCATGAAAATCACTTTAAACATGCTAATTTTAGCTCTAACACTGATGATCAACCTACAAATGTGAACTGACGTTCAAAAATAAAATATTTGAAAACGGACAATTCTCCACATTTCTGAAGCATGACGTAATGGGGGGGTGTTATCTGTTTTGTCAAAAATCAGCCGTTTTTGCTTGAACATTAAGTGCCTCCAAATAGTATTTAATTCACTTCCCGATCCCCTGGAAGCATGAAAATCACTTTAAACATGCTAATTTTAGCTCTAACACTGATGATCAACCTACAAATGTGAACTGACGTTCAAAAATAAAACATTTGAAAACGGACCATTTTCCACATTTTTGAAGCATGACGTAATGGGGGGGTGTTATCTCTTTTGTCGAAAATCAGCCGTTTTTGCTTGAACATTAAATGCCTCCAAATGGTATTTCATTCACTTCCCGAGCCCCTGGAAGCATGAAAATCACTTCAAACATGTTAATTTTGGCTCTAACACTGATGATCCACCTACAAATGTGAACTGACGTTCAAAAATAAAACATTTGAAAACGGACCATTTTCCACATTTCTGAAGCATGACGTAATGGGGGGTGTTATCTCTTCTGTCAAAAATCAGCCGTATTTGCTTGAACATTAAGTGCCTCCAAATAGTATTTAATTCACTTCCCGAGCCCCTGGAAGCATGAAAATCACTTTAAACATGCTAATTTTAGCTCTAACACTGATGATCAACCTACAAATGTGAACTGACGTTCAAAAATAAAATATTTGAAAACGGACCATTCTCCACATTTCTGAAGCATGACGTAATGGGGGGTTGTTATCTGTTTTGTCAAAAATCAGCCGTTTTTGCTTGAACATTAAGTGCCTCCAAATAGTATTTAATTCACTTCCCGATCCCCTGGAAGCATGAAAATCACTTTAAACATGCTAATTTTAGCTCTAACACTGATGATCAACCTACAAATGTGAACTGACGTTCAAAAATAAAACATTTAAAAACGGACCATTTTCTACATTTCTGAATCATGACGTAATGAGGGGGTGTTATCTCTTCTGTCGAAAATCAGCCGTTTTTGCTTGAACATTAAATGCCTCCAAATGGTATTTAATTAACTTCCGGAGTGAAGAAACCCTTTTTGAGAACTCAGAGTGAGTAAATTGGCCATTTTCATGCACTTTTAACCGTTCCATAAATCTTGTGTTTAGGGCCCCTGGAATTATGAAAATCACTTTAAACATGCTAATTTTAGCTCTAAAACTGATGATCCTCCTACAAATGTGAACTGACGTTCAAAAATAAAACATCTGAAAACAGACCATTTTCCACATTTCTGAAGCATGACGTAACTGGGGGGTGTTATCTCTTTTGTCGAAAATCAGCCGTTTTTGCTTGAACATTAAATGCCTCCAAATGGTATTTAATTCACTTCCCGAGCCCCAGGAAGCATGAAAATCACTTTAAACATGCTAATTTTAGCTCTAACACTGATGATCCACCTACAAATGTGAACTGACGTTCAAAAATAAAACATTTGAAAACGGATCATTTTCCACATTTCTGAAGCATGACGTAATGAGGGGGTAATATCTCTTTTGTCGAACATCAGCCGTTTTTGCTTGAACATTAAATGCCTCCAAATGGGATTTAATTGACTTCCCGGGGTGAAGAAACCCGATTTGAGAACTCAGAGTGAGTAAATTGGCCATTTTCATGCACTTTTAACCATTCCATAAATCTTGTGTTTAGGGCCCCTGGAATTATGAAAATCACTTTAAACATGCTAATTTTAGCTCTAAAACTGATGATCCACCTACAAATGTGAACTGACGTTCAAAAATAAAACATTTGAAAACAGACCATTTTCCACATTTCTGAAGCATGACGTAACTGGGGGGTGTTATCTCTTTTGTCAAAAATCAGCCGTTTTTGCTTGAACATTAAATGCCTCCAAATGGTATTTAATTCACTTCCCGAGCCCCTGGAAGCATGAAAATCACTTTAAACATGCTAATTTTAGCTCTAACACTGATGATCCACCTACAAATGTGAACTGACGTTCAAAAATAAAACATTTGAAAACGGACCATTTTCCACATTTTTGAAGCATGACGTAATGGGGGGGTGTTATCTCTTTTGTCGAAAATCAGCCGTTTTTGCTTGAACATTAAATGCCTCCAAATGGTATTTAATTCACTTCCCGAGCCCCTGGAAGCATGAAAATCACTTTAAACATGCCAATTTTAGCTCTAACACTGATGATCCACCTACAAATGTGAACTGACGTTCAAAAATAAAACATTTGAAAACGGACCATTTTCCACATTTTTGAAGTATGACGTAATGGGGGGGTGTTATCTCTTTTGTCGAAAATCAGCCGTTTTTGCTTGAACATTAAATGCCTCCAAATGGTATTTAATTCACTTCCCGAGCCCCTGGAAGCATGAAAATCACTTCAAACATGTTAATTCTGGCTCTAACACTGATGATCCACCTACAAATGTGAACTGACGTTCAAAAATAAAACATTTGAAAACGGACCATTTTCCACATTTCTGAAGCATGACGTAATGGGGGGTGTTATCTCTTCTGTCAAAAATCAGCCGTTTTTGCTTGAACATTAAATGCCTCCAAATGGTATTTAATTCACTTCCCGAGCCCCTGGAAGCATGAAAATCACTTCAAACATGTTAATTTTGGCTCTAACACTGATGATCCACCTACAAATGTGAACTGACGTTCAAAAATAAAACATTTGAAAACGGACCATTTTCCACATTTCTGAAGCATGACGTAATGGGGGGTGTTATCTCTTCTGTCAAAAATCAGCCGTATTTGCTTGAACATTAAGTGCCTCCAAATAGTATTTAATTCACTTCCCGAGCCCCTGGAAGCATGAAAATCACTTTAAACATGCTAATTTTAGCTCTAACACTGATGATCAACCTACAAATGTGAACTGACGTTCAAAAATAAAATATTTGAAAACGGACCATTCTCCACATTTCTGAAGCATGACGTAATGGGGGGTTGTTATCTGTTTTGTCAAAAATCAGCCGTTTTTGCTTGAACATTAAGTGCCTCCAAATAGTATTTAATTCACTTCCTGATCCCCTGGAAGCATGAAAATCACTTTAAACATGCTAATTTTAGCTCTAACACTGATGATCAACCTACAAATGTGAACTGACGTTCAAAAATAAAACATTTAAAAACGGACCATTTTCTACATTTCTGAAGCATGACGTAATGAGGGGGTGTTATCTCTTCTGTCGAAAATCAGCCGTTTTTGCTTGAACATTAAATGCCTCCAAATGGTATTTAATTAACTTCCGGAGTGAAGAAACCCTTTTTGAGAACTCAGAGTGAGTAAATTGGCCATTTTCATGCACTTTTAACCGTTCCATAAATCTTGTGTTTAGGGCCCCTGGAATTATGAAAATCACTTTAAACATGCTAATTTTAGCTCTAAAACTGATGATCCTCCTACAAATGTGAACTGACGTTCAAAAATAAAACATCTGAAAACAGACCATTTTCCACATTTCTGAAGCATGACGTAACTGGGGGGTGTTATCTCTTTTGTTGAAAATCAGCCGTTTTTGCTTGAACATTAAATGCCTCCAAATGGTATTTAATTCACTTCCCGAGCCCCAGGAAGCATGAAAATCACTTTAAACATGCTAATTTTAGCTCTAACACTGATGATCCACCTACAAATGTGAACTGACGTTCAAAAATAAAACATTTGAAAACGGACCATTTTCCACATTTCTGAAGCATGACGTAATGAGGGGGTAATATCTCTTTTGTCGAACATCAGCCGTTTTTGCTTGAACATTAAATGCCTCCAAATGGGATTTAATTGACTTCCCGGGGTGAAGAAACCCGATTTGAGAACTCAGAGTGAGTAAATTGGCCATTTTCATGCACTTTTAACCATTCCATAAATCTTGTGTTTAGGGCCCCTGGAATTATGAAAATCACTTTAAACATGCTAATTTTAGCTCTAAAACTGATGATCCACCTACAAATGTGAACTGACGTTCAAAAATAAAACATTTGAAAACAGACCATTTTCCACATTTCTGAAGCATGACGTAACTGGGGGGTGTTATCTCTTTTGTCAAAAATCAGCCGTTTTTGCTTGAACATTAAATGCCTCCAAATGGTATTTAATTCACTTCCCGAGCCCCTGGAAGCATGAAAATCACTTTAAACATGCTAATTTTAGCTCTAACACTGATGATCCACCTACAAATGTGAACTGACGTTCAAAAATAAAACATTTGAAAACGGACCATTTTCCACATTTTTGAAGCATGACGTAATGAGGGGGTAATATCTCTTTTGTCGAACATCAGCCGTTTTTGCTTGAACATTAAATGCCTCCAAATGGGATTTAATTGACTTCCCGGGGTGAAGAAACCCGATTTGAGAACTCAGAGTGAGTAAATTGGCCATTTTCATGCACTTTTAACCATTCCATAAATCTTGTGTTTAGGGCCCCTGGAATTATGAAAATCACTTTAAACATGCTAATTTTAGCTCTAAAACTGATGATCCACCTACAAATGTGAACTGACGTTCAAAAATAAAACATTTGAAAACAGACCATTTTCCACATTTCTGAAGCATGACGTAACTGGGGGGTGTTATCTCTTTTGTCAAAAATCAGCCGTTTTTGCTTGAACATTAAATGCCTCCAAATGGTATTTAATTCACTTCCCGAGCCCCTGGAAGCATGAAAATCACTTTAAACATGCTAATTTTAGCTCTAACACTGATGATCCACCTACAAATGTGAACTGACGTTCAAAAATAAAACATTTGAAAACGGACCATTTTCCACATTTTTGAAGCATGACGTAATGGGGGGGTGTTATCTCTTTTGTCGAAAATCAGCCGTTTTTGCTTGAACATTAAATGCCTCCAAATGGTATTTAATTCACTTCCCGAGCCCCTGGAAGCATGAAAATCACTTCAAACATGTTAATTTTGGCTCTAACACTGATGATCCACCTACAAATGTGAACTGACGTTCAAAAATAAAACATTTGAAAACGGACCATTTTCCACATTTCTGAAGCATGACGTAATGGGGGGTGTTATCTCTTCTGTCAAAAATCAGCCGTATTTGCTTGAACATTAAGTGCCTCCAAATAGTATTTAATTCACTTCCCGATCCCCTGGAAGCATGAAAATCACTTTAAACATGCTAATTTTAGCTCTAACACTGATGATCAACCTACAAATGTGAACTGACGTTCAAAAATAAAACATTTGAAAACGGACCATTTTCTACATTTCTGAAGCATGACGTATAGAGGGGGTGTTATCTCTTTTGTCGAAAATCAGCCATTTTTGCTTGAACATTAAATGCCTCCAAATGGTATTTAATTAACTTCCGGAGTGAAGAAACCCTTTTTGAGAACTCAGAGTGAGTAAATTGGCCATTTTCATGCACTTTTAACCGTTCCATAAATCTTGTGTTTAGGGCCCCTGGAAATATGAAAATCACTTTAAACATGCTAATTTTAGCTCTAAAACTGATGATCCTCCTACAAATGTGAACTGACGTTCAAAAATAAAACATCTGAAAACAGACCATTTTCCACATTTCTGAAGCATGACGTAATGGGGGGTGTTATCTCTTTTGTCGAACATCAGCCGTTTTTGCTTGAACATTAAATGCCTCCAAATGGGATTTAATTGACTTCCCGGGGTGAAGAAACCCTTTTTGAGAACTCAGAGTGAGTAAATTGGCCATTTTCATGCACTTTTAACCATTCCATAAATCTTGTGTTTAGGGCCCCTGGAATTATGAAAATCACTTTAAACATGCTAATTTTAGCTCTAAAACTGATGATCCACCTACAAATGTGAACTGACGTTCAAAAATAAAACATTTGAAAACAGACCATTTTCCACATTTCTGAAGCATGACGTAACTGGGGGGTGTTATCTCTTTTGTCAAAAATCAGCCGTTTTTGCTTGAACATTAAATGCCTCCAAATGGTATTTAATTCACTTCCCGAGCCCCTGGAAGCATGAAAATCACTTTAAACATGCTAATTTTAGCTCTAACACTGATGATCCACCTACAAATGTGAACTGACGTTCAAATAGAAAACATTTGAAAACCGACCATTTTCCACATTTCTGAAGCATGACGTAAGGGGGGGTGTTATCTCTTTTGTCGAAAATCAGCTGTTTTTGCTTGAACATTAAATGCCTCCAAATGGTATTTAATTCACTTCCCGAGCCCCTGGAAGCATGAAAATCACTTTAAACATGCTAATTTTAGCTCTAACACTGATGATCCACCTACAAATGTGAACTGACGTTCAAAAATAAAACATTTGAAAATGGACCATTTTCCACATTTCTGAAGCATGACGTAATGGGGGGTGTTATCTCTTTTGTCGAACATCAGCCATTTTTGCTTGAACATTAAATGCCTCCAAATGGGATTTAATTGACTTCCCGGGGTGAAGAAACCCTTTTTGAGAACTCAGAGAGAGTAAATTGGCCATTTTCATGCACTTTTAACCATTCCATAAATCTTGTGTTTAGGGCCCCTGGAATTATGAAAATCACTTTAAACATGCTAATTTTAGCTCTAAAACTTATGATCCACCTACAAATGTGAACTGACATTCAAAAATAAAACATTTGAAAACAGACCATTTTCCACATTTCTGAAGCATGACGTAACTGGGGGGTGTTATCTCTTTTGTCGAAAATCAGCCGTTTTTGCTTGAACATTAAATGCCTCCAAATGGTATTTAATTCACTTCCCGAGCCCCTGGAAGCATGAAAATCACTTTAAACATGCTAATTTTAGCTCTAACACTGATGATCCACCTACAAATGTGAACTGACGTTCAAAAATAAAACATTTGAAAATGGACCATTTTCCACATTTCTGAAGCATGACGTAATGGGGGGTGTTATCTCTTTTGACGAACATCAGCCGTTTTTGCTTGAACATTAAATGCCTCCAAATGGGATTTAATTGACTTCCCGGGGTGAAGAAACCCTTTTTGAGAACTCAGAGTGAGTAAATTGGCCATTTTCATGCACTTTTAACCATTCCATAAATCTTGTGTTTAGGGCCCCTGGAATTATGAAAATCACTTTAAACATGCTAATTTTAGCTCTAAAACTGATGATCCACCTACAAATGTGAACTGACGTTCAAAAATAAAACATTTGAAAACAGACCATTTTCCACATTTCTGAAGCATGACGTAACTGGGGGGTGTTATCTCTTTTGTCAAAAATCAGCCGTTTTTGCTTGAACATTAAATGCCTCCAAATGGTATTTAATTCACTTCCCGAGCCCCTGGAAGCATGAAAATCACTTTAAACATGCTAATTTTAGCTCTAACACTGATGATCCACCTACAAATGTGAACTGACGTTCAAAAATAAAACATTTGAAAACGGACCATTTTCCACATTTTTGAAGCATGACGTAATGGGGGGGTGTTATCTCTTTTGTCGAAAATCAGCCGTTTTTGCTTGAACATTAAATGCCTCCAAATGGGATTTAATTGACTTCCCGGGGTGAAGAAACCCGATTTGAGAACTCAGAGTGAGTAAATTGGCCATTTTCATGCACTTTTAACCATTCCATAAATCTTGTGTTTAGGGCCCCTGGAATTATGAAAATCACTTTAAACATGCTAATTTTAGCTCTAAAACTGATGATCCACCTACAAATGTGAACTGACGTTCAAAAATAAAACATTTGAAAACAGACCATTTTCCACATTTCTGAAGCATGACGTAACTGGGGGGTGTTATCTCTTTTGTCAAAAATCAGCCGTTTTTGCTTGAACATTAAATGCCTCCAAATGGTATTTAATTCACTTCCCGAGCCCCTGGAAGCATGAAAATCACTTTAAACATGCTAATTTTAGCTCTAACACTGATGATCCACCTACAAATGTGAACTGACGTTCAAAAATAAAACATTTGAAAACGGACCATTTTCCACATTTTTGAAGCATGACGTAATGAGGGGGTAATATCTCTTTTGTCGAACATCAGCCGTTTTTGCTTGAACATTAAATGCCTCCAAATGGGATTTAATTGACTTCCCGGGGTGAAGAAACCCGATTTGAGAACTCAGAGTGAGTAAATTGGCCATTTTCATGCACTTTTAACCATTCCATAAATCTTGTGTTTAGGGCCCCTGGAATTATGAAAATCACTTTAAACATGCTAATTTTAGCTCTAAAACTGATGATCCACCTACAAATGTGAACTGACGTTCAAAAATAAAACATTTGAAAACAGACCATTTTCCACATTTCTGAAGCATGACGTAACTGGGGGGTGTTATCTCTTTTGTCAAAAATCAGCCGTTTTTGCTTGAACATTAAATGCCTCCAAATGGTATTTAATTCACTTCCCGAGCCCCTGGAAGCATGAAAATCACTTTAAACATGCTAATTTTAGCTCTAACACTGATGATCCACCTACAAATGTGAACTGACGTTCAAAAATAAAACATTTGAAAACGGACCATTTTCCACATTTTTGAAGCATGACGTAATGGGGGGGTGTTATCTCTTTTGTCGAAAATCAGCCGTTTTTGCTTGAACATTAAATGCCTCCAAATGGTATTTAATTCACTTCCCGAGCCCCTGGAAGCATGAAAATCACTTCAAACATGTTAATTTTGGCTCTAACACTGATGATCCACCTACAAATGTGAACTGACGTTCAAAAATAAAACATTTGAAAACGGACCATTTTCCACATTTCTGAAGCATGACGTAATGGGGGGTGTTATCTCTTCTGTCAAAAATCAGCCGTATTTGCTTGAACATTAAGTGCCTCCAAATAGTATTTAATTCACTTCCCGATCCCCTGGAAGCATGAAAATCACTTTAAACATGCTAATTTTAGCTCTAACACTGATGATCAACCTACAAATGTGAACTGACGTTCAAAAATAAAACATTTGAAAACGGACCATTTTCTACATTTCTGAAGCATGACGTATAGAGGGGGTGTTATCTCTTTTGTCGAAAATCAGCCATTTTTGCTTGAACATTAAATGCCTCCAAATGGTATTTAATTAACTTCCGGAGTGAAGAAACCCTTTTTGAGAACTCAGAGTGAGTAAATTGGCCATTTTCATGCACTTTTAACCGTTCCATAAATCTTGTGTTTAGGGCCCCTGGAAATATGAAAATCACTTTAAACATGCTAATTTTAGCTCTAAAACTGATGATCCTCCTACAAATGTGAACTGACGTTCAAAAATAAAACATCTGAAAACAGACCATTTTCCACATTTCTGAAGCATGACGTAATGGGGGGTGTTATCTCTTTTGTCGAACATCAGCCGTTTTTGCTTGAACATTAAATGCCTCCAAATGGGATTTAATTGACTTCCCGGGGTGAAGAAACCCTTTTTGAGAACTCAGAGTGAGTAAATTGGCCATTTTCATGCACTTTTAACCATTCCATAAATCTTGTGTTTAGGGCCCCTGGAATTATGAAAATCACTTTAAACATGCTAATTTTAGCTCTAAAACTGATGATCCACCTACAAATGTGAACTGACGTTCAAAAATAAAACATTTGAAAACAGACCATTTTCCACATTTCTGAAGCATGACGTAACTGGGGGGTGTTATCTCTTTTGTCAAAAATCAGCCGTTTTTGCTTGAACATTAAATGCCTCCAAATGGTATTTAATTCACTTCCCGAGCCCCTGGAAGCATGAAAATCACTTTAAACATGCTAATTTTAGCTCTAACACTGATGATCCACCTACAAATGTGAACTGACGTTCAAATAGAAAACATTTGAAAACCGACCATTTTCCACATTTCTGAAGCATGACGTAAGGGGGGGTGTTATCTCTTTTGTCGAAAATCAGCTGTTTTTGCTTGAACATTAAATGCCTCCAAATGGTATTTAATTCACTTCCCGAGCCCCTGGAAGCATGAAAATCACTTTAAACATGCTAATTTTAGCTCTAACACTGATGATCCACCTACAAATGTGAACTGACGTTCAAAAATAAAACATTTGAAAATGGACCATTTTCCACATTTCTGAAGCATGACGTAATGGGGGGTGTTATCTCTTTTGTCGAACATCAGCCATTTTTGCTTGAACATTAAATGCCTCCAAATGGGATTTAATTGACTTCCCGGGGTGAAGAAACCCTTTTTGAGAACTCAGAGAGAGTAAATTGGCCATTTTCATGCACTTTTAACCATTCCATAAATCTTGTGTTTAGGGCCCCTGGAATTATGAAAATCACTTTAAACATGCTAATTTTAGCTCTAAAACTTATGATCCACCTACAAATGTGAACTGACATTCAAAAATAAAACATTTGAAAACAGACCATTTTCCACATTTCTGAAGCATGACGTAACTGGGGGGTGTTATCTCTTTTGTCGAAAATCAGCCGTTTTTGCTTGAACATTAAATGCCTCCAAATGGTATTTAATTCACTTCCCGAGCCCCTGGAAGCATGAAAATCACTTTAAACATGCTAATTTTAGCTCTAACACTGATGATCCACCTACAAATGTGAACTGACGTTCAAAAATAAAACATTTGAAAATGGACCATTTTCCACATTTCTGAAGCATGACGTAATGGGGGGTGTTATCTCTTTTGACGAACATCAGCCGTTTTTGCTTGAACATTAAATGCCTCCAAATGGGATTTAATTGACTTCCCGGGGTGAAGAAACCCTTTTTGAGAACTCAGAGTGAGTAAATTGGCCATTTTCATGCACTTTTAACCATTCCATAAATCTTGTGTTTAGGGCCCCTGGAATTATGAAAATCACTTTAAACATGCTAATTTTAGCTCTAAAACTGATGATCCACCTACAAATGTGAACTGACGTTCAAAAATAAAACATTTGAAAACAGACCATTTTCCACATTTCTGAAGCATGACGTAACTGGGGGGTGTTATCTCTTTTGTCAAAAATCAGCCGTTTTTGCTTGAACATTAAATGCCTCCAAATGGTATTTAATTCACTTCCCGAGCCCCTGGAAGCATGAAAATCACTTTAAACATGCTAATTTTAGCTCTAACACTGATGATCCACCTACAAATGTGAACTGACGTTCAAAAATAAAACATTTGAAAATGGACCATTTTCCACATTTTTGAAGCATGACGTAATGGGGGGGTGTTATCTCTTTTGTCGAAAATCAGCCGTTTTTGCTTGAACATTAAATGCCTCCAAATGGTATTTAATTCACTTCCCGAGCCCCTGGAAGCATGAAAATCACTTCAAACATGTTAATTTTGGCTCTAACACTGATGATCCACCTACAAATGTGAACTGACGTTCAAAAATAAAACATTTGAAAACGGACCATTTTCCACATTTCTGAAGCATGACGTAACGGGGGGTGTTATCTCTTCTGTCAAAAATCAGCCGTATTTGCTTGAACATTAAGTGCCTCCAAATAGTATTTAATTCACTTCCCGAGCCCCTGGAAGCATGAAAATCACTTTAAACATGCTAATTTTAGCTCTAACACTGATGATCAACCTACAAATGTGAACTGACGTTCAAAAATAAAATATTTGAAAACGGACAATTCTCCACATTTCTGAAGCATGACGTAATGGGGGGGTGTTATCTGTTTTGTCAAAAATCAGCCGTTTTTGCTTGAACATTAAGTGCCTCCAAATAGTATTTAATTCACTTCCCGATCCCCTGGAAGCATGAAAATCACTTTAAACATGCTAATTTTAGCTCTAACACTGATGATCAACCTACAAATGTGAACTGACGTTCAAAAATAAAACATTTGAAAACGGACCATTTTCCACATTTTTGAAGCATGACGTAATGGGGGGGTGTTATCTCTTTTGTCGAAAATCAGCCGTTTTTGCTTGAACATTAAATGCCTCCAAATGGTATTTCATTCACTTCCCGAGCCCCTGGAAGCATGAAAATCACTTCAAACATGTTAATTTTGGCTCTAACACTGATGATCCACCTACAAATGTGAACTGACGTTCAAAAATAAAACATTTGAAAACGGACCATTTTCCACATTTCTGAAGCATGACGTAATGGGGGGTGTTATCTCTTCTGTCAAAAATCAGCCGTATTTGCTTGAACATTAAGTGCCTCCAAATAGTATTTAATTCACTTCCCGAGCCCCTGGAAGCATGAAAATCACTTTAAACATGCTAATTTTAGCTCTAACACTGATGATCAACCTACAAATGTGAACTGACGTTCAAAAATAAAATATTTGAAAACGGACCATTCTCCACATTTCTGAAGCATGACGTAATGGGGGGTTGTTATCTGTTTTGTCAAAAATCAGCCGTTTTTGCTTGAACATTAAGTGCCTCCAAATAGTATTTAATTCACTTCCCGATCCCCTGGAAGCATGAAAATCACTTTAAACATGCTAATTTTAGCTCTAACACTGATGATCAACCTACAAATGTGAACTGACGTTCAAAAATAAAACATTTAAAAACGGACCATTTTCTACATTTCTGAATCATGACGTAATGAGGGGGTGTTATCTCTTCTGTCGAAAATCAGCCGTTTTTGCTTGAACATTAAATGCCTCCAAATGGTATTTAATTAACTTCCGGAGTGAAGAAACCCTTTTTGAGAACTCAGAGTGAGTAAATTGGCCATTTTCATGCACTTTTAACCGTTCCATAAATCTTGTGTTTAGGGCCCCTGGAATTATGAAAATCACTTTAAACATGCTAATTTTAGCTCTAAAACTGATGATCCTCCTACAAATGTGAACTGACGTTCAAAAATAAAACATCTGAAAACAGACCATTTTCCACATTTCTGAAGCATGACGTAACTGGGGGGTGTTATCTCTTTTGTCGAAAATCAGCCGTTTTTGCTTGAACATTAAATGCCTCCAAATGGTATTTAATTCACTTCCCGAGCCCCAGGAAGCATGAAAATCACTTTAAACATGCTAATTTTAGCTCTAACACTGATGATCCACCTACAAATGTGAACTGACGTTCAAAAATAAAACATTTGAAAACGGATCATTTTCCACATTTCTGAAGCATGACGTAATGAGGGGGTAATATCTCTTTTGTCGAACATCAGCCGTTTTTGCTTGAACATTAAATGCCTCCAAATGGGATTTAATTGACTTCCCGGGGTGAAGAAACCCGATTTGAGAACTCAGAGTGAGTAAATTGGCCATTTTCATGCACTTTTAACCATTCCATAAATCTTGTGTTTAGGGCCCCTGGAATTATGAAAATCACTTTAAACATGCTAATTTTAGCTCTAAAACTGATGATCCACCTACAAATGTGAACTGACGTTCAAAAATAAAACATTTGAAAACAGACCATTTTCCACATTTCTGAAGCATGACGTAACTGGGGGGTGTTATCTCTTTTGTCAAAAATCAGCCGTTTTTGCTTGAACATTAAATGCCTCCAAATGGTATTTAATTCACTTCCCGAGCCCCTGGAAGCATGAAAATCACTTTAAACATGCTAATTTTAGCTCTAACACTGATGATCCACCTACAAATGTGAACTGACGTTCAAAAATAAAACATTTGAAAACGGACCATTTTCCACATTTTTGAAGCATGACGTAATGGGGGGGTGTTATCTCTTTTGTCGAAAATCAGCCGTTTTTGCTTGAACATTAAATGCCTCCAAATGGTATTTAATTCACTTCCCGAGCCCCTGGAAGCATGAAAATCACTTCAAACATGTTAATTTTGGCTCTAACACTGATGATCCACCTACAAATGTGAACTGACGTTCAAAAATAAAACATTTGAAAACGGACCATTTTCCACATTTCTGAAGCATGACGTAATGGGGGGTGTTATCTCTTCTGTCAAAAATCAGCCGTATTTGCTTGAACATTAAGTGCCTCCAAATAGTATTTAATTCACTTCCCGATCCCCTGGAAGCATGAAAATCACTTTAAACATGCTAATTTTAGCTCTAACACTGATGATCAACCTACAAATGTGAACTGACGTTCAAAAATAAAACATTTGAAAACGGACCATTTTCTACATTTCTGAAGCATGACGTATAGAGGGGGTGTTACCTCTTTTGTCGAAAATCAGCCATTTTTGCTTGAACATTAAATGCCTCCAAATGGTATTTAATTAACTTCCGGAGTGAAGAAACCCTTTTTGAGAACTCAGAGTGAGTAAATTGGCCATTTTCATGCACTTTTAACCGTTCCATAAATCTTGTGTTTAGGGCCCCTGGAATTATGAAAATCACTTTAAACATGCTAATTTTAGCTCTAAAACTGATGATCCTCCTACAAATGTGAACTGACGTTCAAAAATAAAACATCTGAAAACAGACCATTTTCCACATTTCTGAAGCATGACGTAATGGGGGGTGTTATCTCTTTTGTCGAACATCAGCCGTTTTTGCTTGAACATTAAATGCCTCCAAATGGGATTTAATTGACTTCCCGGGGTGAAGAAACCCTTTTTGAGAACTCAGAGTGAGTAAATTGGCCATTTTCATGCACTTTTAACCATTCCATAAATCTTGTGTTTAGGGCCCCTGGAATTATGAAAATCACTTTAAACATGCTAATTTTAGCTCTAAAACTGATGATCCACCTACAAATGTGAACTGACGTTCAAAAATAAAACATTTGAAAACAGACCATTTTCCACATTTCTGAAGCATGACGTAACTGGGGGGTGTTATCTCTTTTGTCAAAAATCAGCCGTTTTTGCTTGAACATTAAATGCCTCCAAATGGTATTTAATTCACTTCCCGAGCCCCTGGAAGCATGAAAATCACTTTAAACATGCTAATTTTAGCTCTAACACTGATGATCCACCTACAAATGTGAACTGACGTTCAAAAAGAAAACATTTGAAAACGGACCATTTTCCACATTTCTGAAGCATGACGTAATGGGGGGTGTTATCTCTTTTGTCGAAAATCAGCTGTTTTTGCTTGAACATTAAATGCCTCCAAATGGTATTTAATTCACATCCCGAGCCCCTGGAAGCATGAAAATCACTTCAAACATGTTAATTTTGGCTCTAACACTGATGATCCACCTACAAATGTGAACTGACGTTCAAAAATAAAACATTTGAAAACGGACCATTTTCCACATTTCTGAAGCATGACGTAATGGGGGTGTTATCTCTTTTGTCAAAAATCAGCCGTATTTGATTGAACATTAAGTGCCTCCAAATAGTATTTAATTCACTTCCCGAGCCCCTGGAAGCATGAAAATCACTTTAAACATGCTAATTTTAGCTCTAACACTGATGATCAACCTACAAATGTGAACTGACGTTCAAAAATAAAATATTTGAAAACGGACCATTCTCCAAATTTCTGAAGCATGACGTAATGGGGGGGTGTTATCTGTTTTGTCAAAAATCAGCCGTTTTTGCTTGAACATTAAGTGCCTCCAAATAGTATTTAATTCACTTCCCGATCCCCTGGAAGCATGAAAATCACTTTAAACATGCTAATTTTAGCTCTAACACTGATGATCAACCTACAAATGTGAACTGACGTTCAAAAATAAAACATTTGAAAACGGACCATTTTCTACATTTCTGAAGCATGACGTAATGAGGGGGTGTTATCTCTTTTGTCGAAAATCAGCCGTTTTTGCTTGAACATTAAATGCCTCCAAATGGTATTTAATTAACTTCCGGAGTGAAGAAACCCTTTTTGAGAACTCAGAGTGAGTAAATTGGCCATTTTCATGCACTTTTAACCGTTCCATAAATCTTGTGTTTAGGGCCCCTGGAATTATGAAAATCACTTTAAACATGCTAATTTTAGCTCTAAAACTGATGATCCTCCTACGAATGTGAACTGACGTTCAAAAATAAAACATCTGAAAACAGACCATTTTCCACATTTCTGAAGCATGACGTAACTGGGGGGTGTTATCTCTTTTGTCGAAAATCAGCCATTTTTGCTTGAACATTAAATGCCTCCAAATGGTATTTAATTCACTTCCCGAGCCCCTGGAAGCATGAAAATCACTTTAAACATGCTAATTTTAGCTCTAACACTGATGATCCACCTACAAATGTGAACTGACGTTCAAAAATAAAACATTTGAAAATGGACCATTTTCCACATTTCTGAAGCATGACGTAATGGGGGGTGTTATCTCTTTTGTCGAACATCAGCCATTTTTGCTTGAACATTAAATGCCTCCAAATGGGATTTAATTGACTTCCCGGGGAGAAGAAACCCTTTTTGAGAACTCAGAGAGAGTAAATTGGCCATTTTCATGCACTTTTAACCATTCCAAAAATCTTGTGTTTAGGGCCCCTGGAATTATGAAAATCACTTTAAACATGCTAATTTTAGCTCTAAAACTGATGATCCACCTACAAATGTGAACTGACATTCAAAAATAAAACATTTGAAAACAGACCATTTTCCACATTTCTGAAGCATAACGTAACTGGGGGGTGTTATCTCTTTTGTCGAAAATCAGCCGTTTTTGCTTGAACATTAAATGCCTCCAAATGGTATTTAATTCACTTCCCGAGCCCCTGGAAGCATGAAAATCACTTTAAACATGCTAATTTTAGCTCTAACACTGATGATCCACCTACAAATGTGAACTGACGTTCAAAAATAAAACATTTGAAAATGGACCATTTTCCACATTTCTGAAGCATGACGTAATGGGGGGTGTTATCTCTTTTGACGAACATCAGCCGTTTTTGCTTGAACATTAAATGCCTCCAAATGGGATTTAATTGACTTCCCGGGGTGAAGAAACCCTTTTTGAGAACTCAGAGTGAGTAAATTGGCCATTTTCATGCACTTTTAACCATTCCATAAATCTTGTGTTTAGGGCCCCTGGAATTATGAAAATCACTTTAAACATGCTAATTTTAGCTCTAAAACTGATGATCCACCTACAAATGTGAACTGACGTTCAAAAATAAAACATTTGAAAACAGACCATTTTCCACATTTCTGAAGCATGACGTAACTGGGGGGTGTTATCTCTTTTGTCAAAAATCAGCCGTTTTTGCTTGAACATTAAATGCCTCCAAATGGTATTTAATTCACTTCCCGAGCCCCTGGAAGCATGAAAATCACTTTAAACATGCTAATTTTAGCTCTAACACTGATGATCCACCTACAAATGTGAACTGACGTTCAAAAATAAAACATTTGAAAACGGACCATTTTCCACATTTTTGAAGCATGACGTAATGGGGGGGTGTTATCTCTTTTGTCGAAAATCAGCCGTTTTTGCTTGAACATTAAATGCCTCCAAATGGTATTTAATTCACTTCCCGAGCCCCTGGAAGCATGAAAATCACTTCAAACATGTTAATTTTGGCTCTAACACTGATGATCCACCTACAAATGTGAACTGACGTTCAAAAATAAAACATTTGAAAACGGACCATTTTCCACATTTCTGAAGCATGACGTAATGGGGGGTGTTATCTCTTCTGTCAAAAATCAGCCGTATTTGCTTGAACATTAAGTGCCTCCAAATAGTATTTAATTCACTTCCCGAGCCCCTGGAAGCATGAAAATCACTTTAAACATGCTAATTTTAGCTCTAACACTGATGATCAACCTAAAAATGTGAACTGACGTTCAAAAATAAAATATTTGAAAACGGACCATTCTCCACATTTCTGAAGCATGACGTAATGGGGGGGTGTTATCTGTTTTGTCAAAAATCTGCCGTTTTTGCTTGAACATTAAGTGCCTCCAAATAGTATTTAATTCACTTCCCGATCCCCTGGAAGCATGAAAATCACTTTAAACATGCTAATTTTAGCTCTAACACTGATGATCAACCTACAAATGTGAACTGACGTTCAAAAATAAATTTGAAAACGGACCATTTTCTACATTTCTGAAGCATGACGTAATGGGGGGGTGTTATCTCTTTTGTCGAAAATCAGCCATTTTTGCTTGAACATTAAATGCCTCCAAATGGTATTTAATTAACTTCCGGAGTGAAGAAACCCTTTTTGAGAACTCAGAGTGAGTAAATTGGCCATTTTCATGCACTTTTAACCGTTCCATAAATCTTGTGTTTAGGGCCCCTGGAATTATGAAAATCACTTTAAACATGCTAATTTTAGCTCTAAAACTGATGATCTACCTACAAATGTGAACTGACGTTCAAAAATAAAACATTTGAAAACAGACCATTTTCCACATTTCTGAAGCATGACGTAACTGGGGGGTGTTATCTCTTTTGTCAAAAATCAGCCGTTTTTGCTTGAACATTAAATGCCTCCAAATGGTATTTAATTCACTTCCCAAGCCCCTGGAAGCATGAAAATCACTTTAAACATGCTAATTTTAGCTCTAACACTGATGATCCACCTACAAATGAGAACTGACTTTCAAAAATAAAACATTTGAAAATGGACCATTTTCCACATTTCTGAAGCATGACGTAATGGGGGGTGTTATCTCTTTTGTCGAACATCAGCCATTTTTGCTTGAACATTAAATGCCTCCAAATGGGATTTAATTGACTTCCCGGGGTGAAGAAACCCTTTTTGAGAACTCAGAGTGAGTAAATTGGCCATTTTCATGCACTTTTAACCATTCCATAAATCTTGTGTTTAGGGCCCCTGGAATTATGAAAATCACTTTAAACATGCTAATTTTAGCTCTAAAACTGATGATCCACCTACAAATGTGAACTGACGTTCAAAAATAAAACATTTGAAAACAGACCATTTTCCACATTTCTGAAGCATGACGTAACTGGGGGGTGTTATCTCTTTTGTCGAAAATCAGCCGTTTTTGCTTGAACATTAAATGCCTCCAAATGGTATTTAATTCACTTCCCGAGCCCCTGGAAGCATGAAAATCACTTTAAACATGCTAATTTTAGCTCTAACACTGATGATCCACCTACAAATGTGAACTGACGTTCAAAAATAAAACATTTGAAAATTTACCATTTTCCACATTTCTGAAGCATGACGTAATGGGGGGTGTTATCTCTTTTGTCGAACATCAGCCGTTTTTGCTTGAACATTAAATGCCTCCAAATGGTATTTAATTAACTTCCGGAGTGAAGAAACCCTTTTTGAGAACTCAGAGTGAGTAAATTGGCCATTTTCATGCACTTTTAACCGTTCCATAAATCTTGTGTTTAGGGCCCCTGGAATTATGAAAATCACTTTAAACATGCTAATTTTAGCTCTAAAACTGATGATCCTCCTACAAATGTGAACTGACGTTCAAAAATAAAACATCCGAAAACAGACCATTTTCCACATTTCTGAAGCATGACGTAAGTGGGGGGTGTTATCTCTTTTGTCGAAAATCAGCCGTTTTTGCTTGAACATTAAATCCCTCCAAATGGTATTTAATTCACTTCCCGAGCCCCTGGAAGCATGAAAATCACTTAAAACATGCTAATTTTAGCTCTAACACTGATGATCAACCTACAAATGTGAACTGACGTTCAAAAATAAAACATTTGAAAATGGACCATTTTCCACATTTCTGAAGCATGATGTAATGGGGGGTGTTATCTCTTTTGTCGAACATCAGCCGTTTTTGCTTGAACATTAAATGCCTCCAAATGGGATTTAATTGACTTCCCGGGGTGAAGAAACCCTTTTTGAGTACTCAGAGTGAGTAAATTGGCCATTTTCATGCACTTTTAACCATTCCATAAATCTTGTGTTTAGGGCCCCTGGAATTATGAAAATCACTTTAAACATGCTAATTTTAGCTCTAAAACTGATGATCCACCTACAAATGTGAACTGACGTTCAAAAATAAAACATTTGAAAACAGACCATTTTCCACATTTCTGAAGCATGACGTAACTGGGGGGTGTTATCTCTTTTGTCAAAAATCTGCCGTTTTTGCTTGAACATTAAATGCCTCCAAATGGTATTTAATTCACTTCCCGAGCCCCTGGAAGCATGAAAATCACTTTAAACATGCTAATTTTAGCTCTAACACTGATGATCAACCTACAAATGTGAACTGACGTTCAAAAATAAAACATTTGAAAACGGACCATTTTCCACATTTCTGAAGCATGACGTAATGGGGGGGTGTTATCTCTTTTGTCAAAAATCAGCCGGTTTTGCTTGAACATTAAGTGCCTCCAAATAGTATTTAATTCACTTCCCGATCCCCTGGAAGCATGAAAATCACTTTAAACATGCTAATTTTAGCTCTAACACTGATGATCCACCTACAAATGTGAACTGACGTTCAAAAATAAAACATTTGAAAACAGACCATTTTCCACATTTCTGAAGCATGACGTAACTGGGGGGTGTTATCTCTTTTGTCAAAAATCAGCCGTTTTTGCTCGAACATTAAATGCCTCCAAATGGTATTTAATTCACTTCCCGAGCCCCTGGAAGCATGAAAATCACTTTAAACATGCTAATTTTAGCTCTAACACTGATGATCCACCTACAAATGTGAACTGACGTTCAAAAATAAAACATTTGAAAACGGACCATTTTCTACATTTCTGAAGCATGACGTAATGGGGGGGTGTTATCTCTTTTGTCGAAAATCAGCCGTTTTTGCTTGAACATTAAATGCCTCCAAATGGTATTTAATTAACTTCCGGAGTGAAGAAACCCTTTTTGAGAACTCAGAGTGAGTAAATTGGCCATTTTCATGCACTTTTATCCGTTCCATAAATCTTGTGTTTAGGGCCCCTGGAATTATGAAAATCACTTTAAACATGCTAATTTTAGCTCTAAAACTGATGATCCTCCTATAAATGTGAACTGACGTTCAAAAATAAAACATCTGAAAACAGACCATTTTCCACATTTCTGAAGCATGACGTAACTGGGGGGTGTTATCTCTTTTGTCGAAAATCAGCCGTTTTTGCTTGAACATTAAATGCCTCCAAATGGTATTTAATTCACTTCCCGAGCCCCTGGAAGCATGAAAATCACTTTAAACATGCTAATTTTAGCTCTAACACTGATGATCCACCTACAAATGTGAACTGACGTTCAAAAATAAAACATTTGAAAATGGACCATTTTCCACATTTCTGAAGCATGACGTAATGGGGGGTGTTATCTCTTTTGACGAACATCAGCCGTTTTTGCTTGAACATTAAATGCCTCCAAATGGGATTTAATTGACTTCCCGGGGTGAAGAAACCCTTTTTGAGAACTCAGAGTGAGTAAATTGGCCATTTTCATGCACTTTTAACCATTCCATAAATCTTGTGTTTAGGGCCCCTGGAATTATGAAAATCACTTTAAACATGCTAATTTTAGCTCTAAAACTGATGATCCACCTACAAATGTGAACTGACGTTCAAAAATAAAACATTTGAAAACAGACCATTTTCCACATTTCTGAAGCATGACGTAACTGGGGGGTGTTATCTCTTTTGTCAAAAATCTGCCGTTTTTGCTTGAACATTAAATGCCTCCAAATGGTATTTAATTCACTTCCCGAGCCCCTGGAAGCATGAAAATCACTTTAAACATGCTAATTTTAGCTCTAACACTGATGATCAACCTACAAATGTGAACTGACGTTCAAAAATAAAACATTTGAAAACGGACCATTTTCCACATTTCTGAAGCATGACGTAATGGGGGGGGTGTTATCTCTTTTGTCAAAAATCAGCCGGTTTTGCTTGAACATTAAGTGCCTCCAAATAGTATTTAATTCACTTCCCGATCCCCTGGAAGCATGAAAATCACTTTAAACATGCTAATTTTAGCTCTAACACTGATGATCAACCTACAAATGTGAACTGACGTTCAAAAATAAAACATTTGAAAATGGACCATTTTCCACATTTCAGAAGCATGACGTAATGAGGGGGTGTTATCTCTTTTGTCGAAAATCAGCCGTTTTTGCTTGAACATTAAATGCCTCCAAATGGTATTTAATTAACTTCCGGAGTGAATAAACCCTTTTTGAGAACTCAGAGTGAGTAAATTGGCCATTTTCATGCACTTTTAACCGTTCCATAAATCTTGTGTTTAGGGCCCCTGGAATTATGAAAATCACTTTAAACATGCTAATTTTAGCTCTAAAACTGATGATCCTCCTACAAATGTGAACTGACGTTCAAAAATAAAACATCTGAAAACAGACCATTTTCCACATTTCTGAAGCATGACGTAACTGGGGGGTGTTATCTCTTTTGTGGAAAATCAGCCGTTTTTGCTTGAACATTAAATGCCTCCAAATGGTATTTAATTCACTTCCCGAGCCCCTGGAAGCATGAAAATCACTTTAAACATGCTAATTTTAGCTCTAACACTGATGATCCACCTACAAATGTGAACTGACGTTCAAAAATAAAACATTTGAAAACGGACCATTTTCCACATTTTTGAAGCATGACGTAATGGGGGGGTGTTATCTCTTTTGTCGAAAATCAGCCGTTTTTGCTTGAACTTTAAATGCCTCCAAATGGTATTTAATTCACTTCCCGAGCCCCTGGAAGCATGAAAATCACTTCAAACATGTTAATTTTGGCTCTAACACTGATGATCCACCTACAAATGTGAACTGATGTTCAAAAATAAAACATTTGAAAACGGACCATTTTCCACATTTTTGAAGCATGACGTAATGGGGGGGTGTTATCTCTTTTGTCGAAAATCAGCCGTTTTTGCTTGAACATGAAATGCCTCCAAATGGTATTTAATTCACTTCCCGAGCCCCTGGAAGCATGAAAATCACTTCAAACATGTTAATTTTGGCTCTAACACTGATGATCCACCTACAAATGTGAACTGACGTTCAAAAATAAAACATTTGAAAACAGACCATTTTCCACATTTCTGAAGCATGATGTAATGGGGGGTGTTATCTCTTTTGTCGAAAATCAACTGTTTTTGCTTGAACATTAAATGCCTCCAAATGGTATTTAATTCACTTCCCGAGCCCCTGGAAGCATGAAAATCACTTCAAACATGTTAATTTTGGCTCTAACACTGATGATCCACCTACAAATGTGAACTGACGTTCAAAAATAAAACATTTGAAAACGGACCATTTTCCACATTTCTGCAGCATGACGTAATGGGGGTGTTATCTCTTTTGTCAAAAATCAGCCGTATTTGATTGAACATTAAGTGCCTCCAAATAGTATTTAATTCACTTCCCGAGCCCCTGGAAGCATGAAAATCACTTTAAACATGCTAATTTTAGCTCTAACACTGATGATCAACCTACAAATGTGAACTGACGTTCAAAAATAAAATATTTGAAAACGGACCATTCTCCACATTTCTGAAGCATGACGTAATCGGGGGGTGTTATCTGTTTTGTCAAAAAGCAGCCGTTTTTGCTTGAACATTAAGTGCCTCCAAATAGTATTTAATTCACTTCCCGATCCCCTGGAAGCATGAAAATCACTTTAAACATGCTAATTTTAGCTCTAACACTGATGATCAACCTACAAATGTGAACTGACGTTCAAAAATAAATCATTTGAAAACGGACCATTTTCTACATTTCTGAAGCATGACGTAATGAGGGGGTGTTATCTCTTTTGTCGAAAATCAGCCGTTTTTGCTTGAACATTAAATGCCTCCAAATGGTATTTAATTAACTTCCGGAGTGAAGAAACCCTTTTTGAGAACTCAGAGTGAGTAAATTGGCCATTTTCATGCACTTTTAACCGTTCCATAAATCTTGTGTTTAGGGCCCCTGGAATTATGAAAATCACTTTAAACATGCTAATTTTAGCTCTAAAACTGATGATCCTCCTACAAATGTGAACTGACGTTCAAAAATAAAACATCTGAAAACAGACCATTTTCCACATTTCTGAAGCATGACGTAACTGGGGGGGGTTATCTCTTTTGTCGAAAATCAGCCGTTTTTGCTTGAACATTAAATGCCTCCAAATGGTATTTAATTCACTTCCCGAGCCCCTGGAAGCATGAAAATCACTTTAAACATGCTAATTTTAGCTCTAACACTGATGATCCACCTACAAATGTGAACTGACGTTCAAAAATAAAACATTTGAAAATGGACCATTTTCCACATTTCTGAAGCATGACGTAATGGGGGGTGTTATCTCTTTTGACGAACATCAGCCATTTTTGCTTGAACATTAAATGCCTCCAAATGGGATTTAATTGACTTCCCGGGATGAAGAAACCCTTTTTGAGAACTCAGAGTGAGTAAATTGGCCATTTTCATGCACTTTTAACCATTCCATAAATCTTGTGTTTAGGGCCCCTGGAATTATGAAAATCACTTTAAACATGCTAATTTTAGCTCTAAAACTGATGATCCACCTACAAATGTGAACTGACGTTCAAAAATAAAACATTTGAAAACAGACCATTTTCCACATTTCTGAAGCATGACGTAACTGGGGGGTGTTATCTCTTTTGTCAAAAATCAGCCGTTTTTGCTTGAACATTAAATGCCTCCAAATGGTATTTAATTCACTTCCCGAGCCCCTGGAAGCATGAAAATCACTTTAAACATGCTAATTTTAGCTCTAACACTGATGATCCACCTACAAATGTGAACTGACGTTCAAAAATAAAACATTTGAAAACGGACCATTTTCCACATTTTTGAAGCATGACGTAATGGGGGGGTGTTATCTCTTTTGTCGAAAATCAGCCGTTTTTGCTTGAACATTAAATGCCTCCAAATGGTATTTAATTCACTTCCCGAGCCCCTGGAAGCATGAAAATCACTTCAAACATGTTAATTTTGGCTCTAACACTGATGATCAACCTACAAATGTGAACTGACGTTCAAAAATAAAACATTTGAAAACGGACCATTTTCTACATTTCTGAAGCATGATGTATAGAGGGGGTGTTATCTCTTTTGTCGAAAATCAGCCGTTTTTGCTTGAACATTAAAAGCCTCCAAATGGTATTTAATTAACTTCCGGAGTGAAGAAACCCTTTTTGAGAACTCAGAGTGAGTAAATTGGCCATTTTCATGCACTTTTAACCGTTCCATAAATCTTGTGTTTAGGGCCCCTGGAATTATGAAAATCACTTTAAACATGCTAATTTTAGCTCTAAAACTGATGATCCTCCTACAAATGTGAACTGACGTTCAAAAATAAAACATCTGAAAACAGACCATTTTCCACATTTCTGAAGCATGACGTAACTGGGGGGTGTTATCTCTTTTGTCGAAAATCAGCCGTTTTTGCTTGAACATTAAATGCCTCCAAATGGTATTTAATTCACTTCCCGAGCCCCTGGAAGCATGAAAATCACTTTAAACATGCTAATTTTAGCTCTAACACTGATGATCCACCTACAAATGTGAACTGACGTTCAAAAATAAAACATTTGAAAATGGACCATTTTCCACATTTCTGAAGCATGACGTAATGGGGGGTGTTATCTCTTTTGTCGAACATCAGCCGTTTTTGCTTGAACATTAAATGCCTCCAAATGGGATTTAATTGACTTCCCGGGGTGAAGAAACCCTTTTTGAGAACTCAGAGTGAGTAAATTGGCCATTTTCATGCACTTTTAACCATTCCATAAATCTTGTGTTTAGGGCCCCTGGAATTATGAAAATCACTTTAAACATGCTAATTTTAGCTCTAAAACTGATGATCCACCTACAAATGTGAACTGACGTTCAAAAATAAAACATTTGAAAACAGACCATTTTCCACATTTCTGAAGCATGACGTAACTGGGGGGTGTTATCTCTTTTGTCAAAAATCAGCCGTTTTTGCTTGAACATTAAATGCCTCCAAATGGTATTTAATTCACTTCCCGAGCCCCTGGAAGCATGAAAATCACTTTAAACATGCTAATTTTAGCTCTAACACTGATGATCCACCTACAAATGTGAACTGACTTTCAAAAATAAAACATTTGAAAACGGACCATTTTCCACATTTCTGAAGCATGACGTAATGGGGGGTGTTATCTCTTTTGTCGAAAATCAGCTGTTTTTGCTTGAACATTAAATGCCTCCAAATGGTATTTAATTCACTTCCCGAGCCCCTGGAAGCATGAAAATCACTTCAAACATGTTAATTTTGGCTCTAACACTGATGATCCACCTACAAATGTGAACTGACGTTCAAAAATAAAATATTTGAAAACGGACCATTCTCCACATTTCTGAAGCATGACGTAATGGGGGGTGTTATCTGTTTTGTCAAAAATCAGCCGTTTTTGCTTGAACATTAAGTGCCTCCAAATAGTATTTAATTCACTTCCCGATCCCCTGGAAGCATGAAAATCACTTTAAACATGCTAATTTTAGCTCTAACACTGATGATCAACCTACAAATGTGAACTGACGTTCAAAAATAAAACATTTAAAAACGGAGCATTTTCTACATTTCTGAAGCATGACGTAATGAGGGGGTGTTATCTCTTTTGTCGAAAATCAGCCGTTTTTGCTTGAACATTAAATGCCTCCAAATGGTATTTAATTAACTTCCGGAGTGAATAAACCCTTTTTGAGAACTCAGAGTGAGTAAATTGGCCATTTTCATGCACTTTTAACCGTTCCATAAATCTTGTGTTTAGGGCCCCTGGAATTATGAAAATCACTTTAAACATGCTAATTTTAGCTCTAAAACTGATGATCCTCCTACAAATGTGAACTGACGTTCAAAAATAAAACATCTGAAAACAGACCATTTTCCACATTTCTGAAGCATGACGTAACTGGGGGGTGTTATCTCTTTTGTGGAAAATCAGCCGTTTTTGCTTGAACATTAAATGCCTCCAAATGGTATTTAATTCACTTCCCGAGCCCCTGGAAGCATGAAAATCACTTTAAACATGCTAATTTTAGCTCTAACACTGATGATCCACCTACAAATGTGAACTGACGTTCAAAAATAAAACATTTGAAAACGGACCATTTTCCACATTTCTGAAGCATGACGTAATGAGGGGGTAATATCTCTTTTGTCGAACATCAGCCGTTTTTGCTTGAACATTAAATGCCTCCAAATGGGATTTAATTGACTTCCCGGGGTGAAGAAACCCGATTTGAGAACTCAGAGTGAGTAAATTGTCCATTTTCATGCACTTTTAACCATTCCATAAATCTTGTGTTTAGGGCCCCTGGAATTATGAAAATCACTTTAAAAATGCTAATTTTAGCTCTAAAACTGATGATCCACCTACAAATGTGAACTGACGTTCAAAAATAAAACATTTGAAAACAGACCATTTTCCACATTTCTGAAGCATGACGTAACTGGGGGGTGTTATCTCTTTTGTCGAAAATCAGCCGTTTTTGCTTGAACATTAAATGCCTCCAAATGGTATTTAATTCACTTCCCGAGCCCCTGGAAGCATGAAAATCACTTTAAACATGCTAATTTTAGCTCTAACACTGATGATCCACCTACAAATGTGAACTGACGTTCAAAAATAAAACATTTGAAAATGGACCATTTTCCACATTTCTGAAGCATGACGTAATGGGGGGTGTTATCTCTTTTGACGAACATCAGCCGTTTTTGCTTGAACATTAAATGCCTCCAAATGGGATTTAATTGACTTCCCGGGGTGAAGAAACCCTTTTTGAGAACTCAGAGTGAGTAAATTGGCCATTTTCATGCACTTTTAACCATTCCATAAATCTTGTGTTTAGGGCCCCTGGAATTATGAAAATCACTTTAAACATGCTAATTTTAGCTCTAAAACTGATGATCCACCTACAAATGTGAACTGACGTTCAAAAATAAAACATTTGAAAACAGACCATTTTCCACATTTCTGAAGCATGACGTAACTGGGGGGTGTTATCTCTTTTGTCAAAAATCAGCCGTTTTTGCTTGAACATTAAATGCCTCCAAATGGTATTTAATTCACTTCCCGAGCCCCTGGAAGCATGAAAATCACTTTAAACATGCTAATTTTAGCTCTAACACTGATGATCCACCTACAAATGTGAACTGACGTTCAAAAATAAAACATTTGAAAACAGACCATTTTCCACATTTCTGAAGCATGACGTAACTGGGGGGTGTTATCTCTTTTGTCAAAAATCAGCCGTTTTTGCTTGAACATTAAATGCCTCCAAATGGTATTTAATTCACTTCCCGAGCCCCTGGAAGCATGAAAATAGCTTTAAACATGCTAATTTTAGCTCTAACACTGATGATCCACCTACAAATGTGAACTGACGTTCAAAAAGAAAACATTTGAAAACGGACCATTTTCCACATTTCTGAAGCATGACGTAATGGGGGGTGTTATCTCTTTTGTCGAAAATCAGCTGTTTTTGCTTGAACATTAAATGCCTCCAAATGGTATTTAATTCACATCCCGAGCCCCTGGAAGCATGAAAATCACTTCAAACATGTTAATTTTGGCTCTAACACTGATGATCCACCTACAAATGTGAACTGACGTTCAAAAATAAAACATTTGAAAACGGACCATTTTCCACATTTCTGAAGCATGACGTAATGGGGGTGTTATCTCTTTTGTCAAAAATCAGCCGTATTTGATTGAACATTAAGTGCCTCCAAATAGTATTTAATTCACTTCCCGAGCCCCTGGAAGCATGAAAATCACTTTAAACATGCTAATTTTAGCTCTAACACTGATGATCAACCTACAAATGTGAACTGACGTTCAAAAATAAAATATTTGAAAACGGACCATTCTCCAAATTTCTGAAGCATGACGTAATGGGGGGGTGTTATCTGTTTTGTCAAAAATCAGCCGTTTTTGCTTGAACATTAAGTGCCTCCAAATAGTATTTAATTCACTTCCCGATCCCCTGGAAGCATGAAAATCACTTTAAACATGCTAATTTTAGCTCTAACACTGATGATCAACCTACAAATGTGAACTGACGTTCAAAAATAAAACATTTGAAAACGGACCATTTTCTACATTTCTGAAGCATGACGTAATGAGGGGGTGTTATCTCTTTTGTCGAAAATCAGCCGTTTTTGCTTGAACATTAAATGCCTCCAAATGGTATTTAATTAACTTCCGGAGTGAAGAAACCCTTTTTGAGAACTCAGAGTGAGTAAATTGGCCATTTTCATGCACTTTTAACCGTTCCATAAATCTTGTGTTTAGGGCCCCTGGAATTATGAAAATCACTTTAAACATGCTAATTTTAGCTCTAAAACTGATGATCCTCCTACAAATGTGAACTGACGTTCAAAAATAAAACATCTGAAAACAGACCATTTTCCACATTTCTGAAGCATGACGTAACTGGGGGGTGTTATCTCTTTTGTCGAAAATCAGCCATTTTTGCTTGAACATTAAATGCCTCCAAATGGTATTTAATTCACTTCCCGAGCCCCTGGAAGCATGAAAATCACTTTAAACATGCTAATTTTAGCTCTAACACTGATGATCCACCTACAAATGTGAACTGACGTTCAAAAATAAAACATTTGAAAATGGACCATTTTCCACATTTCTGAAGCATGACGTAATGGGGGGTGTTATCTCTTTTGTCGAACATCAGCCATTTTTGCTTGAACATTAAATGCCTCCAAATGGGATTTAATTGACTTCCCGGGGAGAAGAAACCCTTTTTGAGAACTCAGAGAGAGTAAATTGGCCATTTTCTTGCACTTTTAACCATTCCATAAATCTTGTGTTTAGGGCCCCTGGAATTATGAAAATCACTTTAAACATGCTAATTTTAGCTCTAAAACTGATGATCCACCTACAAATGTGAACTGACATTCAAAAATAAAACATTTGAAAACAGACCATTTTCCACATTTCTGAAGCATAACGTAACTGGGGGGTGTTATCTCTTTTGTCGAAAATCAGCCGTTTTTGCTTGAACATTAAATGCCTCCAAATGGTATTTAATTCACTTCCCGAGCCCCTGGAAGCATGAAAATCACTTTAAACATGCTAATTTTAGCTCTAACACTGATGATCCACCTACAAATGTGAACTGACGTTCAAAAATAAAACATTTGAAAATGGACCATTTTCCACATTTCTGAAGCATGACGTAATGGGGGGTGTTATCTCTTTTGACGAACATCAGCCGTTTTTGCTTGAACATTAAATGCCTCCAAATGGGATTTAATTGACTTCCCGGGGTGAAGAAACCCTTTTTGAGAACTCAGAGTGCGTAAATTGGCCATTTTCATGCACTTTTAACCATTCCATAAATCTTGTGTTTAGGGCCCCTGGAATTATGAAAATCACTTTAAACATGCTAATTTTAGCTCTAAAACTGATGATCCACCTACAAATGTGAACTGACGTTCAAAAATAAAACATTTGAAAACAGACCATTTTCCACATTTCTGAAGCATGACGTAACTGGGGGGTGTTATCTCTTTTGTCAAAAATCAGCCGTTTTTGCTTGAACATTAAATGCCTCCAAATGGTATTTAATTCACTTCCCGAGCCCCTGGAAGCATGAAAATCACTTTAAACATGCTAATTTTAGCTCTAACACTGATGATCCACCTACAAATGTGAACTGACGTTCAAAAATAAAACATTTGAAAATTTACCATTTTCCACATTTCTGAAGCATGACGTAATGGGGGGTGTTATCTCTTTTGTCGAACATCAGCCGTTTTTGTTTGAACATTAAATGCCTCCAAATGGTATTTAATTAACTTCCGGAGTGAAGAAACCCTTTTTGAGAACTCAGAGTGAGTAAATTGGCCATTTTCATGCACTTTTAACCGTTCCATAAATCTTGTGTTTAGGGCCCCTGGAATTATGAAAATCACTTTAAACATGCTAATTTTAGCTCTAAAACTGATGATCCTCCTACAAATGTGAACTGACGTTCAAAAATAAAACATCCGAAAACAGACCATTTTCCACATTTCTGAAGCATGACGTAAGTGGGGGGTGTTATCTCTTTTGTCGAAAATCAGCCGTTTTTGCTTGAACATTAAATCCCTCCAAATGGTATTTAATTCACTTCCCGAGCCCCTGGAAGCATGAAAATCACTTAAAACATGCTAATTTTAGCTCTAACACTGATGATCAACCTACAAATGTGAACTGACGTTCAAAAATAAAACATTTGAAAATGGACCATTTTCCACATTTCTGAAGCATGATGTAATGGGGGGTGTTATCTCTTTTGTCGAACATCAGCCGTTTTTGCTTGAACATTAAATGCCTCCAAATGGGATTTAATTGACTTCCCGGGGTGAAGAAACCCTTTTTGAGTACTCAGAGTGAGTAAATTGGCCATTTTCATGCACTTTTAACCATTCCATAAATCTTGTGTTTAGGGCCCCTGGAATTATGAAAATCACTTTAAACATGCTAATTTTAGCTCTAAAACTGATGATCCACCTACAAATGTGAACTGACGTTCAAAAATAAAACATTTGAAAACAGACCATTTTCCACATTTCTGAAGCATGACGTAACTGGGGGGTGTTATCTCTTTTGTCAAAAATCTGCCGTTTTTGCTTGAACATTAAATGCCTCCAAATGGTATTTAATTCACTTCCCGAGCCCCTGGAAGCATGAAAATCACTTTAAACATGCTAATTTTAGCTCTAACACTGATGATCAACCTACAAATGTGAACTGACGTTCAAAAATAAAACATTTGAAAACGGACCATTTTCCACATTTCTGAAGCATGACGTAATGGGGGGGGTGTTATCTCTTTTGTCAAAAATCAGCCGGTTTTGCTTGAACATTAAGTGCCTCCAAATAGTATTTAATTCACTTCCCGATCCCCTGGAAGCATGAAAATCACTTTAAACATGCTAATTTTAGCTCTAACACTGATGATCCACCTACAAATGTGAACTGACGTTCAAAAATAAAACATTTGAAAACAGACCATTTTCCACATTTCTGAAGCATGACGTAACTGGGGGGTGTTATCTCTTTTGTCAAAAATCAGCCGTTTTTGCTCGAACATTAAATGCCTCCAAATGGTATTTAATTCACTTCCCGAGCCCCTGGAAGCATGAAAATCACTTTAAACATGCTAATTTTAGCTCTAACACTGATGATCCACCTACAAATGTGAACTGACGTTCAAAAATAAAACATTTGAAAACGGACCATTTTCTACATTTCTGAAGCATGACGTAATGGGGGGGTGTTATCTCTTTTGTCGAAAATCAGCCGTTTTTGCTTGAACATTAAATGCCTCCAAATGGTATTTAATTAACTTCCGGAGTGAAGAAACCCTTTTTGAGAACTCAGAGTGAGTAAATTGGCCATTTTCATGCACTTTTAACCGTTCCATAAATCTTGTGTTTAGGGCCCCTGGAATTATGAAAATCACTTTAAACATGCTAATTTAAGCTCTAAAACTGATGATCCTCCTATAAATGTGAACTGACGTTCAAAAATAAAACATCTGAAAACAGACCATTTTCCACATTTCTGAAGCATGACGTAACTGGGGGGTGTTATCTCTTTTGTCGAAAATCAGCCGTTTTTGCTTGAACATTAAATGCCTCCAAATGGTATTTAATTCACTTCCCGAGCCCCTGGAAGCATGAAAATCACTTTAAACATGCTAATTTTAGCTCTAACACTGATGATCCACCTACAAATGTGAACTGACGTTCAAAAATAAAACATTTGAAAATGGACCATTTTCCACATTTCTGAAGCATGACGTAATGGGGGGTGTTATCTCTTTTGACGAACATCAGCCGTTTTTGCTTGAACATTAAATGCCTCCAAATGGGATTTAATTGACTTCCCGGGGTGAAGAAACCCTTTTTGAGAACTCAGAGTGAGTAAATTGGCCATTTTCATGCACTTTTAACCATTCCATAAATCTTGTGTTTAGGGCCCCTGGAATTATGAAAATCACTTTAAACATGCTAATTTTAGCTCTAAAACTGATGATCCACCTACAAATGTGAACTGACGTTCAAAAATAAAACATTTGAAAACAGACCATTTTCCACATTTCTGAAGCATGACGTAACTGGGGGGTGTTATCTCTTTTGTCAAAAATCTGCCGTTTTTGCTTGAACATTAAATGCCTCCAAATGGTATTTAATTCACTTCCCGAGCCCCTGGAAGCATGAAAATCACTTTAAACATGCTAATTTTAGCTCTAACACTGATGATCAACCTACAAATGTGAACTGACGTTCAAAAATAAAACATTTGAAAACGGACCATTTTCCACATTTCTGAAGCATGACGTAATGGGGGGGGTGTTATCTCTTTTGTCAAAAATCAGCCGGTTTTGCTTGAACATTAAGTGCCTCCAAATAGTATTTAATTCACTTCCCGATCCCCTGGAAGCATGAAAATCACTTTAAACATGCTAATTTTAGCTCTAACACTGATGATCAACCTACAAATGTGAACTGACGTTCAAAAATAAAACATTTGAAAATGGACCATTTTCCACATTTCAGAAGCATGACGTAATGAGGGGGTGTTATCTCTTTTGTCGAAAATCAGCCGTTTTTGCTTGAACATTAAATGCCTCCAAATGGTATTTAATTAACTTCCGGAGTGAAGAAACCCTTTTTGAGAACTCAGAGTGAGTAAATTGGCCATTTTCATGCACTTTTAACCATTCCATAAATCTTGTGTTTAGGGCCCCTGGAATTATGAAAATCACTTTAAAAATGCTAATTTTAGCTCTAAAACTGATGATCCACCTACAAATGTGAACTGACGTTCAAAAATAAAACATTTGAAAACAGACCATTTTCCACATTTCTGAAGCATGACGTAACTGGGGGGTGTTATCTCTTTTGTCGAAAATCAGCTGTTTTTGCTTGAACATTAAATGCCTCCAAATGGTATTTAATTCACTTCCTGAGCCCCTGGAAGCATGAAAATCACTTTAAACATGCTAATTTTAGCTGTAACACTGATGATCCACCTACAAATGTGAACTGACGTTCAAAAATAAAACATTTGAAAACGGACCATTTTCCACATTTTTGAAGCATGACGTAATGGGGGGGTGTTATCTCTTTTGTCGAAAATCAGCCGTTTTTGCTTGAACTTTAAATGCCTCCAAATGGTATTTAATTCACTTCCCGAGCCCCTGGAAGCATGAAAATCACTTCAAACATGTTAATTTTGGCTCTAACACTGATGATCCACCTACAAATGTGAACTGATGTTCAAAAATAAAACATTTGAAAACGGACCATTTTCCACATTTTTGAAGCATGACGTAATGGGGGGGTGTTATCTCTTTTGTCGAAAATCAACTGTTTTTGCTTGAACATGAAATGCCTCCAAATGGTATTTAATTCACTTCCCGAGCCCCTGGAAGCATGAAAATCACTTCAAACATGTTAATTTTGGCTCTAACACTGATGATCCACCTACAAATGTGAACTGACGTTCAAAAATAAAACATTTGAAAACAGACCATTTTCCACATTTCTGAAGCATGATGTAATGGGGGTGTTATCTCTTTTGTCAAAAATCAGCCGTATTTGATTGAACATTAAGTGCCTCCAAATAGTATTTAATTCACTTCCCGAGCCCCTGGAAGCATGAAAATCACTTTAAACATGCTAATTTTAGCTCTAACACTGATGATCAACCTACAAATGTGAACTGACGTTCAAAAATAAAATATTTGAAAACGGACCATTCTCCACATTTCTGAAGCATGACGTAATCGGGGGGTGTTATCTGTTTTGTCAAAAATCAGACGTTTTTGCTTGAACATTAAGTGCCTCCAAATAGTATTTAATTCACTTCCCGATCCCCTGGAAGCATGAAAATCACTTTAAACATGCTAATTTTAGCTCTAACACTGATGATCAACCTACAAATGTGAACTGACGTTCAAAAATAAATCATTTGAAAACGGACCATTTTCTACATTTCTGAAGCATGACGTAATGAGGGGGTGTTATCTCTTTTGTCGAAAATCAGCCGTTTTTGCTTGAACATTAAATGCCTCCAAATGGTATTTAATTAACTTCCGGAGTGAAGAAACCCTTTTTGAGAACTCAGAGTGAGTAAATTGGCCATTTTCATGCACTTTTAACCGTTCCATAAATCTTGTGTTTAGGGCCCCTGGAATTATGAAAATCACTTTAAACATGCTAATTTTAGCTCTAAAACTGATGATCCTCCTACAAATGTGAACTGACGTTCAAAAATAAAACATCTGAAAACAGACCATTTTCCACATTTCTGAAGCATGACGTAACTGGGGGGGGTTATCTCTTTTGTCGAAAATCAGCCGTTTTTGCTTGAACATTAAATGCCTCCAAATGGTATTTAATTCACTTCCCGAGCCCCTGGAAGCATGAAAATCACTTTAAACATGCTAATTTTAGCTCTAACACTGATGATCCACCTACAAATGTGAACTGACGTTCAAAAATAAAACATTTGAAAATGGACCATTTTCCACATTTCTGAAGCATGACGTAATGGGGGGTGTTATCTCTTTTGACGAACATCAGCCATTTTTGCTTGAACATTAAATGCCTCCAAATGGGATTTAATTGACTTCCCGGGATGAAGAAACCCTTTTTGAGAACTCAGAGTGAGTAAATTGGCCATTTTCATGCACTTTTAACCATTCCATAAATCTTGTGTTTAGGGCCCCTGGAATTATGAAAATCACTTTAAACATGCTAATTTTAGCTCTAAAACTGATGATCCACCTACAAATGTGAACTGACGTTCAAAAATAAAACATTTGAAAACAGACCATTTTCCACATTTCTGAAGCATGACGTAACTGGGGGGTGTTATCTCTTTTGTCAAAAATCAGCCGTTTTTGCTTGAACATTAAATGCCTCCAAATGGTATTTAATTCACTTCCCGAGCCCCTGGAAGCATGAAAATCACTTTAAACATGCTAATTTTAGCTCTAACACTGATGATCCACCTACAAATGTGAACTGACGTTCAAAAATAAAACATTTGAAAACGGACCATTTTCCACATTTTTGAAGCATGACGTAATGGGGGGGTGTTATCTCTTTTGTCGAAAATCAGCCGTTTTTGCTTGAACATTAAATGCCTCCAAATGGTATTTAATTCACTTCCGAGCCCCTGGAAGCATGAAAATCACTTCAAACATGTTAATTTTGGCTCTAACACTGATGATCAACCTACAAATGTGAACTGACGTTCAAAAATAAAACATTTGAAAACGGACCATTTTCTACATTTCTGAAGCATGATGTATAGAGGGGGTGTTATCTCTTTTGTCGAAAATCAGCCGTTTTTGCTTGAACATTAAAAGCCTCCAAATGGTATTTAATTAACTTCCGGAGTGAAGAAACCCTTTTTGAGAACTCAGAGTGAGTAAATTGGCCATTTTCATGCACTTTTAACCGTTCCATAAATCTTGTGTTTAGGGCCCCTGGAATTATGAAAATCACTTTAAACATGCTAATTTTAGCTCTAAAACTGATGATCCTCCTACAAATGTGAACTGACGTTCAAAAATAAAACATCTGAAAACAGACCATTTTCCACATTTCTGAAGCATGACGTAACTGGGGGGTGTTATCTCTTTTGTCGAAAATCAGCCGTTTTTGCTTGAACATTAAATGCCTCCAAATGGTATTTAATTCACTTCCCGAGCCCCTGGAAGCATGAAAATCACTTTAAACATGCTAATTTTAGCTCTAACACTGATGATCCACCTACAAATGTGAACTGACGTTCAAAAATAAAACATTTGAAAATGGACCATTTTCCACATTTCTGAAGCATGACGTAATGGGGGGTGTTATCTCTTTTGTCGAACATCAGCCGTTTTTGCTTGAACATTAAATGCCTCCAAATGGGATTTAATTGACTTCCCGGGGTGAAGAAACCCTTTTTGAGAACTCAGAGTGAGTAAATTGGCCATTTTCATGCACTTTTAACCATTCCATAAATCTTGTGTTTAGGGCCCCTGGAATTATGAAAATCACTTTAAACATGCTAATTTTAGCTCTAAAACTGATGATCCACCTACAAATGTGAACTGACGTTCAAAAATAAAACATTTGAAAACAGACCATTTTCCACATTTCTGAAGCATGACGTAACTGGGGGGTGTTATCTCTTTTGTCAAAAATCAGCCGTTTTTGCTTGAACATTAAATGCCTCCAAATGGTATTTAATTAACTTCCGGAGTGAAGAAACCCTTTTTGAGAACTCAGAGTGAGTAAATTGGCCATTTTCATGCACTTTTAACCGTTCCATAAATCTTGTGTTTAGGGCCCCTGGAATTATGAAAATCACTTTAAACATGCTAATTTTAGCTCTAAAACTGATGATCCTCCTACAAATGTGAACTGACGTTCAAAAATAAAACATCTGAAAACAGACCATTTTCCACATTTCTGAAGCATGACGTAACTGGGGGGGGTTATCTCTTTTGTCGAAAATCAGCCGTTTTTGCTTGAACATTAAATGCCTCCAAATGGTATTTAATTCACTTCCCGAGCCCCTGGAAGCATGAAAATCACTTTAAACATGCTAATTTTAGCTCTAACACTGATGATCCACCTACAAATGTGAACTGACGTTCAAAAATAAAACATTTGAAAATGGACCATTTTCCACATTTCTGAAGCATGACGTAATGGGGGGTGTTATCTCTTTTGACGAACATCAGCCATTTTTGCTTGAACATTAAATGCCTCCAAATGGGATTTAATTGACTTCCCGGGATGAAGAAACCCTTTTTGAGAACTCAGAGTGAGTAAATTGGCCATTTTCATGCACTTTTAACCATTCCATAAATCTTGTGTTTAGGGCCCCTGGAATTATGAAAATCACTTTAAACATGCTAATTTTAGCTCTAAAACTGATGATCCACCTACAAATGTGAACTGACGTTCAAAAATAAAACATTTGAAAACAGACCATTTTCCACATTTCTGAAGCATGACGTAACTGGGGGGTGTTATCTCTTTTGTCAAAAATCAGCCGTTTTTGCTTGAACATTAAATGCCTCCAAATGGTATTTAATTCACTTCCCGAGCCCCTGGAAGCATGAAAATCACTTTAAACATGCTAATTTTAGCTCTAACACTGATGATCCACCTACAAATGTGAACTGACGTTCAAAAATAAAACATTTGAAAACGGACCATTTTCCACATTTTTGAAGCATGACGTAATGGGGGGGTGTTATCTCTTTTGTCGAAAATCAGCCGTTTTTGCTTGAACATTAAATGCCTCCAAATGGTATTTAATTCACTTCCGAGCCCCTGGAAGCATGAAAATCACTTCAAACATGTTAATTTTGGCTCTAACACTGATGATCAACCTACAAATGTGAACTGACGTTCAAAAATAAAACATTTGAAAACGGACCATTTTCTACATTTCTGAAGCATGATGTATAGAGGGGGTGTTATCTCTTTTGTCGAAAATCAGCCGTTTTTGCTTGAACATTAAAAGCCTCCAAATGGTATTTAATTAACTTCCGGAGTGAAGAAACCCTTTTTGAGAACTCAGAGTGAGTAAATTGGCCATTTTCATGCACTTTTAACCGTTCCATAAATCTTGTGTTTAGGGCCCCTGGAATTATGAAAATCACTTTAAACATGCTAATTTTAGCTCTAAAACTGATGATCCTCCTACAAATGTGAACTGACGTTCAAAAATAAAACATCTGAAAACAGACCATTTTCCACATTTCTGAAGCATGACGTAACTGGGGGGTGTTATCTCTTTTGTCGAAAATCAGCCGTTTTTGCTTGAACATTAAATGCCTCCAAATGGTATTTAATTCACTTCCCGAGCCCCTGGAAGCATGAAAATCACTTTAAACATGCTAATTTTAGCTCTAACACTGATGATCCACCTACAAATGTGAACTGACGTTCAAAAATAAAACATTTGAAAATGGACCATTTTCCACATTTCTGAAGCATGACGTAATGGGGGGTGTTATCTCTTTTGTCGAACATCAGCCGTTTTTGCTTGAACATTAAATGCCTCCAAATGGGATTTAATTGACTTCCCGGGGTGAAGAAACCCTTTTTGAGAACTCAGAGTGAGTAAATTGGCCATTTTCATGCACTTTTAACCATTCCATAAATCTTGTGTTTAGGGCCCCTGGAATTATGAAAATCACTTTAAACATGCTAATTTTAGCTCTAAAACTGATGATCCACCTACAAATGTGAACTGACGTTCAAAAATAAAACATTTGAAAACAGACCATTTTCCACATTTCTGAAGCATGACGTAACTGGGGGGTGTTATCTCTTTTGTCAAAAATCAGCCGTTTTTGCTTGAACATTAAATGCCTCCAAATGGTATTTAATTCACTTCCCGAGCCCCTGGAAGCATGAAAATCACTTTAAACATGCTAATTTTAGCTCTAACACTGATGATCCACCTACAAATGTGAACTGACTTTCAAAAATAAAACATTTGAAAACGGACCATTTTCCACATTTCTGAAGCATGACGTAATGGGGGGTGTTATCTCTTTTGTCGAAAATCAGCTGTTTTTGCTTGAACATTAAATGCCTCCAAATGGTATTTAATTCACTTCCCGAGCCCCTGGAAGCATGAAAATCACTTCAAACATGTTAATTTTGGCTCTAACACTTATGATCCACCTACAAATGTGAACTGACGTTCAAAAATAAAATATTTGAAAACGGACCATTCTCCACATTTCTGAAGCATGACGTAATGGGGGGTGTTATCTGTTTTGTCAAAAATCAGCCGTTTTTGCTTGAACATTAAGTGCCTCCAAATAGTATTTAATTCACTTCCCGATCCCCTGGAAGCATGAAAATCACTTTAAACATGCTAATTTTAGCTCTAACACTGATGATCAACCTACAAATGTGAACTGACGTTCAAAAATAAAACATTTAAAAACGGACCATTTTCTACATTTCTGAAGCATGACGTAATGAGGGGGTGTTATCTCTTTTGTCGAAAATCAGCCGTTTTTGCTTGAACATTAAATGCCTCCAAATGGTATTTAATTAACTTCCGGAGTGAATAAACCCTTTTTGAGAACTCAGAGTGAGTAAATTGGCCATTTTCATGCACTTTTAACCGTTCCATAAATCTTGTGTTTAGGGCCCCTGGAATTATGAAAATCACTTTAAACATGCTAATTTTAGCTCTAAAACTGATGATCCTCCTACAAATGTGAACTGACGTTCAAAAATAAAACATCTGAAAACAGACCATTTTCCACATTTCTGAAGCATGACGTAACTGGGGGGTGTTATCTCTTTTGTGGAAAATCAGCCGTTTTTGCTTGAACATTAAATGCCTCCAAATGGTATTTAATTCACTTCCCGAGCCCCTGGAAGCATGAAAATCACTTTAAACATGCTAATTTTAGCTCTAACACTGATGATCCACCTACAAATGTGAACTGACGTTCAAAAATAAAACATTTGAAAACGGACCATTTTCCACATTTCTGAAGCATGACGTAATGAGGGGGTAATATCTCTTTTGTCGAACATCAGCCGTTTTTGCTTGAACATTAAATGCCTCCAAATGGGATTTAATTGACTTCCCGGGGTGAAGAAACCCGATTTGAGAACTCAGAGTGAGTAAATTGGCCATTTTCATGCACTTTTAACCATTCCATAAATCTTGTGTTTAGGGCCCCTGGAATTATGAAAATCACTTTAAAAATGCTAATTTTAGCTCTAAAACTGATGATCCACCTACAAATGTGAACTGACGTTCAAAAATAAAACATTTGAAAACAGACCATTTTCCACATTTCTGAAGCATGACGTAACTGGGGGGTGTTATCTCTTTTGTCGAAAATCAGCCGTTTTTGCTTGAACATTAAATGCCTCCAAATGGTATTTAATTCACTTCCCGAGCCCCTGGAAGCATGAAAATCACTTTAAACATGCTAATTTTAGCTCTAACACTGATGATCCACCTACAAATGTGAACTGACGTTCAAAAATAAAACATTTGAAAATGGACCATTTTCCACATTTCTGAAGCATGACGTAATGGGGGGTGTTATCTCTTTTGACGAACATCAGCCGTTTTTGCTTGAACATTAAATGCCTCCAAATGGGATTTAATTGACTTCCCGGGGTGAAGAAACCCTTTTTGAGAACTCAGAGTGAGTAAATTGGCCATTTTCATGCACTTTTAACCATTCCATAAATCTTGTGTTTAGGGCCCCTGGAATTATGAAAATCACTTTAAACATGCTAATTTTAGCTCTAAAACTGATGATCCACCTACAAATGTGAACTGACGTTCAAAAATAAAACATTTGAAAACAGACCATTTTCCACATTTCTGAAGCATGACGTAACTGGGGGGTGTTATCTCTTTTGTCAAAAATCAGCCGTTTTTGCTTGAACATTAAATGCCTCCAAATGGTATTTAATTCACTTCCCGAGCCCCTGGAAGCATGAAAATCACTTTAAACATGCTAATTTTAGCTCTAACACTGATGATCCACCTACAAATGTGAACTGACGTTCAAAAATAAAACATTTGAAAACAGACCATTTTCCACATTTCTGAAGCATGACGTAACTGGGGGGTGTTATCTCTTTTGTCAAAAATCAGCCGTTTTTGCTTGAACATTAAATGCCTCCAAATGGTATTTAATTCACTTCCCGAGCCCCTGGAAGCATGAAAATCACTTTAAACATGCTAATTTTAGCTCTAACACTGATGATCCACCTACAAATGTGAACTGACGTTCAAAAAGAAAACATTTGAAAACGGACCATTTTCCACATTTCTGAAGCATGACGTAATGGGGGGTGTTATCTCTTTTGTCGAAAATCAGCTGTTTTTGCTTGAACATTAAATGCCTCCAAATGGTATTTAATTCACATCCCGAGCCCCTGGAAGCATGAAAATCACTTCAAACATGTTAATTTTGGCTCTAACACTGATAATCCACCTACAAATGTGAACTGACGTTCAAAAATAAAACATTTGAAAACGGACCATTTTCCACATTTCTGAAGCATGACGTAATGGGGGTGTTATCTCTTTTGTCAAAAATCAGCCGTATTTGATTGAACATTAAGTGCCTCCAAATAGTATTTAATTCACTTCCCGAGCCCCTGGAAGCATGAAAATCACTTTAAACATGCTAATTTTAGCTCTAACACTGATGATCAACCTACAAATGTGAACTGACGTTCAAAAATAAAATATTTGAAAACGGACCATTCTCCAAATTTCTGAAGCATGACGTAATGGGGGGGTGTTATCTGTTTTGTCAAAAATCAGCCGTTTTTGCTTGAACATTAAGTGCCTCCAAATAGTATTTAATTAACTTCCGGAGTGAAGAAACCCTTTTTGAGAACTCAGAGTGAGTAAATTGGCCATTTTCATGCACTTTTAACCGTTCCATAAATCTTGTGTTTAGGGCCCCTGGAATTATGAAAATCACTTTAAACATGCTAATTTTAGCTCTAAAACTGATGATCCTCCTACAAATGTGAACTGACGTTCAAAAATAAAACATCTGAAAACAGACCATTTTCCACATTTCTGAAGCATGACGTAACTGGGGGGTGTTATCTCTTTTGTCGAAAATCAGCCATTTTTGCTTGAACATTAAATGCCTCCAAATGGTATTTAATTCACTTCCCGAGCCCCTGGAAGCATGAAAATCACTTTAAACATGCTAATTTTAGCTCTAACACTGATGATCCACCTACAAATGTGAACTGACGTTCAAAAATAAAACATTTGAAAACAGACCATTTTCCACATTTCTGAAGCATGACGTAACTGGTGGGTGTTATCTCTTTTGTCAAAAATCAGCCGTTTTTGCTTGAACATTAAATGCCTCCAAATGGTATTTAATTCACTTCCCGAGCCCCTGGAAGCATGAAAATCACTTTAAACATGCTAATTTTAGCTCTAACACTGATGATCCACCTACAAATGTGAACTGACGTTCAAAAATAAAACATTTGAAAACGGACCATTTTCCACATTTTTGAAGCATGACGTAATGGGGGGGTGTTATCTCTTTTGTCGAAAATCAGCCGTTTTTGCTTGAACATTAAATGCCTCCAAATGGTATTTAATTCACTTCCCGAGCCCCTGGAAGCATGAAAATCACTTCAAACATGTTAATTTTGGCTCTAACACTGATGATCCACCTACAAATGTGAACTGACGTTCAAAAATAAAACATTTGAAAACGGACCATTTTCCACATTTCTGAAGCATGACGTAATGGGGGGTGTTATCTCTTCTGTCAAAAATCAGCCGTATTTGCTTGAACATTAAGTGCCTCCAAATAGTATTTAATTCACTTCCCGAGCCCCTGGAAGCATGAAAATCACTTTAAACATGCTAATTTTAGCTCTAACACTGATGATCAACCTAAAAATGTGAACTGACGTTCAAAAATAAAATATTTGAAAACGGACCATTCTCCACATTTCTGAAGCATGACGTAATGGGGGGGTGTTATCTGTTTTGTCAAAAATCTGCCGTTTTTGCTTGAACATTAAGTGCCTCCAAATAGTATTTAATTCACTTCCCGATCCCCTGGAAGCATGAAAATCACTTTAAACATGCTAATTTTAGCTCTAACACTGATGATCAACCTACAAATGTGAACTGACGTTCAAAAATAAAACATTTGAAAACGGACCATTTTCTACATTTCTGAAGCATGACGTAATGAGGGGGTGTTATCTCTTTTGTCGAAAATCAGCCATTTTTGCTTGAACATTAAATGCCTCCAAATGGTATTTAATTAACTTCCGGAGTGAAGAAACCCTTTTTGAGAACTCAGAGTGAGTAAATTGGCCATTTTCATGCACTTTTAACCGTTCCATAAATCTTGTGTTTAGGGCCCCTGGAATTATGAAAATCACTTTAAACATGCTAATTTTAGCTCTAAAACTGATGATCTACCTACAAATGTGAACTGACGTTCAAAAATAAAACATTTGAAAACAGACCATTTTCCACATTTCTGAAGCATGACGTAACTGGGGGGTGTTATCTCTTTTGTCAAAAATCAGCCGTTTTTGCTTGAACATTAAATGCCTCCAAATGGTATTTAATTCACTTCCCAAGCCCCTGGAAGCATGAAAATCACTTTAAACATGCTAATTTTAGCTCTAACACTGATGATCCACCTACAAATGAGAACTGACTTTCAAAAATAAAACATTTGAAAATGGACCATTTTCCACATTTCTGAAGCATGACGTAATGGGGGGTGTTATCTCTTTTGTCGAACATCAGCCATTTTTGCTTGAACATTAAATGCCTCCAAATGGGATTTAATTGACTTCCCGGGGTGAAGAAACCCTTTTTGAGAACTCAGAGTGAGTAAATTGGCCATTTTCATGCACTTTTAACCATTCCATAAATCTTGTGTTTAGGGCCCCTGGAATTATGAAAATCACTTTAAACATGCTAATTTTAGCTCTAAAACTGATGATCCACCTACAAATGTGAACTGACGTTCAAAAATAAAACATTTGAAAACAGACCATTTTCCACATTTCTGAAGCATGACGTAACTGGGGGGTGTTATCTCTTTTGTCGAAAATCAGCCGTTTTTGCTTGAACATTAAATGCCTCCAAATGGTATTTAATTCACTTCCCGAGCCCCTGGAAGCATGAAAATCACTTTAAACATGCTAATTTTAGCTCTAACACTGATGATCCACCTACAAATGTGAACTGACGTTCAAAAATAAAACATTTGAAAATTTACCATTTTCCACATTTCTGAAGCATGACGTAATGGGGGGTGTTATCTCTTTTGTCGAACATCAGCCGTTTTTGCTTGAACATTAAATGCCTCCAAATGGTATTTAATTAACTTCCGGAGTGAAGAAACCCTTTTTGAGAACTCAGAGTGAGTAAATTGGCCATTTTCATGCACTTTTAACCGTTCCATAAATCTTGTGTTTAGGGCCCCTGGAATTATGAAAATCACTTTAAACATGCTAATTTTAGCTCTAAAACTGATGATCCTCCTACAAATGTGAACTGACGTTCAAAAATAAAACATCCGAAAACAGACCATTTTCCACATTTCTGAAGCATGACGTAAGTGGGGGGTGTTATCTCTTTTGTCGAAAATCAGCCGTTTTTGCTTGAACATTAAATCCCTCCAAATGGTATTTAATTCACTTCCCGAGCCCCTGGAAGCATGAAAATCACTTTAAACATGCTAATTTTAGCTCTAACACTGATGATCAACCTACAAATGTGAACTGACGTTCAAAAATAAAACATTTGAAAATGGACCATTTTCCACATTTCTGAAGCATGATGTAATGGGGGGTGTTATCTCTTTTGTCGAACATCAGCCGTTTTTGCTTGAACATTAAATGCCTCCAAATGGGATTTAATTGACTTCCCGGGGTGAAGAAACCCTTTTTGAGTACTCAGAGTGAGTAAATTGGCCATTTTCATGCACTTTTAACCATTCCATAAATCTTGTGTTTAGGGCCCCTGGAATTATGAAAATCACTTTAAACATGCTAATTTTAGCTCTAAAACTGATGATCCACCTACAAATGTGAACTGACGTTCAAAAATAAAACATTTGAAAACAGACCATTTTCCACATTTCTGAAGCATGACGTAACTGGGGGGTGTTATCTCTTTTGTCAAAAATCTGCCGTTTTTGCTTGAACATTAAATGCCTCCAAATGGTATTTAATTCACTTCCCGAGCCCCTGGAAGCATGAAAATCACTTTAAACATGCTAATTTTAGCTCTAACACTGATGATCAACCTACAAATGTGAACTGACGTTCAAAAATAAAACATTTGAAAACGGACCATTTTCCACATTTCTGAAGCATGACGTAATGGGGGGGGTGTTATCTCTTTTGTCAAAAATCAGCCGGTTTTGCTTGAACATTAAGTGCCTCCAAATAGTATTTAATTCACTTCCCGATCCCCTGGAAGCATGAAAATCACTTTAAACATGCTAATTTTAGCTCTAACACTGATGATCCACCTACAAATGTGAACTGACGTTCAAAAATAAAACATTTGAAAACAGACCATTTTCCACATTTCTGAAGCATGACGTAACTGGGGGGTGTTATCTCTTTTGTCAAAAATCAGCCGTTTTTGCTCGAACATTAAATGCCTCCAAATGGTATTTAATTCACTTCCCGAGCCCCTGGAAGCATGAAAATCACTTTAAACATGCTAATTTTAGCTCTAACACTGATGATCCACCTACAAATGTGAACTGACGTTCAAAAATAAAACATTTGAAAACGGACCATTTTCTACATTTCTGAAGCATGACGTAATGGGGGGGTGTTATCTCTTTTGTCGAAAATCAGCCGTTTTTGCTTGAACATTAAATGCCTCCAAATGGTATTTAATTAACTTCCGGAGTGAAGAAACCCTTTTTGAGAACTCAGAGTGAGTAAATTGGCCATTTTCATGCACTTTTAACCGTTCCATAAATCTTGTGTTTAGGGCCCCTGGAATTATGAAAATCACTTTAAACATGCTAATTTTAGCTCTAAAACTGATGATCCTCCTATAAATGTGAACTGACGTTCAAAAATAAAACATCTGAAAACAGACCATTTTCCACATTTCTGAAGCATGACGTAACTGGGGGGTGTTATCTCTTTTGTCGAAAATCAGCCGTTTTTGCTTGAACATTAAATGCCTCCAAATGGTATTTAATTCACTTCCCGAGCCCCTGAAAGCATGAAAATCACTTTAAACATGCTAATTTTAGCTCTAACACTGATGATCCACCTACAAATGTGAACTGACGTTCAAACATAAAACATTTGAAAATGGACCATTTTCCACATTTCTGAAGCATGACGTAATGGGGGGTGTTATCTCTTTTGACGAACATCAGCCGTTTTTGCTTGAACATTAAATGCCTCCAAATGGGATTTAATTGACTTCCCGGGGTGAAGAAACCCTTTTTGAGAACTCAGAGTGAGTAAATTGGCCATTTTCATGCACTTTTAACCATTCCATAAATCTTGTGTTTAGGGCCCCTGGAATTATGAAAATCACTTTAAACATGCTAATTTTAGCTCTAAAACTGATGATCCACCTACAAATGTGAACTGACGTTCAAAAATAAAACATTTGAAAACAGACCATTTTCCACATTTCTGAAGCATGACGTAACTGGGGGGTGTTATCTCTTTTGTCAAAAATCTGCCGTTTTTGCTTGAACATTAAATGCCTCCAAATGGTATTTAATTCACTTCCCGAGCCCCTGGAAGCATGAAAATCACTTTAAACATGCTAATTTTAGCTCTAACACTGATGATCAACCTACAAATGTGAACTGACGTTCAAAAATAAAACATTTGAAAACGGACCATTTTCCACATTTCTGAAGCATGACGTAATGGGGGGGGTGTTATCTCTTTTGTCAAAAATCAGCCGGTTTTGCTTGAACATTAAGTGCCTCCAAATAGTATTTAATTCACTTCCCGATCCCCTGGAAGCATGAAAATCACTTTAAACATGCTAATTTTAGCTCTAACACTGATGATCAACCTACAAATGTGAACTGACGTTCAAAAATAAAACATTTGAAAATGGACCATTTTCCACATTTCAGAAGCATGACGTAATGAGGGGGTGTTATCTCTTTTGTCGAAAATCAGCCGTTTTTGCTTGAACATTAAATGCCTCCAAATGGTATTTAATTAACTTCCGGAGTGAAGAAACCCTTTTTGAGAACTCAGAGTGAGTAAATTGGCCATTTTCATGCACTTTTAACCATTCCATAAATCTTGTGTTTAGGGCCCCTGGAATTATGAAAATCACTTTAAAAATGCTAATTTTAGCTCTAAAACTGATGATCCACCTACAAATGTGAACTGACGTTCAAAAATAAAACATTTGAAAACAGACCATTTTCCACATTTCTGAAGCATGACGTAACTGGGGGGTGTTATCTCTTTTGTCGAAAATCAGCTGTTTTTGCTTGAACATTAAATGCCTCCAAATGGTATTTAATTCACTTCCCGAGCCCCTGGAAGCATGAAAATCACTTTAAACATGCTAATTTTAGCTCTAACACTGATGATCCACCTACAAATGTGAACTGACTTTCAAAAATAAAACATTTGAAAACGGACCATTTTCCACATTTCTGAAGCATGACGTAATGGGGGGTGTTATCTCTTTTGTCGAAAATCAGCTGTTTTTGCTTGAACATTAAATGCCTCCAAATGGTATTTAATTCACTTCCCGAGCCCCTGGAAGCATGAAAATCACTTCAAACATGTTAATTTTGGCTCTAACACTGATGATCCACCTACAAATGTGAACTGACGTTCAAAAATAAAATATTTGAAAACGGACCATTCTCCACATTTCTGAAGCATGACGTAATGGGGGGTGTTATCTGTTTTGTCAAAAATCAGCCGTTTTTGCTTGAACATTAAGTGCCTCCAAATAGTATTTAATTCACTTCCCGATCCCCTGGAAGCATGAAAATCACTTTAAACATGCTAATTTTAGCTCTAACACTGATGATCAACCTACAAATGTGAACTGACGTTCAAAAATAAAACATTTAAAAACGGACCATTTTCTACATTTCTGAAGCATGACGTAATGAGGGGGTGTTATCTCTTTTGTCGAAAATCAGCCGTTTTTGCTTGAACATTAAATGCCTCCAAATGGTATTTAATTAACTTCCGGAGTGAATAAACCCTTTTTGAGAACTCAGAGTGAGTAAATTGGCCATTTTCATGCACTTTTAACCGTTCCATAAATCTTGTGTTTAGGGCCCCTGGAATTATGAAAATCACTTTAAACATGCTAATTTTAGCTCTAAAACTGATGATCCTCCTACAAATGTGAACTGACGTTCAAAAATAAAACATCTGAAAACAGACCATTTTCCACATTTCTGAAGCATGACGTAACTGGGGGGTGTTATCTCTTTTGTGGAAAATCAGCCGTTTTTGCTTGAACATTAAATGCCTCCAAATGGTATTTAATTCACTTCCCGAGACCCTGGAAGCATGAAAATCACTTTAAACATGCTAATTTTAGCTCTAACACTGATGATCCACCTACAAATGTGAACTGACGTTCAAAAATAAAACATTTGAAAACGGACCATTTTCCACATTTCTGAAGCATGACGTAATGAGGGGGTAATATCTCTTTTGTCGAACATCAGCCGTTTTTGCTTGAACATTAAATGCCTCCAAATGGGATTTAATTGACTTCCCGGGGTGAAGAAACCCGATTTGAGAACTCAGAGTGAGTAAATTGGCCATTTTCATGCACTTTTAACCATTCCATAAATCTTGTGTTTAGGGCCCCTGGAATTATGAAAATCACTTTAAAAATGCTAATTTTAGCTCTAAAACTGATGATCCACCTACAAATGTGAACTGACGTTCAAAAATAAAACATTTGAAAACAGACCATTTTCCACATTTCTGAAGCATGACGTAACTGGGGGGTGTTATCTCTTTTGTCGAAAATCAGCCGTTTTTGCTTGAACATTAAATGCCTCCAAATGGTATTTAATTCACTTCCCGAGCCCCTGGAAGCATGAAAATCACTTTAAACATGCTAATTTTAGCTCTAACACTGATTATCCACCTACAAATGTGAACTGACGTTCAAAAATAAAACATTTGAAAATGGACCATTTTCCACATTTCTGAAGCATGACGTAATGGGGGGTGTTATCTCTTTTGACAAACATCAGCCGTTTTTGCTTGAACATTAAATGCCTCCAAATGGGATTTAATTGACTTCCCGGGGTGAAGAAACCCTTTTTGAGAACTCAGAGTGAGTAAATTGGCCATTTTCATGCACTTTTAACCATTCCATAAATCTTGTGTTTAGGGCCCCTGGAATTATGAAAATCACTTTAAACATGCTAATTTTAGCTCTAAAACTGATGATCCACCTACAAATGTGAACTGACGTTCAAAAATAAAACATTTGAAAACAGACCATTTTCCACATTTCTGAAGCATGACGTAACTGGGGGGTGTTATCTCTTTTGTCAAAAATCAGCCGTTTTTGCTTGAACATTAAATGCCTCCAAATGGTATTTAATTCACTTCCCGAGCCCCTGGAAGCATGAAAATCACTTTAAACATGCTAATTTTAGCTCTAACACTGATGATCCACCTACAAATGTGAACTGACGTTCAAAAATAAAACATTTGAAAACGGACCATTTTCCACATTTTTGAAGCATGACGTAATGGGGGGGTGTTATCTCTTTTGTCGAAAATCAGCCGTTTTTGCTTGAACATTAAATGCCTCCAAATGGTATTTAATTCACTTCCCGAGCCCCTGGAAGCATGAAAATCACTTTAAACATGCTAATTTTAGCTCTAACACTGATGATCAACCTACAAATGTGAACTGACGTTCAAAAATAAAATATTTGAAAACGGACCATTCTCCACATTTCTGAAGCATGACGTAATGGGGGGTGTTATCTCTTCTGTCAAAAATCAGCCGTATTTGCTTGAACATTAAGTGCCTCCAAATAGTATTTAATTCACTTCCCGATCCCCTGGAAGCATGAAAATCACTTTAAACATGCTAATTTTAGCTCTAACACTGATGATCAACCTACAAATGTGAACTGACGTTCAAAAATAAAACATTTGAAAACGGACCATTTTCTACATTTCTGAAGCATGACGTAATGAGGGGGTGTTATCTCTTTTGTCGAAAATCAGCCGTTTTTGCTTGAACATTAAATGCCTCCAAATGGTATTTAATTAACTTCCGGAGTGAAGAAACCCTTTTTGAGAACTCAGAGTGAGTAAATTGGCCATTTTCATGCACTTTTAACCGTTCCATAAATCTTGTGTTTAGGGCCCCTGGAATTATGAAAATCACTTTAAACATGCTAATTTTAGCTCTAAAACTGATGATCCTCCTACAAATGTGAACTGACGTTCAAAAATAAAACATCTGAAAACAGACCATTTTCCACATTTCTGAAGCATGACGTAACTGGGGGGTGTTATCTCTTTTGTCGAAAATCAGCCGTTTTTGCTTGAACATTAAATGCCTCCAAATGGTATTTAATTAACTTCCGGAGTGAAGAAACCCTTTTTGAGAACTCAGAGTGAGTAAATTGGCCATTTTCATGCACTTTTAACCGTTCCATAAATCTTGTGTTTAGGGCCCCTGGAATTATGAAAATCACTTTAAACATGCTAATTTTAGCTCTAAAACTGATGATCCTCCTACAAATGTGAACTGACGTTCAAAAATAAAACATCTGAAAACAGACCATTTTCCACATTTCTGAAGCATGACGTAACTGGGGGGTGTTATCTCTTTTGTCGAAAATCAGCCGTTTTTGCTTGAACATTAAATGCCTCCAAATGGTATTTAATTCACTTCCCGAGCCCCTGGAAGCATGAAAATCACTTTAAACATGCTAATTTTAGCTCTAACACTGATGATCCACCTACAAATGTGAACTGACGTTCAAAAATAAAACATTTGAAAATGGACCATTTTCCACATTTCTGAAGCATGACGTAATGGGGGGTGTTATCTCTTTTGTCGAACATCAGCCGTTTTTGCTTGAACATTAAATGCCTCCAAATGGGATTTAATTGACTTCCCGGGGTGAAGAAACCCTTTTTGAGAACTCAGAGTGAGTAAATTGGCCATTTTCATGCACTTTTAACCATTCCATAAATCTTGTGTTTAGGGCCCCTGGAATTATGAAAATCACTTTAAACATGCTAATTTTAGCTCTAAAACTGATGATCCACCTACAAATGTGAACTGACGTTCAAAAATAAAACATTTGAAAACAGACCATTTTCCACATTTCTGAAGCATGACGTAACTGGGGGGTGTTATCTCTTTTGTCAAAAATCAGCCGTTTTTGCTTGAACATTAAATGCCTCCAAATGGTATTTAATTCACTTCCCGAGCCCCTGGAAGCATGAAAATCACTTTAAACATGCTAATTTTAGCTCTAACACTGATGATCCACCTACAAATGTGAACTGACTTTCAAAAATAAAACATTTGAAAACGGACCATTTTCCACATTTCTGAAGCATGACGTAATGGGGGGTGTTATCTCTTTTGTCGAAAATCAGCTGTTTTTGCTTGAACATTAAATGCCTCCAAATGGTATTTAATTCACTTCCCGAGCCCCTGGAAGCATGAAAATCACTTCAAACATGTTAATTTTGGCTCTAACACTGATGATCCACCTACAAATGTGAACTGACGTTCAAAAATAAAATATTTGAAAACGGACCATTCTCCACATTTCTGAAGCATGACGTAATGGGGGGTGTTATCTGTTTTGTCAAAAATCAGCCGTTTTTGCTTGAACATTAAGTGCCTCCAAATAGTATTTAATTCACTTCCCGATCCCCTGGAAGCATGAAAATCACTTTAAACATGCTAATTTTAGCTCTAACACTGATGATCAACCTACAAATGTGAACCGACGTTCAAAAATAAAACATTTAAAAACGGACCATTTTCTACATTTCTGAAGCATGACGTAATGAGGGGGTGTTATCTCTTTTGTCGAAAATCAGCCGTTTTTGCTTGAACATTAAATGCCTCCAAATGGTATTTAATTAACTTCCGGAGTGAATAAACCCTTTTTGAGAACTCAGAGTGAGTAAATTGGCCATTTTCATGCACTTTTAACCGTTCCATAAATCTTGTGTTTAGGGCCCCTGGAATTATGAAAATCACTTTAAACATGCTAATTTTAGCTCTAAAACTGATGATCCTCCTACAAATGTGAACTGACGTTCAAAAATAAAACATCTGAAAACAGACCATTTTCCACATTTCTGAAGCATGACGTAACTGGGGGGTGTTATCTCTTTTGTGGAAAATCAGCCGTTTTTGCTTGAACATTAAATGCCTCCAAATGGTATTTAATTCACTTCCCGAGCCCCTGGAAGCATGAAAATCACTTTAAACATGCTAATTTTAGCTCTAACACTGATGATCCACCTACAAATGTGAACTGACGTTCAAAAATAAAACATTTGAAAACGGACCATTTTCCACATTTCTGAAGCATGACGTAATGAGGGGGTAATATCTCTTTTGTCGAACATCAGCCGTTTTTGCTTGAACATTAAATGCCTCCAAATGGGATTTAATTGACTTCCCGGGGTGAAGAAACCCGATTTGAGAACTCAGAGTGAGTAAATTGGCCATTTTCATGCACTTTTAACCATTCCATAAATCTTGTGTTTAGGGCCCCTTGAATTATGAAAATCACTTTAAAAATGCTAATTTTAGCTCTAAAACTGATGATCCACCTACAAATGTGAACTGACGTTCAAAAATAAAACATTTGAAAACAGACCATTTTCCACATTTCTGAAGCATGACGTAACTGGGGGGTGTTATCTCTTTTGTCGAAAATCAGCCGTTTTTGCTTGAACATTAAATGCCTCCAAATGGTATTTAATTCACTTCCCGAGCCCCTGGAAGCATGAAAATCACTTTAAACATGCTAATTTTAGCTCTAACACTGATGATCCACCTACAAATGTGAACTGACGTTCAAAAATAAAACATTTGAAAATGGACCATTTTCCACATTTCTGAAGCATGACGTAATGGGGGGTGTTATCTCTTTTGACGAACATCAGCCGTTTTTGCTTGAACATTAAATGCCTCCAAATGGGATTTAATTGACTTCCCGGGGTGAAGAAACCCTTTTTGAGAACTCAGAGTGAGTAAATTGGCCATTTTCATGCACTTTTAACCATTCCATAAATCTTGTGTTTAGGGCCCCTGGAATTATGAAAATCACTTTAAACATGCTAATTTTAGCTCTAAAACTGATGATCCACCTACAAATGTGAACTGACGTTCAAAAATAAAACATTTGAAAACAGACCATTTTCCACATTTCTGAAGCATGACGTAACTGGGGGGTGTTATCTCTTTTGTCAAAAATCAGCCGTTTTTGCTTGAACATTAAATGCCTCCAAATGGTATTTAATTCACTTCCCGAGCCCCTGGAAGCATGAAAATCACTTTAAACATGCTAATTTTAGCTCTAACACTGATGATCCACCTACAAATGTGAACTGACGTTCAAAAATAAAACATTTGAAAACGGACCATTTTCCACATTTTTGAAGCATGACGTAATGGGGGGGTGTTATCTCTTTTGTCGAAAATCAGCCGTTTTTGCTTGAACATTAAATGCCTCCAAATGGTATTTAATTCACTTCCCGAGCCCCTGGAAGCATGAAAATCACTTTAAACATGCTAATTTTAGCTCTAACACTGATGATCAACCTACAAATGTGAACTGACGTTCAAAAATAAAATATTTGAAAACGGACCATTCTCCACATTTCTGAAGCATGACGTAATGGGGGGTGTTATCTCTTCTGTCAAAAATCAGCCGTATTTGCTTGAACATTAAGTGCCTCCAAATAGTATTTAATTCACTTCCCGATCCCCTGGAAGCATGAAAATCACTTTAAACATGCTAATTTTAGCTCTAACACTGATGATCAACCTACAAATGTGAACTGACGTTCAAAAATAAAACATTTGAAAACGGACCATTTTCTACATTTCTGAAGCATGACGTAATGAGGGGGTGTTATCTCTTTTGTCGAAAATCAGCCGTTTTTGCTTGAACATTAAATGCCTCCAAATGGTATTTAATTAACTTCCGGAGTGAAGAAACCCTTTTTGAGAACTCAGAGTGAGTAAATTGGCCATTTTCATGCACTTTTAACCGTTCCATAAATCTTGTGTTTAGGGCCCCTGGAATTATGAAAATCACTTTAAACATGCTAATTTTAGCTCTAAAACTGATGATCCTCCTACAAATGTGAACTGACGTTCAAAAATAAAACATCTGAAAACAGACCATTTTCCACATTTCTGAAGCATGACGTAACTGGGGGGTGTTATCTCTTTTGTCGAAAATCAGCCGTTTTTGCTTGAACATTAAATGCCTCCAAATGGTATTTAATTCACTTCCCGAGCCCCTGGAAGCATGAAAATCACTTTAAACATGCTAATTTTAGCTCTAACACTGATGATCCACCTACAAATGTGAACTGACGTTCAAAAATAAAACATTTGAAAATGGACCATTTTCCACATTTCTGAAGCATGACGTAATGGGGGGTGTTATCTCTTTTGTCGAACATCAGCCATTTTTGCTTGAACATTAAATGCCTCCAAATGGGATTTAATTGACTTCCCGGGGAGAAGAAACCCTTTTTGAGAACTCAGAGTGAGTAAATTGGCCATTTTCATGCACTTTTAACCATTCCATAAATCTTGTGTTTAGGGCCCCTGGAATTATGAAAATCACTTTAAACATGCTAATTTTAGCTCTAAAACTGATGATCCACCTACAAATGTGAACTGACATTCAAAAATGAAACATTTGAAAACAGACCATTTTCCACATTTCTGAAGCATGACGTAACTGGGGGGTGTTATCTCTTTTGTCGAAAATCAGCCGTTTTTGCTTGAACATTAAATGCCTCCAAATGGTATTTAATTCACTTCCCAAGCCCCTGGAAGCATGAAAATCACTTTAAACATGCTAATTTTAGCTCTAACACTGATGATCCACCTACAAATGTGAACTGACGTTCAAAAATAAAACATTTGAAAATGGACCATTTTCCACATTTCTGAAGCATGACGTAATGGGGGGTGTTATCTCTTTTGACGAACATCAGCCGTTTTTGCTTGAACATTAAATGCCTCCAAATGGAATTTAATTAACTTCCGGAGTGAAGAAACCCTTTTTGAGAACTCAGAGTGAGTAAATTGGCCATTTTCATGCACTTTTAACCATTCCATAAATCTTGTGTTTAGGGCCCCTGGAATTATGAAAATCACTTTAAAAATGCTAATTTTAGCTCTAAAACTGATGATCCACCTACAAATGTGAACTGACGTTCAAAAATAAAACATTTGAAAACAGACCATTTTCCACATTTCTGAAGCATGACGTAACTGGGGGGTGTTATCTCTTTTGTCGAAAATCAGCTGTTTTTGCTTGAACATGAAATGCCTCCAAATGGTATTTAATTCACTTCCTGAGCCCCTGGAAGCATGAAAATCACTTTAAACATGCTAATTTTAGCTGTAACACTGATGATCCACCTACAAATGTGAACTGACGTTCAAAAATAAAACATTTGAAAACGGACCATTTTCCACATTTTTGAAGCATGACGTAATGGGGGGGTGTTATCTCTTTTGTCGAAAATCAGCCGTTTTTGCTTGAACTTTAAATGCCTCCAAATGGTATTTAATTCACTTCCCGAGCCCCTGGAAGCATGAAAATCACTTCAAACATGTTAATTTTGGCTCTAACACTGATGATCCACCTACAAATGTGAACTGATGTTCAAAAATAAAACATTTGAAAACGGACCATTTTCCACATTTTGAAGCATGACGTAATGGGGGGGTGTTATCTCTTTTGTCGAAAATCAGCCGTTTTTGCTTGAACATTAAATGCCTCCAAATGGTATTTAATTCACTTCCCGAGCCCCTGGAAGCATGAAAATCACTTCAAACATGTTAATTTTGGCTCTAACACTGATGATCCACCTACAAATGTGAACTGACGTTCAAAAATAAAACATTTGAAAACAGACCATTTTCCACATTTCTGAAGCATGATGTAATGGGGGGTGTTATCTCTTTTGTCGAAAATCAACTGTTTTTGCTTGAACATTAAATGCCTCCAAATGGTATTTAATTCACTTCCCGAGCCCCTGGAAGCATGAAAATCACTTCAAACATGTTAATTTTGGCTCTAACACTGATGATCCACCTACAAATGTGAACTGACGTTCAAAAATAAAACATTTGAAAACGGACCATTTTCCACATTTCTGCAGCATGACGTAATGGGGGTGTTATCTCTTTTGTCAAAAATCAGCCGTATTTGATTGAACATTAAGTGCCTCCTAATAGTATTTAATTCACTTCCCGAGCCCCTGGAAGCATGAAAATCACTTTAAACATGCTAATTTTAGCTCTAACACTGATGATCAACCTACAAATGTGAACTGACGTTCAAAAATAAAATATTTGAAAACGGACCATTCTCCACATTTCTGAAGCATGACGTAATGGGGGGGGTGTTATCTGTTTTGTCAAAAATCAGCCGTTTTTGCTTGAACATTAAGTGCCTCCAAATAGTATTTAATTCACTTCCCGATCCCCTGGAAGCATGAAAATCACTTTAAACATGCTAATTTTAGCTCTAACACTGATGATCAACCTACAAATGTGAACTGACGTTCAAAAATAAATCATTTGAAAACGGACCATTTTCTACATTTCTGAAGCATGACGTAATGAGGGGGTGTTATCTCTTTTGTCGAAAATCAGCCGTTTTTGCTTGAACATTAAATGCCTCCAAATGGTATTTAATTAACTTCCGGAGTGAAGAAACCCTTTTTGAGAACTCAGAGTGAGTAAATTGGCCATTTTCATGCACTTTTAACCGTTCCATAAATCTTGTGTTTAGGGCCCCTGGAATTATGAAAATCACTTTAAACATGCTAATTTTAGCTCTAAAACTGATGATCCTCCTACAAATGTGAACTGACGTTCAAAAATAAAACATCTGAAAACAGACCATTTTCCACATTTCTGAAGCATGACGTAACTGGGGGGGGTTATCTCTTTTGTCGAAAATCAGCCGTTTTTGCTTGAACATTAAATGCCTCCAAATGGTATTTAATTCACTTCCCGAGCCCCTGGAAGCATGAAAATCACTTTAAACATGCTAATTTTAGCTCTAACACTGATGATCCACCTACAAATGTGAACTGACGTTCAAAAATAAAACATTTGAAAATGGACCATTTTCCACATTTCTGAAGCATGACGTAATGGGGGGTGTTATCTCTTTTGACGAACATCAGCCATTTTTGCTTGAACATTAAATGCCTCCAAATGGGATTTAATTGACTTCCCGGGATGAAGAAACCCTTTTTGAGAACTCAGAGTGAGTAAATTGGCCATTTTCATGCACTTTTAACCATTCCATAAATCTTGTGTTTAGGGCCCCTGGAATTATGAAAATCACTTTAAACATGCTAATTTTAGCTCTAAAACTGATGATCCACCTACAAATGTGAACTGACGTTCAAAAATAAAACATTTGAAAACAGACCATTTTCCACATTTCTGAAGCATGACGTAACTGGGGGGTGTTATCTCTTTTGTCAAAAATCAGCCGTTTTTGCTTGAACATTAAATGCCTCCAAATGGTATTTAATTCACTTCCCGAGCCCCTGGAAGCATGAAAATCACTTTAAACATGCTAATTTTAGCTCTAACACTGATGATCCACCTACAAATGTGAACTGACGTTCAAAAATAAAACATTTGAAAACGGACCATTTTCCACATTTTTGAAGCATGACGTAATGGGGGGGTGTTATCTCTTTTGTCGAAAATCAGCCGTTTTTGCTTGAACATTAAATGCCTCCAAATGGTATTTAATTCACTTCCCGAGCCCCTGGAAGCATGAAAATCACTTCAAACATGCTAATTTTAGCTGTAACACTGATGATCCACCTACAAATGTGAACTGACGTTCAAAAATAAAACATTTGAAAACGGACCATTTTCCACATTTTTGAAGCATGACGTAATGGGGGGGTGTTATCTCTTTTGTCGAAAATCAGCCGTTTTTGCTTGAACTTTAAATGCCTCCAAATGGTATTTAATTCACTTCCCGAGCCCCTGGAAGCATGAAAATCACTTCAAACATGTTAATTTTGGCTCTAACACTGATGATCCACCTACAAATGTGAACTGATGTTCAAAAATAAAACATTTGAAAACGGACCATTTTCCACATTTTGAAGCATGACGTAATGGGGGGGTGTTATCTCTTTTGTCGAAAATCAGCCGTTTTTGCTTGAACATTAAATGCCTCCAAATGGTATTTAATTCACTTCCCGAGCCCCTGGAAGCATGAAAATCACTTCAAACATGTTAATTTTGGCTCTAACACTGATGATCCACCTACAAATGTGAACTGACGTTCAAAAATAAAACATTTGAAAACAGACCATTTTCCACATTTCTGAAGCATGATGTAATGGGGGGTGTTATCTCTTTTGTCGAAAATCAACTGTTTTTGCTTGAACATTAAATGCCTCCAAATGGTATTTAATTCACTTCCCGAGCCCCTGGAAGCATGAAAATCACTTCAAACATGTTAATTTTGGCTCTAACACTGATGATCCACCTACAAATGTGAACTGACGTTCAAAAATAAAACATTTGAAAACGGACCATTTTCCACATTTCTGCAGCATGACGTAATGGGGGTGTTATCTCTTTTGTCAAAAATCAGCCGTATTTGATTGAACATTAAGTGCCTCCAAATAGTATTTAATTCACTTCCCGAGCCCCTGGAAGCATGAAAATCACTTTAAACATGCTAATTTTAGCTCTAACACTGATGATCAACCTACAAATGTGAACTGACGTTCAAAAATAAAATATTTGAAAACGGACCATTCTCCACATTTCTGAAGCATGACGTAATGGGGGGGGTGTTATCTGTTTTGTCAAAAATCAGCCGTTTTTGCTTGAACATTAAGTGCCTCCAAATAGTATTTAATTCACTTCCCGATCCCCTGGAAGCATGAAAATCACTTTAAACATGCTAATTTTAGCTCTAACACTGATGATCAACCTACAAATGTGAACTGACGTTCAAAAATAAATCATTTGAAAACGGACCATTTTCTACATTTCTGAAGCATGACGTAATGAGGGGGTGTTATCTCTTTTGTCGAAAATCAGCCGTTTTTGCTTGAACATTAAATGCCTCCAAATGGTATTTAATTAACTTCCGGAGTGAAGAAACCCTTTTTGAGAACTCAGAGTGAGTAAATTGGCCATTTTCATGCACTTTTAACCGTTCCATAAATCTTGTGTTTAGGGCCCCTGGAATTATGAAAATCACTTTAAACATGCTAATTTTAGCTCTAAAACTGATGATCCTCCTACAAATGTGAACTGACGTTCAAAAATAAAACATCTGAAAACAGACCATTTTCCACATTTCTGAAGCATGACGTAACTGGGGGGGGTTATCTCTTTTGTCGAAAATCAGCCGTTTTTGCTTGAACATTAAATGCCTCCAAATGGTATTTAATTCACTTCCCGAGCCCCTGGAAGCATGAAAATCACTTTAAACATGCTAATTTTAGCTCTAACACTGATGATCCACCTACAAATGTGAACTGACGTTCAAAAATAAAACATTTGAAAATGGACCATTTTCCACATTTCTGAAGCATGACGTAATGGGGGGTGTTATCTCTTTTGACGAACATCAGCCATTTTTGCTTGAACATTAAATGCCTCCAAATGGGATTTAATTGACTTCCCGGGATGAAGAAACCCTTTTTGAGAACTCAGAGTGAGTAAATTGGCCATTTTCATGCACTTTTAACCATTCCATAAATCTTGTGTTTAGGGCCCCTGGAATTATGAAAATCACTTTAAACATGCTAATTTTAGCTCTAAAACTGATGATCCACCTACAAATGTGAACTGACGTTCAAAAATAAAACATTTGAAAACAGACCATTTTCCACATTTCTGAAGCATGACGTAACTGGGGGGTGTTATCTCTTTTGTCAAAAATCAGCCGTTTTTGCTTGAACATTAAATGCCTCCAAATGGTATTTAATTCACTTCCCGAGCCCCTGGAAGCATGAAAATCACTTTAAACATGCTAATTTTAGCTCTAACACTGATGATCCACCTACAAATGTGAACTGACGTTCAAAAATAAAACATTTGAAAACGGACCATTTTCCACATTTTTGAAGCATGACGTAATGGGGGGGTGTTATCTCTTTTGTCGAAAATCAGCCGTTTTTGCTTGAACATTAAATGCCTCCAAATGGTATTTAATTCACTTCCCGAGCCCCTGGAAGCATGAAAATCACTTCAAACATGTTAATTTTGGCTCTAACACTGATGATCAACCTACAAATGTGAACTGACGTTCAAAAATAAAACATTTGAAAACGGACCATTTTCTACATTTCTGAAGCATGATGTATAGAGGGGGTGTTATCTCTTTTGTCGAAAATCAGCCGTTTTTGCTTGAACATTAAAAGCCTCCAAATGGTATTTAATTAACTTCCGGAGTGAAGAAACCCTTTTTGAGAACTCAGAGTGAGTAAATTGGCCCTTTTCATGCACTTTTAACCGTTCCATAAATCTTGTGTTTAGGGCCCCTGGAATTATGAAAATCACTTTAAACATGCTAATTTTAGCTCTAAAACTGATGATCCTCCTACAAATGTGAACTGACGTTCAAAAATAAAACATTTGAAAACAGACCATTTTCCACATTTCTGAAGCATGACGTAACTGGGGGGTGTTATCTCTTTTGTCGAAAATCAGCCGTTTTTGCTTGAACATTAAATGCCTCCAAATGGTATTTAATTCACTTCCCGAGCCCCTGGAAGCATGAAAATCACTTTAAACATGCTAATTTTAGCTCTAACACTGATGATCCACCTACAAATGTGAACTGACGTTCAAAAATAAAACATTTGAAAATGGACCATTTTCCACATTTCTGAAGCATGACGTAATGGGGGGTGTTATCTCTTTTGACGAACATCAGCCGTTTTTGCTTGAACATTAAATGCCTCCAAATGGGATTTAATTGACTTCCCGGGGTGAAGAAACCCTTTTTGAGAACTCAGAGTGAGTAAATTGGCCATTTTCATGCACTTTTAACCATTCCATAAATCTTGTGTTTAGGGCCCCTGGAATTATGAAAATCACTTTAAACATGCTAATTTTAGCTCTAAAACTGATGATCCACCTACAAATGTGAACTGACGTTCAAAAATAAAACATTTGAAAACAGACCATTTTCCACATTTCTGAAGCATGACGTAACTGGGGGGTGTTATCTCTTTTGTCAAAAATCAGCCGTTTTTGCTTGAACATTAAATGCCTCCAAATGGTATTTAATTCACTTCCCGAGCCCCTGGAAGCATGAAAATCACTTTAAACATGCTAATTTTAGCTCTAACACTGATGATCCACCTACAAATGTGAACTGACGTTCAAAAATAAAACATTTGAAAACGGACCATTTTCCACATTTTTGAAGCATGACGTAATGGGGGGGTGTTATCTCTTTTGTCGAAAATCAGCCGTTTTTGCTTGAACATTAAATGCCTCCAAATGGTATTTAATTCACTTCCCGAGCCCCTGGAAGCATGAAAATCACTTTAAACATGCTAATTTTAGCTCTAACACTGATGATCAACCTACAAATGTGAACTGACGTTCAAAAATAAAATATTTGAAAACGGACCATTCTCCACATTTCTGAAGCATGACGTAATGGGGGGTGTTATCTCTTCTGTCAAAAATCAGCCGTATTTGCTTGAACATTAAGTGCCTCCAAATAGTATTTAATTCACTTCCCGATCCCCTGGAAGCATGAAAATCACTTTAAACATGCTAATTTTAGCTCTAACACTGATGATCAACCTACAAATGTGAACTGACGTTCAAAAATAAAACATTTGAAAACGGACCATTTTCTACATTTCTGAAGCATGACGTAATGAGGGGGTGTTATCTCTTTTGTCGAAAATCAGCCGTTTTTGCTTGAACATTAAATGCCTCCAAATGGTATTTAATTAACTTCCGGAGTGAAGAAACCCTTTTTGAGAACTCAGAGTGAGTAAATTGGCCATTTTCATGCACTTTTAACCGTTCCATAAATCTTGTGTTTAGGGCCCCTGGAATTATGAAAATCACTTTAAACATGCTAATTTTAGCTCTAAAACTGATGATCCTCCTACAAATGTGAACTGACGTTCAAAAATAAAACATCTGAAAACAGACCATTTTCCACATTTCTGAAGCATGACGTAACTGGGGGGTGTTATCTCTTTTGTCGAAAATCAGCCGTTTTTGCTTGAACATTAAATGCCTCCAAATGGTATTTAATTCACTTCCCGAGCCCCTGGAAGCATGAAAATCACTTTAAACATGCTAATTTTAGCTCTAACACTGATGATCCACCTACAAATGTGAACTGACGTTCAAAAATAAAACATTTGAAAATGGACCATTTTCCACATTTCTGAAGCATGACGTAATGGGGGGTGTTATCTCTTTTGTCGAACATCAGCCATTTTTGCTTGAACATTAAATGCCTCCAAATGGGATTTAATTGACTTCCCGGGGAGAAGAAACCCTTTTTGAGAACTCAGAGTGAGTAAATTGGCCATTTTCATGCACTTTTAACCATTCCATAAATCTTGTGTTTAGGGCCCCTGGAATTATGAAAATCACTTTAAACATGCTAATTTTAGCTCTAAAACTGATGATCCACCTACAAATGTGAACTGACATTCAAAAATAAAACATTTGAAAACAGACCATTTTCCACATTTCTGAAGCATGACGTAACTGGGGGGTGTTATCTCTTTTGTCGAAAATCAGCCGTTTTTGCTTGAACATTAAATGCCTCCAAATGGTATTTAATTCACTTCCCGAGCCCCTGGAAGCATGAAAATCACTTTAAACATGCTAATTTTAGCTCTAACACTGATGATCCACCTACAAATGTGAACTGACGTTCAAAAATAAAACATTTGAAAATGGACCATTTTCCACATTTCTGAAGCATGACGTAATGGGGGGTGTTATCTCTTTTGACGAACATCAGCCGTTTTTGCTTGAACATTAAATGCCTCCAAATGGGATTTAATTGATTTCCCGGGGTGAAGAAACCCTTTTTGAGAACTCAGAGTGAGTAAATTGGCCATTTTCATGCACTTTTAACCATTCCATAAATCTTGTGTTTAGGGCCCCTGGAATTATGAAAATCACTTTAAACATGCTAATTTTAGCTCTAAAACTGATGATCCACCTACAAATGTGAACTGACGTTCAAAAATAAAACATTTGAAAACAGACCATTTTCCACATTTCTGAAGCATGACGTAACTGGGGGGTGTTATCTCTTTTGTCGAAAATCAGCCGTTTTTGCTTGAACATTAAATGCCTCCAAATGGTATTTAATTCACTTCCCGAGCCCCTGGAAGCATGAAAATCACTTTAAACATGCTAATTTTAGCTCTAACACTGATGATCCACCTACAAATGTGAACTGACGTTCAAAAATAAAACATTTGAAAATGGACCATTTTCCACATTTCTGAAGCATGACGTAATGGGGGGTGTTATCTCTTTTGTCGAACATCAGCCATTTTTGCTTGAACATTAAATGCCTCCAAATGGGATTTAATTGACTTCCCGGGGTGAAGAAACCCTTTTTGAGAACTCAGAGTGAGTAAATTGGCCATTTTCATGCACTTTTAACCATTCCATAAATCTTGTGTTTACAGCCCCTGGAATTATGAAAATCACTTTAAACATGCTAATTTTAGCTCTAACACTGATGATCCACCTACAAATGTGAACTGACGTTCAAAAATAAAACATTTGAAAATGGACCATTTTCCACATTTCTGAAGCATGACGTAATGGGGGGTGTTATCTCTTTTGACGAACATCAGCCGTTTTTGCTTGAACATTAAATGCCTCCAAATGGGATTTAATTGACTTCCCGGGTGAAGAAACCCTTTTTGAGAACTCAGAGTGAGTAAATTGGCCATTTTCATGCACTTTTAACCATTCCATAAATCTTGTGTTTAGGGCCCCTGGAATTATGAAAATCACTTTAAACATGCTAATTTTAGCTCTAAAACTGATGATCCACCTACAAATGTGAACTGACGTTCAAAAATAAAACATTTGAAAACAGACCATTTTCCACATTTCTGAAGCATGACGTAACTGGGGGGTGTTATCTCTTTTGTCAAAAATCAGCCGTTTTTGCTTGAACATTAAATGCCTCCAAATGGTATTTAATTCACTTCCCGAGCCCCTGGAAGCATGAAAATCACTTTAAACATGCTAATTTTAGCTCTAACACTGATGATCCACCTACAAATGTGAACTGACGTTCAAAAATAAAACATTTGAAAACGGACCATTTTCCACATTTTTGAAGCATGACGTAATGCTGGGTGTTATCTCTTTTGTCGAAAATCAGCCGTTTTTGCTTGAACATTAAATGCCTCCAAATGGTATTTAATTCACTTCCCGAGCCCCTGGAAGCATGAAAATCACTTTAAACATGCTAATTTTAGCTCTAACACTGATGATCCACCTACAAATGTGAACTGACGTTCAAAAATAAAACATTTGAAAATGGACCATTTTCCACATTTCTGAAGCATGACGTAATGGGGGGTGTTATCTCTTTTGTCGAACATCAGCCATTTTTGCTTGAACATTAAATGCCTCCAAATGGGATTTAATTGACTTCCCGGGGTGAAGAAACCCTTTTTGAGAACTCAGAGTGAGTAACTTGGCCATTTTCATGCACTTTTAACCATTCCATAAATCTTGTGTTTAGGGCCCCTGGAATTATGAAAATCACTTTAAACATGCTAATTTTAGCTCTAAAACTGATGATCCACCTACAAATGTGAACTGACATTCAAAAATAAAACATTTGAAAACAGACCATTTTCCACATTTCTGAAGCATGACGTAACTGGGGGGTGTTATCTCTTTTGTCGAAAATCAGCCGTTTTTGCTTGAACATTAAATGCCTCCAAATGGTATTTAATTCACTTCCCGAGCCCCTGGAAGCATGAAAATCACTTTAAACATGCTAATTTTAGCTCTAACACTGATGATCCACCTACAAATGTGAACTGACGTTCAAAAATAAAACATTTGAAAATGGACCATTTTCCACATTTCTGAAGCATGACGTAATGGGGGGTGTTATCTCTTTTGACGAACATCAGCCGTTTTTGCTTGAACATTAAATGCCTCCAAATGGGATTTAATTGACTTCCCGGGGTGAAGAAACCCTTTTTGAGAACTCAGAGTGAGTAAATTGGCCATTTTCATGCACTTTTAACCATTCCATAAATCTTGTGTTTAGGGCCCCTGGAATTATGAAAATCACTTTAAACATGCTAATTTTAGCTCTAAAACTGATGATCCACCTACAAATGTGAACTGACGTTCAAAAATAAAACATTTGAAAACAGACCATTTTCCACATTTCTGAAGCATGACGTAACTGGGGGGTGTTATCTCTTTTGTCAAAAATCAGCCGTTTTTGCTTGAACATTAAATGCCTCCAAATGGTATTTAATTCACTTCCCGAGCCCCTGGAAGCATGAAAATCACTTTAAACATGCTAATTTTAGCTCTAACACTGATGATCCACCTACAAATGTGAACTGACGTTCAAAAATAAAACATTTGAAAACGGACCATTTTCCACATTTCTGAAGCATGACGTAATGGGGGGTGTTATCTCTTTTGTCGAACATCAGCCATTTTTGCTTGAACATTAAATGCCTCCAAATGGGATTTAATTGACTTCCCGGGGTGAAGAAACCCTTTTTGAGAACTCAGAGTGAGTAAATTGGCCATTTTCATGCACTTTTAACCATTCCATAAATCTTGTGTTTAGGGCCCCTGGAATTATGAAAATCACTTTAAACATGCTAATTTTAGCTCTAAAACTGATGATCCACCTACAAATGTGAACTGACGTTCAAAAATAAAACATTTGAAAACAGACCATTTTCCACATTTCTGAAGCATGACGTAACTGGGGGGTGTTATCTCTTTTGTCAAAAATCAGCCGTTTTTGCTTGAACATTAAATGCCTCCAAATGGTATTTAATTCACTTCCCGAGCCCCTGGAAGCATGAAAATCACTTTAAACATGCTAATTTTAGCTCTAACACTGATGATCCACCTACAAATGTGAACTGACATTCAAAAATAAAACATTTGAAAACGGACCATTTTCCACATTTCTGAAGCATGACATAATGGGGGGTGTTATCTCTTTTGTCGAAAATCAGCTGTTTTTGCTTGAACATTAAATGCCTCCAAATGGTATTTAATTCACTTCCCGAGCCCCTGGAAGCATGAAAATCACTTCAAACATGTTAATTTTGGCTCTAACACTGATGATCCACCTACAAATGTGAACTGACGTTCAAAAATAAAACATTTGAAAACGGACCATTTTCCACATTTCTGAAGCATGACGTAATGGGGGGTGTTATCTCTTTTGTCGAACATCAGCCGTTTTTGCTTGAACATTAAATGCCTCCAAATGGGATTTAATTGACTTCCCGGGGTGAAGAAACCCTTTTTGAGAACTCAGAGTGAGTAAATTGGCCATTTTCATGCACTTTTAACCATTCCATAAATCTTGTGTTTAGGGCCCCTGGAATTATGAAAATCACTTTAAACATGCTAATTTTAGCTCTAAAACTGATGATCCACCTACAAATGTGAACTGACGTTCAAAAATAAAACATTTGAAAACAGACCATTTTCCACATTTCTGAAGCATGACGTAACTGGGGGGTGTTTTCTCTTTTGTCAAAAATCAGCCGTTTTTGCTTGAACATTAAATGCCTCCAAATGGTATTTAATTCACTTCCCAAGCCCCTGGAAGCATGAAAATCACTTTAAACATGCTAGTTTTAGCTCTAACACTGATGATCCACCTACAAATGTGAACTGACGTTCAAAAATAAAACATTTGAAAACGGACCATTTTCCACATTTTTGAAGCATGACGTAATGGGGGGGTGTTATCTCTTTTGTCGAAAATCAGCCGTTTTTGCTTAAACATTAAATGCCTCCAAATGGTATTTAATTCACTTCCCGAGCCCCTGGAAGCATGAAAATCACTTTAAACATGCTAATTTTAGCTCTAACACTGATGATCAACCTACAAATGTGAACTGACGTTCAAAAATAAAACATTTGAAAACGGACCATTTTCTACATTTCTGAAGCATGACGTAATGAGGGGGTGTTATCTCTTTTGTCGAAAATCAGCCGTTTTTGCTTGAACATTAAATGCCTCCAAATGGTATTTAATTAACTTCCCGAGTGAAGAAACCCTTTTTGAGAACTCAGAGTGAGTAAATTGGCCATTTTCATGCACTTTTAACCGTTCCATAAATCTTGTGTTTAGGGCCCCTGGAATTATGAAAATCACTTTAAACATGCTAATTTTAGCTCTAAAACTGATGATCCTCCTACAAATGTGAACTGACGTTCAAAAATAAAACATCTGAAAACAGACCATTTTCCACATTTCTGAAGCATGACGTAACTGGGGGGTGTTATCTCTTTTGTCGAAAATCAGCCGTTTTTGCTTGAACATTAAATGCCTCCAAATGGTATTTAATTCACTTCCCGAGCCCCTGGAAGCATGAAAATCACTTTAAACATGCTAATTTTAGCTCTAACACTGATGATCCACCTACAAATGTGAACTGACGTTCAAAAATAAAACATTTGAAAATGGACCATTTTCCACATTTCTGAAGCATGACGTAATGGGGGGTGTTATCTCTTTTGTCGAACATCAGCCGTTTTTGCTTGAACATTAAATGCCTCCAAATGGGATATAATTGACTTCCCGGGGTGAAGAAACCCTTTTTGAGAACTCAGAGTGAGTAAATTGGCCATTTTCATGCACTTTTAACCATTCCATAAATCTTGTGTTTAGGGCCCCTGGAATTATGAAAATCACTTTAAACATGCTAATTTTAGCTCTAAAACTGATGATCCACCTACAAATGTGAACTGACGTTCAAAAATAAAACATTTGAAAACAGACCATTTTCCACATTTCTGAAGCATGACGTAACTGGGGGTGTTATCTCTTTTGTCAAAAATCTGCCGTTTTTGCTTGAACATTAAATGCCTCCAAATGATATTTAATTCACTTCCCGAGCCCCTGGAAGCATGAAAATCACTTTAAACATGCTAATTTTAGCTCTAACACTGATGATCCACCTACAAATGTGAACTGAGGTTCAAAAATAAAACATTTGAAAACGGACCATTTTCCACATTTCTGAAGCATGACGTAATGGGGGGTGTTATCTCTTTTGTCGAAAATCAGCTGTTTTTGCTTGAACTTTAAATGCCTCCAAATGGTATTTAATTCACTTCCCGAGCCCCTGGAAGCATGAAAATCACTTCAAACATGTTAATTTTGGCTCTAACACTGATCATCCACCTACAAATGTGAACTGACGTTCAAAAATAAAACATTTGAAAACGGACCATTTTCCACATTTCTGAAGCATGACATAATGGGGGGTGTTATCTCTTTTGTCAAAAATCAGCCGTTTTTGCTTGAACATTAAGTGCCTCCAAATAGTATTTAATTCACTTCCCGATCCCCTGGAAGCATGAAAATCACTTTAAACATGCTAATTTTAGCTCTAACACTGATGATCAACCTACAAATGTGAACTGACGTTCAAAAATAAAACATTTGAAAACGGACCATTTTCTACATTTCTGAAGCATGACGTAATGAGGGGGTGTTATCTCTTTTGTCGAAAATCAGCCGTTTTTGCTTGAACATTAAATGCCTCCAAATTGTATTTAATTAACTTCCGGAGTGAAGAAACCCTTTTTGAGAACTCAGAGTGAGTAAATTGGCCATTTTCATGCACTTTTAACTGTTCCATAAATCTTGTGTTTAGGGCCCCTGGAATTATGAAAATCACTTTAAACATGCTAATTTTAGCTCTAAAACTGATGATCCTCCTACAAATGTGAACTGACGTTCAAAAATAAAACATCCGAAAACAGACCATTTTCCACATTTCTGAAGCATGACGTAAGTGGGGGGTGTTATCTCTTTTGTCGAAAATCAGCCGTTTTTGCTTGAACATTAAATCCCTCCAAATGGTATTTAATTCACTTCCCGAGCCCCTGGAAGCATGAAAACCACTTTAAACACGCTAATTTTAGCTCTAACAATGATGATCCACCTACAAATGTGAACTGACGTTCAAAAATAAAACATTTGAAAACGGACCAGTCTCCAAATTTCTGAAGCATGATGTAATGGGGGGGTCTTATCTCTTTTGTCAAAAATCAGCCGTTTTTGTTTGAACATTAAATGCCTCCAAATGGTATTTAATTAACTTCCTGGGGTGAAGAAACCCTTTTTGAGAACTCAGAGTGAGTAAATTGGTCATTTTCATGCACTTTTAACCATTCCATAAATCTTGTGTTTAGGGCCCCTGGAAGCATGAAAATCACTTTAAACATGCTAATTTTAGCTCTAACACTGATGATCAACCTACAAATGTGAACTGACGTTCAAAAATAAAACATTTGAAAACGGACTATTTTCCACATTTCTGAAGCATGACGTAATGGGGGGGTGTTATCTCTTTTGTCAAAAATCAGCCGTTTTTGCTTGAACATTAAATTCCTCCAAATAGTATTTAATTCACTTCCCGGGCCCCTGGAAGCATGAAAATCACTTTAAACATGCTAATTTTAGCTCTAACACTGATGATCCACCTACAAATGTGAACTGACGTTCAAAAGTAAAACATTTGAAAACGGACCATTTTCCACATTTCTGAAGCATGACGTAATGGGGGGTGTTATCTCTTTTGTCGAAAATCAGCCGTTTTTGCTTGAACATTAAATGCTTCCAAATGGTATTTAATTAACTTCCCAGGGTGAAGAAACCTTTTTTGAGAACTCAGAGTGAGTAAATTGGCCATTTTCATGCACTTTAAACCTTTCCATAAATCTTGTGTTTAGGGCCCCTGGAAGCATGAAAATCACTTTAAACATGCTAATTTTTAGCTCTAACACTGATGATTCACCTACAAATGTGAACTGACGTTCAAAAATAAAACATTTGAAAACGGACCATTTTCCACATTTCTGAAGCATGACGTAATGAGGGGGTGTTATCTCTTTTGTCAAAAATCAGCCGTTTTTGCTTACACATTAAATGCCTCCAAATAGTATTTAATTCACTTCCCGAGCCCCTGGAAGCATGAAAATCACTTTAAACATGCTAATTTTAGCTCTAACACTGATGATCCACCTACAAATGTGAACTGACGTTCAAAAATAAAACATTTGAAAATGGATCATTTTCCACATTTCTGAAGCATGACGTAATGGGGGGGTGTTATCTCTTTTGTCGAAAATCAGCCGTTTTTGTTTGAACATTAAATGCCTCCAAATGGTATTTAATTAACTTCCCGGGGTAAAGAAACCCTTTTTGAGAACTCAGAGTGAGTAAATTGGCCATTTTCATGCACTTTTAACCATTCCATAAATCTTGTGTTTAGGGCCCGTGGAAGCATGAAAATCACTTTAAACATGCTAATTTTAGCTCTAACACTGATGATTCACCTACAAACGTGAACTGACGTTCAAAAATAAAACATTTGAAAACAGACCATTTTCCACATTTCTGAAGCATGACGTAATGGGGGGGGTGTTATCTCTTTTGTCAAAAATCAGCCGTTTTTGCTTGAACAATAAATGCCTCCAAATAGTATTTAATTCACTTCCTGAGCCCCTGGAAGCATGAAAACCACTTTAAACATGCTAATTTTAGCTCTAACACTGATGATCCACCTACAAATGTGAACTGACGTTCAAAAATAAAACATTTGAAAACGGATCATTTTCCACATTTCTGAAGCATGACGTAATGGGGGGGTGTTATCTCTTTTGTCGAAAATCAGCCGTTTTTGCTTGAACATTAAATGCCTCTAAATGGTATTTAATTAACTTCCCGGGGTGAAGAAACCTTTTTTGAGAACTCAGAGTGAATAAATTGGCCATTTTCATGCACTTTAAACCTTTCCATAAATCTTGTGTTTAGGGCCCCTGGAAGCATGAAAATCACTTTAAACATGCTAATTTTTAGCTCTAACACTGATGATTCACCTACAAATGTGAACTGACGTTCAAAAATAAAACATTTGAAAACGGACCATTTTCCACATTTCTGAAGCATGACGTAATGGGGGGGTGTTATCTCTTTTGTCAAAAATCAGCCATTTTTGCTTGAACATTAAATGCCTCCAAATAGTATTTAATTCACTTCCCGATCCCCGGGAAGCATGAAAATCACTTTAAACATGCTAATTTTAGCTCTAACACTGATGATCCACCTACAAATGTGAACTGACGTTCAAAAATAAAACATTTGAAAACGGATCATTTTCCACATTTCTGAAGCATGACGTAATGGGGGGGTGTTATCTCTTTTGTCGAAAATCAGCAGTTTTTGCTTGAACATTAAATGCCTCCAAATGGTATTTAATTAACTCCCCGGGGTAAAGAAACCCTTTTTGAGAACTCAGAATGAGTAAATTGGCCATTTTCATGCACTTTTAACCATTCCATAAATCTTGTGTTTAGGGCCCCTGGAAGCATGAAAATCACTTTAAACATGCTAATTTTAGCTCTAACAATGATGATCCACCTACAAATGTGAACTGACGTTCAAAAATAAAACATTTGAAAACGGACCAGTCTCCACATTTCTGAAGCATGATGTAATGGGGGGGGTCTTATCTCTTTTGTCAAAAATCAGCCGTTTTTGTTTGAACATTAAATGCCTCCAAATGGTATTTAATTAACTTCCTGGGGTGAAGAAACCCTTTTTGAGAACTCAGAGTGAGTAAATTGGCCATTTTCATGCACTTTTAACCATTCCATAAATCTTGTGTTTAGGGCCCCTGGAAGCATGAAAATCACTTTAAACATGCTAATTTTAGCTCTAACACTGATGATCCACCTACAAATGTGAACTGACGTTCAAAAGTAAAACATTTGAAAACGGACCATTTTCCACATTTCTGAAGCATGACGTAATGGGGGGTGTTATCTCTTTTGTCATAAATCAGCCGTTTTTGCTTGAACATTAAATGCTTCCAAATGGTATTTAATTAACTTCCCAGGGTGAAGAAACCTTTTTTGAGAACTCAGAGTGAGTAAATTGGCCATTTTCATGCACTTTAAACCTTTCCATAAATCTTGTGTTTAGGGCCCCTGGAAGCATGAAAATCACTTTAAACATGCTAATTTTTAGCTCTAACACTGATGATTCACCTACAAATGTGAACTGACGTTCAAAAATAAAACATTTGAAAACGGACCATTTTCCACATTTCTGAAGCATGACGTAATGAGGGGGTGTTATCTCTTTTGTCAAAAATCAGCCGTTTTTGCTTGAACATTAAATGCCTCCAAATAGTATTTAATTCACTTCCCAAACCCCTGGAAGCATGAAAATCACTTTAAACATGCTAATTTTAGCTCTAACACTGATGATCCACCTACAAATGTGAACTGACGTTCAAAAATAAAACATTTGAAAATGGATCATTTTCCACATTTCTGAAGCATGACGTAATGGGGGGGTGTTATCTCTTTTGTCGAAAATCAGCCGTTTTTGTTTGAACATTAAATGCCTCCAAATGGTATTTAATTAACTTCCCAGGGTAAAGAAACCCTTTTTGAGAACTCAGAGTGAGTAAATTGGCCATTTTCATGCACTTTTAACCATTCCATAAATCTTGTGTTTAGGGCCCGTGGAAGCATGAAAATCACTTTAAACATGCTAATTTTAGCTCTAACACTGATGATTCACCTACAAACGTGAACTGACGTTCAAAAATAAAACATTTGAAAACAGACCATTTTCCACATTTCTGAAGCATGACGTAATGGGGGGGGTGTTATCTCTTTTGTCAAAAATCAGCCGTTTTTGCTTGAACAATAAATGCCTCCAAATAGTATTTAATTCACTTCCCGAGCCCCTGGAAGCATGAAAACCACTTTAAACATGCTAATTGTAGCTCTAACACTGATGATCCACCTACAAATGTGAACTGACGTTCAAAAATAAAACATTTGAAAACGGATCATTTTCCACATTTCTGAAGCATGACGTAATGGGGGGGTGTTATCTCTTTTGTCGAAAATCAGCCGTTTTTGCTTGAACATTAAATGCCTCTAAATGGTATTTAATTAACTTCCCGGGGTGAAGAAACCTTTTTTGAGAACTCAGAGTGAATAAATTGGCCATTTTCATGCACTTTAAACCTTTCCATAAATCTTGTGTTTAGGGCCCCTGGAAGCATGAAAATCACTTTAAACATGCTAATTTTTAGCTCTAACACTGATGATTCACCTACAAATGTGAACTGACGTTCAAAAATAAAACATTTGAAAACGGACCATTTTCCACATTTCTGAAGCATGACGTAATGGGGGGGTGTTATCTCTTTTGTCAAAAATCAGCCATTTTTGCTTGAACATTAAATGCCTCCAAATAGTATTTAATTCACTTCCCGATCCCCGGGAAGCATGAAAATCACTTTAAACATGCTAATTTTAGCTCTAACACTGATGATCCACCTACAAATGTGAACTGACGTTCAAAAATAAAACATTTGAAAACGGATCATTTTCCACATTTCTGAAGCATGACGTAATGGGGGGGTGTTATCTCTTTTGTCAAAAATCAGCCATTTTTGCTTGAACATTAAATGCCTCCAAATAGTATTTAATTCACTTCCCGAGCCCCTGGAAGCATGAAAATTACTTTAAACATGCTAATTTTAGCTCTAACACTGATGATCAACCTACAAATGTGAACTGATGTTCAAAAATAAAACATTTGAAAACGGACCATTTTCCACATTTCTGAAGCATGACGTAATGGGGGGGTGTTATCTCTTTTGTCAAAAATCAGCCGTTTTTGCTTGAACATTAAATGCCTCCAAATGGTATTTAATTAACTTCCCGGGGTGAAGAAACCCTTTTTGAGAACTCAGAGTGAGTAAATTGGCCATTTTCATGCACTTTAAACCTTTCCATAAATCTTGTGTTTAGGACCCCTGGAAGCATGAAAATCACTTTAAACATGCTAATTTTTAGCTCTAACACTGATGATTCACCTACAAATGTGAACTGACGTTCAAAAATAAAACAGTTGAAAACGGACCATTTTCCACATTTCTGAAGCATGACGTAATGGGGGGGTGTTATCTCTTTTGTCAAAAATCAGCCGTTTTTGCTTGAACATTAAATGCCTCCAAATAGTATTTAATTCACTTCCCGAGCCCCTGGAAGCATGAAAATCACTTTAAACATGCTAATTTTAGCTCTAACACTGATGATCCACCTACAAATGTGAACTGACGTTCAAAAATAAAACATTTGAAAACGGATCATTTTCCACATTTCTGAAGCATGACGTAATGGGGGGGTGTTATCTCTTTTGTCGAAAATCAGCCGTTTTTGCTTGAACATTAAATGCCTCCAAATGGTATTTAATTAACTTCCCAGGGTGAAGAAACCTTTTTTGAGAACTCAGAGTGAGTAAATTGGCCATTTTCATGCACTTTAAACCTTTCCATAAATCTTGTGTTTAGGACCCCTGGAAGCATGAAAATCACTTTAAACATGCTAATTTTTAGCTCTAACACTGATGATTCACCTACAAATGTGAACTGACGTTCAAAAATAAAACAGTTGAAAACGGACCATTTTCCACATTTCTGAAGCATGACGTAATGGGGGGGTGTTATCTCTTTTGTCAAAAATCAGCCGTTTTTGCTTGAACATTAAATGCCTCCAAATAGTATTTAATTCACTTCCCGAGCCCCTGGAAGCATGAAAATCACTTTAAACATGCTAATTTTAGCTCTAACACTGATGATCCACCTACAAATGTGAACTGACGTTCAAAAATAAAACATTTGAAAACGGATCATTTTCCACATTTCTGAAGCATGACGTAATGGGGGGGTGTTATCTCTTTTGTCGAAAATCAGCCGTTTTTGCTTGAACATTAAATGCCTCCAAATGGTATTTAATAAACTTCTCAGGGTGAAGAAACCTTTTTTGAGAACTCAGAGTGAGTAAATTGGCCATTTTCATGCACTTTAAACCTTTCCATAAATCTTGTGATTAGGGCCCCTGGAAGCATGAAAATAACTTTAAACATGCTAATTTTTAGCTCTAACACTGATGATTCACCTACAAATGTGAACTGATGTTCAAAAATAAAACAGTTGAAAACGGACCATTTTCCACATTTCTGAAGCATGACGTAATGGGGGGGGTGTTATCTCTTTTGTCAAAAATCAGCCGTTTTTGCTTGAACATTAAATGCCTCCAAATAGTATTTAATTCACTTCCCGAGCCCCTGGAAGCATGAAAATCACTTTAAACATGCTAATTTTAGCTCTAACACTGATGATCAATCTACAAATGTGAACTGACGTTCAAAAATAAAACATTTGAAAACGGACCATTTTCCACATTTCTGAAGCATGACGTAATGGGGGGGTGTTATCTCTTTTGTCAAAAATCAGCCGTTTTTGCTTGAACATTAAATGCCTCCAAATAGTATTTAATTCCCTTCCCGAGCCCCTGGAAGCATGAAAATCACTTTAAACATGCTAATTTTAGCTCTAACACTGATGATCAACCTACAAATGTGAACTGATGTTCAAAAATAAAACATTTGAAAACGGACCATATTCCACATTTCTGAAGCATGACGTAATGGGGGGTGTTATCTCTTTTGTCAAAAATCAGCCGTTTTTGCTTGAACATTAAATGCCTCCAAATGGTATTTAATTAACTTCCCGGGGTGAAGAAACCCTTTTTGAGAACTCAGAGTGAGTAAATTGGCCATTTTCATGCACTTTTAACCATTCCATAAATCTTGTGTTTAGGGCCCCTGGTAGCATGAAAATCACTTTAAACATGCTAATTTTAGCTCTAACACTGATGATCAACCTACAAATGTGAACTGACGTTCAAAAATAAAACATTTGAAAACGGATCATTTTCCACATTTCTGAAGCATGACGTAATGGGGGGGTGTTATCTCTTTTGTCGAAAATCAGCAGTTTTTGCTTGAACATTAAATGCCTCCAAATGGTATTTAATTAAATCCCCGGGGTAAAGAAACCCTTTTTGAGGACTCAGAATGAGTAAATTGGCCATTTTCATGCACTTTTAACCATTCCATAAATCTTGTGTTTAGGGCCCCTGGAAGCATGAAAATCACTTTAAACATGCTAATTTTAGCTCTAACACTGATGATCAATCTACAAATGTGAACTGACGTTCAAAACTAAAACATTTGAAAACGGACCATTTTCCACATTTCTGAAGCATGACGTAATGGGGGGGTGTTATCTCTTTTGTCAAAAATCGGCCATTTTTGCTTGAACATTAAATGCCTCCAAATAGTATTTAATTCACTTCCCGAGCCCCTGGAAGCATGAAAATCACTTTAAACATGCTAATTTGAGCTCTAACACTGATGATCCACCTACAAATGTGAACTGACGTTCAAAAATAAAACATTTGAAAACGGATCATTTTCCACATTTCTGAAGCATGACGTAATGGGGGGGTGTTATCTCTTTTGTCGAAAATCAGCAGTTTTTGCTTGAACATTAAATGCCTCCAAATGGTATTTAATTAACTCCCCGGGGTAAAGAAACCCTTTTTGAGAACTCAGAATGAGTAAATTGGCCATTTTCATGCACTTTTAACCATTCCCTATATCTTGTGTTTAGGGCCCCTGGAAGCATGAAAATCACTTTAAACATGCTAATTTTAGCTCTAACACTGATGATCAATCTACAAATGTGAACTGACGTTCAAAACTAAAATATTTGAAAATGGACCATTTTCCACATTTCTGAAGCATGACGTAATGGGGGGGTGTTATCTCTTTTGTCAAAAATCAGCAGTTTTTGCTTGAACATTAAATGCCTCCAAATAGTATTTAATTCACTTCCCGAGCCCCTGGAAGCATGAAAATTACTTTAAACATGCTAATTTTAGCTCTAACACTGATGATCAACCTACAAATGTGAACTGATGTTCAAAAATAAAACATTGGAAAACGGACCATTTTCCACATTTCTGAAGCATGACGTAATGGGGGGGTGTTATCTCTTTTGTCAAAAATCAGCTGTTTTTGCTTGAACATTAAATGCCTCCAAATGGTATTTAATTAACTTCCCGGGGTGAAGAAACCCTTTTTGAGAACTCAGAGTGAGTAAATTGGCCATTTTCATGCACTTTTAACCATTCCATAAATCTTGTGTAGGGCCCCTGGTTGCATGAAAATCACATTAAACATGCTAATTTTAGCTCTAACACTGATGATCAACCTACAAATGTGAACTGACGTTCAAAAGTAAAACATTTGAAAACTGACCATTTTCCACATTTCTGAAGCATGACGTAATGGGGGGGTGTTATCTCTTTTGTCGAAAATCAGCCGTTTTTGCTTGAACATTAAATGCCTCCAAATGGTATTTAATTAACTTCCCGGGGTGAAGAAACTCTTTTTGAGAACTCAGAGTGAGTAAATTGGCCATTTTCATGCACTTTTAACCATTCCATAAATCTTGTGTTTAGGGCCCCTGGAAGCATGAAAATCACTTTAAACATGCTAATTTTAGCTCTAACACTGATGATCAACCTACAAATGTGAACTGACGTTCAAAAATAAAACATTTGAAAACGGACCATTTCCCACATTTCTGAAGCATGACTTAATGGGGGGGTGTTATCTCTTTTGTCAAAAATCAGCCGTTTTTGCTTGAACATTAAATGCCTCCAAATGGTATTTAATTCACTTCCCGAGCCCCTGGAAGCATGAAAATCACTTTAAACATGCTAATTTTAGCTCTAACACTGATGATCAACCTACAAATGTGAACTGACGTTCAAAAATAAAACATTTGAAAACGGACCATTTCCCACATTTCTGAAGCATGACTTAATGGGGGGTGTTATCTCTTTTGTCGAAAATCAGCAGTTTTTGCTTGAACATTAAATGCTTCCAAATGGTATTTAATTAACTTCCCGGGGTGAAGAAACTCTTTTTGAGAACTCAGAGTGAGTAAATTGGCCATTTTCATGCACTTTTAACCATTCCATAAATCTTGTGTTTAGGGCCCGTGGAAGCATGAAAATCACTTTAAACATGCTAATTTTAGCTCTAACACTGATGATTCACCTACAAACGTGAACTGACGTTCAAAAATAAAACATTTGAAAACAGACCATTTTCCACATTTCTGAAGCATGACGTAATGGGGGGGTGTTATCTCTTTTGTCAAAAATCAGCCGTTTTTGCTTGAACAATAAATGCCTCCAAATAGTATTTAATTCACTTCCTGAGCCCCTGGAAGCATGAAAACCACTTTAAACATGCTAATTTTAGCTCTAACACTGATGATCCACCTACAAATGTGAACTGACGTTCAAAAATAAAACATTTGAAAACGGATCATTTTCCACATTTCTGAAGCATGACGTAATGGGGGGGTGTTATCTCTTTTGTCGAAAATCAGCCGTTTTTGCTTGAACATTAAATGCCTCTAAATGGTATTTAATTAACTTCCCGGGGTGAAGAAACCTTTTTTGAGAACTCAGAGTGAATAAATTGGCCATTTTCATGCACTTTAAACCTTTCCATAAATCTTGTGTTTAGGGCCCCTGGAAGCATGAAAATCACTTTAAACATGCTAATTTTTAGCTCTAACACTGATGATTCACCTACAAATGTGAACTGACGTTCAAAAATAAAACATTTGAAAACGGACCATTTTCCACATTTCTGAAGCATGACGTAATGGGGGGGTGTTATCTCTTTTGTCAAAAATCAGCCATTTTTGCTTGAACATTAAATGCCTCCAAATAGTATTTAATTCACTTCCCGATCCCCGGGAAGCATGAAAATCACTTTAAACATGCTAATTTTAGCTCTAACACTGATGATCCACCTACAAATGTGAACTGACGTTCAAAAATAAAACATTTGAAAACGGATCATTTTCCACATTTCTGAAGCATGACGTAATGGGGGGGCGTTATCTCTTTTGTCGAAAATCAGCAGTTTTTGCTTGAACATTAAATGCCTCCAAATGGTATTTAATTAACTCCCCGGGGTAAAGAAACCCTTTTTGAGAACTCAGAATGAGTAAATTGGCCATTTTCATGCACTTTTAACCATTCCATAAATCTTGTGTTTAGGGCCCCTGGAAGCATGAAAATCACTTTAAACATGCTAATTTTAGCTCTAACAATGATGATCCACCTACAAATGTGAACTGACGTTCAAAAATAAAACATTTGAAAACGGACCAGTCTCCACATTTCTGAAGCATGATGTAATGGGGGGTCTTATCTCTTTTGTCAAAAATCAGCCGTTTTTGTTTGAACATTAAATGCCTCCAAATGGTATTTAATTAACTTCCTGGGGTGAAGAAACCCTTTTTGAGAACTCAGAGTGAGTAAATTGGCCATTTTCATGCACTTTTAACCATTCCATAAATCTTGTGTTTAGGGCCCCTGGAAGCATGAAAATCACTTTAAACATGCTAATTTTAGCTCTAACACTGATGATCAACCTACAAATGTGAACTGACGTTCAAAAATAAAACATTTGAAAACGGACTATTTTCCACATTTCTGAAGCATGACGTAATGGGGGGGTGTTATCTCTTTTGTCAAAAATCAGCCGTTTTTGCTTGAACATTAAATTCCTCCAAATAGTATTTAATTCACTTCCCGAGCCCCTGGAAGCATGACAATCACTTTAAACATGCTAATTTTAGCTCTAACACTGATGATCCACCTACAAATGTGAACTGACGTTCAAAAGTAAAACATTTGAAAACGGACCATTTTCCACATTTCTGAAGCATGACGTAATGGGGGGTGTTATCTCTTTTGTCGAAAATCAGCCGTTTTTGCTTGAACATTAAAGGCTTCCAAATGGTATTTAATTAACTTCCCAGGGTGAAGAAACCTTTTTTGAGAACTCAGAGTGAGTAAATTGGCCATTTTTATGCACTTTAAACCTTTCCATAAATCTTGTGTTTAGGGCCCCTGGAAGCATGAAAATCACTTTAAACATGCTAATTTTTAGCTCTAACACTGATGATTCACCTACAAATGTGAACTGACGTTCAAAAATAAAACATTTGAAAACGGACCATTTTCCACATTTCTGAAGCATGACGTAATGAGGGGGTGTTATCTCTTTTGTCAAAAATCAGCCGTTTTTGCTTGAACATTAAATGCCTCCAAATAGTATTTAATTCACTTCCCGAGCCCCTGGAAGCATGAAAATCACTTTAAACATGCTAATTTTAGCTCAAACACTGATGATCCACCTACAAATGTGAACTGACGTTCAAAAATAAAACATTTGAAAATGGATCATTTTCCACATTTCTGAAGCATGACGTAATGGGGGGGTGTTATCTCTTTTGTCGAAAATCAGCCGTTTTTGTTTGAACATTAAATGCCTCCAAATGGTATTTAATTAACTTCCCGGGGTAAAGAAACCCTTTTTGAGAACTCAGAGTGAGTAAATTGGCCATTTTCATGCACTTTTAACCATTCCATAAATCTTGTGTTTAGGGCCCGTGGAAGCATGAAAATCACTTTAAACATGCTAATTTTAGCTCTAACACTGATGATTCACCTACAAACGTGAACTGACGTTCAAAAATAAAACATTTGAAAACAGACCATTTTCCACATTTCTGAAGCATGACGTAATGGGGGGGGTGTTATCTCTTTTGTCAAAAATCAGCCGTTTTTGCTTGAACAATAAATGCCTCCAAATAGTATTTAATTCACTTCCCGAGCCCCTGGAAGCATGAAAACCACTTTAAACATGCTAATTGTAGCTCTAACACTGATGATCCACCTACAAATGTGAACTGACGTTCAAAAATAAAACATTTGAAAACGGATCATTTTCCACATTTCTGAAGCATGACGTAATGGGGGGGTGTTATCTCTTTTGTCGAAAATCAGCCGTTTTTGCTTGAACATTAAATGCCTCTAAATGGTATTTAATTAACTTCCCGGGGTGAAGAAACCTTTTTTGAGAACTCAGAGTGAATAAATTGGCCATTTTCATGCACTTTAAACCTTTCCATAAATCTTGTGTTTAGGGCCCCTGGAAGCATGAAAATCACTTTAAACATGCTAATTTTTAGCTCTAACACTGATGATTCACCTACAAATGTGAACTGACGTTCAAAAATAAAACATTTGAAAACGGACCATTTTCCACATTTCTGAAGCATGACGTAATGGGGGGGTGTTATCTCTTTTGTCAAAAATCAGCCATTTTTGCTTGAACATTAAATGCCTCCAAATAGTATTTAATTCACTTCCCGATCCCCGGGAAGCATGAAAATCACTTTAAACATGCTAATTTTAGCTCTAACACTGATGATCCACCTACAAATGTGAACTGACGTTCAAAAATAAAACATTTGAAAACGGATCATTTTCCACATTTCTGAAGCATGACGTAATGGGGGGGTGTTATCTCTTTTGTCGAAAATCAGCAGTTTTTGCTTGAACATTAAATGCCTCCAAATGGTATTTAATTAACTCCCCGGGGTAAAGAAACCCTTTTTGAGAACTCAGAATGAGTAAATTGGCCATTTTCATGCACTTTTAACCATTCCCTAAATCTTGTGTTTAGGGCCCCTGGAAGCATGAAAATCACTTTAAACATGCTAATTTTAGCTCTAACACTGATGATCAATCTACAAATGTGAACTGACGTTCAAAACTAAAATATTTGAAAATGGACCATTTTCCACATTTCTGAAGCATGACGTAATGGGGGGGTGTTATCTCTTTTGTCAAAAATCAGCCGTTTTTGCTTGAACATTAAATGCCTCCAAATAGTATTTAATTCACTTCCCGAGCCCCTGGAAGCATGAAAATTACTTTAAACATGCTAATTTTAGCTCTAACACTGATGATCAACCTACAAATGTGAACTGATGTTCAAAAATAAAACATTGGAAAACGGACCATTTTCCACATTTCTGAAGCATGACGTAATGGGGGGGTGTTATCTCTTTTGTCAAAAATCAGCTGTTTTTGCTTGAACATTAAATGCCTCCAAATGGTATTTAATTAACTTCCCGGGGTGAAGAAACCCTTTTTGAGAACTCAGAGTGAGTAAATTGGCCATTTTCATGCACTTTTAACCATTCCATAAATCTTGTGTAGGGCCCCTGGTTGCATGAAAATCACATTAAACATGCTAATTTTAGCTCTAACACTGATGATCAACCTACAAATGTGAACTGACGTTCAAAAGTAAAACATTTGAAAACGGACCATTTTCCACATTTCTGAAGCATGACGTAATGGGGGGGTGTTATCTCTTTTGTCGAAAATCAGCCGTTTTTGCTTGAACATTAAATGCCTCCAAATGGTATTTAATTAACTTCCCGGGGTGAAGAAACTCTTTTTGAGAACTCAGAGTGAGTAAATTGGCCATTTTCATGCACTTTTAACCATTCCATAAATCTTGTGTTTAGGGCCCCTGGAAGCATGAAAATCACTTTAAACATGCTAATTTTAGCTCTAACACTGATGATCAACCTACAAATGTGAACTGACGTTCAAAAATAAAACATTTGAAAACGGACCATTTCCCACATTTCTGAAGCATGACTTAATGGGGGGGTGTTATCTCTTTTGTCAAAAATCAGCCGTTTTTGCTTGAACATTAAATGCCTCCAAATGGTATTTAATTCACTTCCCGAGCCCCTGGAAGCATGAAAATCACTTTAAACATGCTAATTTTAGCTCTAACACTGATGATCAACCTACAAATGTGAACTGACGTTCAAAAATAAAACATTTGAAAACGGACCATTTCCCACATTTCTGAAGCATGACTTAATGGGGGGTGTTATCTCTTTTGTCGAAAATCAGCAGTTTTTGCTTGAACATTAAATGCTTCCAAATGGTATTTAATTAACTTCCCGGGGTGAAGAAACTCTTTTTGAGAACTCAGAGTGAGTAAATTGGCCATTTTCATGCACTTTTAACCATTCCATAAATCTTGTGTTTAGGGCCCGTGGAAGCATGAAAATCACTTTAAACATGCTAATTTTAGCTCTAACACTGATGATTCACCTACAAACGTGAACTGACGTTCAAAAATAAAACATTTGAAAACAGACCATTTTCCACATTTCTGAAGCATGACGTAATGGGGGGGTGTTATCTCTTTTGTCAAAAATCAGCCGTTTTTGCTTGAACAATAAATGCCTCCAAATAGTATTTAATTCACTTCCTGAGCCCCTGGAAGCATGAAAACCACTTTAAACATGCTAATTTTAGCTCTAACACTGATGATCCACCTACAAATGTGAACTGACGTTCAAAAATAAAACATTTGAAAACGGATCATTTTCCACATTTCTGAAGCATGACGTAATGGGGGGGTGTTATCTCTTTTGTCGAAAATCAGCCGTTTTTGCTTGAACATTAAATGCCTCTAAATGGTATTTAATTAACTTCCCGGGGTGAAGAAACCTTTTTTGAGAACTCAGAGTGAATAAATTGGCCATTTTCATGCACTTTAAACCTTTCCATAAATCTTGTGTTTAGGGCCCCTGGAAGCATGAAAATCACTTTAAACATGCTAATTTTTAGCTCTAACACTGATGATTCACCTACAAATGTGAACTGACGTTCAAAAATAAAACATTTGAAAACGGACCATTTTCCACATTTCTGAAGCATGACGTAATGGGGGGGTGTTATCTCTTTTGTCAAAAATCAGCCATTTTTGCTTGAACATTAAATGCCTCCAAATAGTATTTAATTCACTTCCCGATCCCCGGGAAGCATGAAAATCACTTTAAACATGCTAATTTTAGCTCTAACACTGATGATCCACCTACAAATGTGAACTGACGTTCAAAAATAAAACATTTGAAAACGGATCATTTTCCACATTTCTGAAGCATGACGTAATGGGGGGGTGTTATCTCTTTTGTCGAAAATCAGCAGTTTTTGCTTGAACATTAAATGCCTCCAAATGGTATTTAATTAACTCCCCGGGGTAAAGAAACCCTTTTTGAGAACTCAGAATGAGTAAATTGGCCATTTTCATGCACTTTTAACCATTCCATAAATCTTGTGTTTAGGGCCCCTGGAAGCATGAAAATCACTTTAAACATGCTAATTTTAGCTCTAACAATGATGATCCACCTACAAATGTGAACTGACGTTCAAAAATAAAACATTTGAAAACGGACCAGTCTCCACATTTCTGAAGCATGATGTAATGGGGGGTCTTATCTCTTTTGTCAAAAATCAGCCGTTTTTGTTTGAACATTAAATGCCTCCAAATGGTATTTAATTAACTTCCTGGGGTGAAGAAACCCTTTTTGAGAACTCAGAGTGAGTAAATTGGCCATTTTCATGCACTTTTAACCATTCCATAAATCTTGTGTTTAGGGCCCCTGGAAGCATGAAAATCACTTTAAACATGCTAATTTTAGCTCTAACACTGATGATCAACCTACAAATGTGAACTGACGTTCAAAAATAAAACATTTGAAAACGGACTATTTTCCACATTTCTGAAGCATGACGTAATGGGGGGTGTTATCTCTTTTGTCAAAAATCAGCCGTTTTTGCTTGAACATTAAGTGCCTCCAAATAGTATTTAATTCACTTCCCGATCCCCTGGAAGCATGAAAATCACTTTAAACATGCTAATTTTAGCTCTAACACTGATGATCAACCTACAAATGTGAACTGACGTTCAAAAATAAAACATTTGAAAACGGACCATTTTCTACATTTCTGAAGCATGACGTAATGAGGGGGTGTTATCTCTTTTGTCGAAAATCAGCCGTTTTTGCTTGAACATTAAATGCCTCCAAATGGTATTTAATTAACTTCCGGAGTGAAGAAACCCTTTTTGAGAACTCAGAGTGAGTAAATTGGCCATTTTCATGCACTTTTAACCGTTCCATAAATCTTGTGTTTAGGGCCCCTGGAATTATGAAAATCACTTTAAACATGCTAATTTTAGCTCTAAAACTGATGATCCTCCTACAAATGTGAACTGACGTTCAAAAATAAAACATCTGAAAACAGACCATTTTCCACATTTCTGAAGCATGACGTAACTGGGGGGTGTTATCTCTTTTGTCGAAAATCAGCCGTTTTTGCTTGAACATTAAATGCCTCCAAATGGTATTTAATTCACTTCCCGAGCCCCTGGAAGCATGAAAATCACTTTAAACATGCTAATTTTAGCTCTAACACTGATGATCCACCTACAAATGTGAACTGACGTTCAAAAATAAAACATTTGAAAATGGACCATTTTCCACATTTCTGAAGCATGACGTAATGGGGGGTGTTATCTCTTTTGTCGAACATCAGCCATTTTTGCTTGAACATTAAATGCCTCCAAATGGGATTTAATTGACTTCCCGGGGAGAAGAAACCCTTTTTGAGAACTCAGAGTGAGTAAATTGGCCATTTTCATGCACTTTTAACCATTCCATAAATCTTGTGTTTAGGGCCCCTGGAATTATGAAAATCACTTTAAACATGCTAATTTTAGCTCTAAAACTGATGATCCACCTACAAATGTGAACTGACATTCAAAAATAAAACATTTGAAAACAGACCATTTTCCACATTTCTGAAGCATGACGTAACTGGGGGGTGTTATCTCTTTTGTCGAAAATCAGCCGTTTTTGCTTGAACATTAAATGCCTCCAAATGGTATTTAATTCACTTCCCGAGCCCCTGGAAGCATGAAAATCACTTTAAACATGCTAATTTTAGCTCTAACACTGATGATCCACCTACAAATGTGAACTGACGTTCAAAAATAAAACATTTGAAAATGGACCATTTTCCACATTTCTGAAGCATGACGTAATGGGGGGTGTTATCTCTTTTGACGAACATCAGCCGTTTTTGCTTGAACATTAAATGCCTCCAAATGGGATTTAATTGATTTCCCGGGGTGAAGAAACCCTTTTTGAGAACTCAGAGTGAGTAAATTGGCCATTTTCATGCACTTTTAACCATTCCATAAATCTTGTGTTTAGGGCCCCTGGAATTATGAAAATCACTTTAAACATGCTAATTTTAGCTCTAAAACTGATGATCCACCTACAAATGTGAACTGACGTTCAAAAATAAAACATTTGAAAACAGACCATTTTCCACATTTCTGAAGCATGACGTAACTGGGGGGTGTTATCTCTTTTGTCAAAAATCAGCCGTTTTTGCTTGAACATTAAATGCCTCCAAATGGTATTTAATTCACTTCCCGAGCCCCTGGAAGCATGAAAATCACCTTAAACATGCTAATTTTAGCTCTAACACTGATGATCCACCTACAAATGTGAACTGACGTTCAAAAATAAAACATTTGAAAACGGACCATTTTCCACATTTTTGAAGCATGACGTAATGGGGGGTGTTATCTCTTTTGTCGAAAATCAGCCGTTTTTGCTTGAACATTAAATGCCTCCAAATGGTATTTAATTCACTTCCCGAGCCCCTGGAAGCATGAAAATCACTTTAAACATGCTAATTTTAGCTCTAACACTGATGATCCACCTACAAATGTGAACTGACGTTCAAAAATAAAACATTTGAAAATGGACCATTTTCCACATTTCTGAAGCATGACGTAATGGGGGGTGTTATCTCTTTTGTCGAACATCAGCCATTTTTGCTTGAACATTAAATGCCTCCAAATGGGATTTAATTGACTTCCCGGGGTGAAGAAACCCTTTTTGAGAACTCAGAGTGAGTAAATTGGCCATTTTCATGCACTTTTAACCATTCCATAAATCTTGTGTTTAGGGCCCCTGGAATTATGAAAATCACTTTAAACATGCTAATTTTAGCTCTAAAACTGATGATCCACCTACAAATGTGAACTGACGTTCAAAAATAAAACATTTGAAAACAGACCATTTTCCACATTTCTGAAGCATGACGTAACTGGGGGGTGTTATCTCTTTTGTCAAAAATCAGCCGTTTTTGCTTGAACATTAAATGCCTCCAAATGGTATTTAATTCACTTCCCGAGCCCCTGGAAGCATGAAAATCACTTTAAACATGCTAATTTTAGCTCTAACACTGATGATCCACCTACAAATGTGAACTGACGTTCAAAAATAAAACATTTGAAAACGGACCATTTTCCACATTTTTGAAGCATGACGTAATGGGGGGTGTTATCTCTTTTGTCGAAAATCAGCCGTTTTTGCTTGAACATTAAATGCCTCCAAATGGTATTTAATTCACTTCCCGAGCCCCTGGAAGCATGAAAATCACTTTAAACATGCTAATTTTAGCTCTAACACTGATGATCCACCTACAAATGTGAACTGACGTTCAAAAATAAAACATTTGAAAATGGACCATTTTCCACATTTCTGAAGCATGACGTAATGGGGGGTGTTATCTCTTTTGTCGAACATCAGCCATTTTTGCTTGAACATTAAATGCCTCCAAATGGGATTTAATTGACTTCCCGGGGTGAAGAAACCCTTTTTGAGAACTCAGAGTGAGTAAATTGGCCATTTTCATGCACTTTTAACCATTCCATAAATCTTGTGTTTACAGCCCCTGGAATTATGAAAATCACTTTAAACATGCTAATTTTAGCTCTAACACTGATGATCCACCTACAAATGTGAACTGACGTTCAAAAATAAAACATTTGAAAATGGACCATTTTCCACATTTCTGAAGCATGACGTAATGGGGGGTGTTATCTCTTTTGACGAACATCAGCCGTTTTTGCTTGAACATTAAATGCCTCCAAATGGGATTTAATTGACTTCCCGGGTGAAGAAACCCTTTTTGAGAACTCAGAGTGAGTAAATTGGCCATTTTCATGCACTTTTAACCATTCCATAAATCTTGTGTTTAGGGCCCCTGGAATTATGAAAATCACTTTAAACATGCTAATTTTAGCTCTAAAACTGATGATCCACCTACAAATGTGAACTGACGTTCAAAAATAAAACATTTGAAAACAGACCATTTTCCACATTTCTGAAGCATGACGTAACTGGGGGGTGTTATCTCTTTTGTCAAAAATCAGCCGTTTTTGCTTGAACATTAAATGCCTCCAAATGGTATTTAATTCACTTCCCGAGCCCCTGGAAGCATGAAAATCACTTTAAACATGCTAATTTTAGCTCTAACACTGATGATCCACCTACAAATGTGAACTGACGTTCAAAAATAAAACATTTGAAAACGGACCATTTTCCACATTTTTGAAGCATGACGTAATGCTGGGTGTTATCTCTTTTGTCGAAAATCAGCCGTTTTTGCTTGAACATTAAATGCCTCCAAATGGTATTTAATTCACTTCCCGAGCCCCTGGAAGCATGAAAATCACTTTAAACATGCTAATTTTAGCTCTAACACTGATGATCCACCTACAAATGTGAACTGACGTTCAAAAATAAAACATTTGAAAATGGACCATTTTCCACATTTCTGAAGCATGACGTAATGGGGGGTGTTATCTCTTTTGTCGAACATCAGCCATTTTTGCTTGAACATTAAATGCCTCCAAATGGGATTTAATTGACTTCCCGGGGTGAAGAAACCCTTTTTGAGAACTCAGAGTGAGTAACTTGGCCATTTTCATGCACTTTTAACCATTCCATAAATCTTGTGTTTAGGGCCCCTGGAATTATGAAAATCACTTTAAACATGCTAATTTTAGCTCTAAAACTGATGATCCACCTACAAATGTGAACTGACATTCAAAAATAAAACATTTGAAAACAGACCATTTTCCACATTTCTGAAGCATGACGTAACTGGGGGGTGTTATCTCTTTTGTCGAAAATCAGCCGTTTTTGCTTGAACATTAAATGCCTCCAAATGGTATTTAATTCACTTCCCGAGCCCCTGGAAGCATGAAAATCACTTTAAACATGCTAATTTTAGCTCTAACACTGATGATCCACCTACAAATGTGAACTGACGTTCAAAAATAAAACATTTGAAAATGGACCATTTTCCACATTTCTGAAGCATGACGTAATGGGGGGTGTTATCTCTTTTGACGAACATCAGCCGTTTTTGCTTGAACATTAAATGCCTCCAAATGGGATTTAATTGACTTCCCGGGGTGAAGAAACCCTTTTTGAGAACTCAGAGTGAGTAAATTGGCCATTTTCATGCACTTTTAACCATTCCATAAATCTTGTGTTTAGGGCCCCTGGAATTATGAAAATCACTTTAAACATGCTAATTTTAGCTCTAAAACTGATGATCCACCTACAAATGTGAACTGACGTTCAAAAATAAAACATTTGAAAACAGACCATTTTCCACATTTCTGAAGCATGACGTAACTGGGGGGTGTTATCTCTTTTGTCAAAAATCAGCCGTTTTTGCTTGAACATTAAATGCCTCCAAATGGTATTTAATTCACTTCCCGAGCCCCTGGAAGCATGAAAATCACTTTAAACATGCTAATTTTAGCTCTAACACTGATGATCCACCTACAAATGTGAACTGACGTTCAAAAATAAAACATTTGAAAACGGACCATTTTCCACATTTCTGAAGCATGACGTAATGGGGGGTGTTATCTCTTTTGTCGAACATCAGCCATTTTTGCTTGAACATTAAATGCCTCCAAATGGGATTTAATTGACTTCCCGGGGTGAAGAAACCCTTTTTGAGAACTCAGAGTGAGTAAATTGGCCATTTTCATGCACTTTTAACCATTCCATAAATCTTGTGTTTAGGGCCCCTGGAATTATGAAAATCACTTTAAACATGCTAATTTTAGCTCTAAAACTGATGATCCACCTACAAATGTGAACTGACGTTCAAAAATAAAACATTTGAAAACAGACCATTTTCCACATTTCTGAAGCATGACGTAACTGGGGGGTGTTATCTCTTTTGTCAAAAATCAGCCGTTTTTGCTTGAACATTAAATGCCTCCAAATGGTATTTAATTCACTTCCCGAGCCCCTGGAAGCATGAAAATCACTTTAAACATGCTAATTTTAGCTCTAACACTGATGATCCACCTACAAATGTGAACTGACATTCAAAAATAAAACATTTGAAAACGGACCATTTTCCACATTTCTGAAGCATGACATAATGGGGGGTGTTATCTCTTTTGTCGAAAATCAGCTGTTTTTGCTTGAACATTAAATGCCTCCAAATGGTATTTAATTCACTTCCCGAGCCCCTGGAAGCATGAAAATCACTTCAAACATGTTAATTTTGGCTCTAACACTGATGATCCACCTACAAATGTGAACTGACGTTCAAAAATAAAACATTTGAAAACGGACCATTTTCCACATTTCTGAAGCATGACGTAATGGGGGGTGTTATCTCTTTTGTCGAACATCAGCCGTTTTTGCTTGAACATTAAATGCCTCCAAATGGGATTTAATTGACTTCCCGGGGTGAAGAAACCCTTTTTGAGAACTCAGAGTGAGTAAATTGGCCATTTTCATGCACTTTTAACCATTCCATAAATCTTGTGTTTAGGGCCCCTGGAATTATGAAAATCACTTTAAACATGCTAATTTTAGCTCTAAAACTGATGATCCACCTACAAATGTGAACTGACGTTCAAAAATAAAACATTTGAAAACAGACCATTTTCCACATTTCTGAAGCATGACGTAACTGGGGGGTGTTTTCTCTTTTGTCAAAAATCAGCCGTTTTTGCTTGAACATTAAATGCCTCCAAATGGTATTTAATTCACTTCCCAAGCCCCTGGAAGCATGAAAATCACTTTAAACATGCTAGTTTTAGCTCTAACACTGATGATCCACCTACAAATGTGAACTGACGTTCAAAAATAAAACATTTGAAAACGGACCATTTTCCACATTTTTGAAGCATGACGTAATGGGGGGGTGTTATCTCTTTTGTCGAAAATCAGCCGTTTTTGCTTAAACATTAAATGCCTCCAAATGGTATTTAATTCACTTCCCGAGCCCCTGGAAGCATGAAAATCACTTCAAACATGTTAATTTTGGCTCTAACACTGATGATCCACCTACAAATGTGAACTGACGTTCAAAAATAAAACATTTGAAAACGGACCATTTTCCACATTTCTGAAGCATGACGTAATGGGGGTGTTATCTCTTTTGTCAAAAATCAGCCGTATTTGATTGAACATTAAGTGCCTCCAAATAGTATTTAATTCACTTCCCGAGCCCCTGGAAGCATGAAAATCACTTTAAACATGCTAATTTTAGCTCTAACACTGATGATCAACCTACAAATGTGAACTGACGTTCAAAAATAAAATATTTGAAAACGGACCATTCTCCACATTTCTGAAGCATGACGTAATGGGGGGGTGTTATCTGTTTTGTCAAAAATCAGCCGTTTTTGCTTGAACATTAAGTGCCTCCAAATAGTATTTAATTCACTTCCCGATCCCCTGGAAGCATGAAAATCACTTTAAACATGCTAATTTTAGCTCTAACACTGATGATCAACCTACAAATGTGAACTGACGTTCAAAAATAAAACATTTGAAAACGGACCATTTTCTACATTTCTGAAGCATGACGTAATGAGGGGGTGTTATCTCTTTTGTCGAAAATCAGCCGTTTTTGCTTGAACATTAAATGCCTCCAAATGGTATTTAATTAACTTCCCGAGTGAAGAAACCCTTTTTGAGAACTCAGAGTGAGTAAATTGGCCATTTTCATGCACTTTTAACCGTTCCATAAATCTTGTGTTTAGGGCCCCTGGAATTATGAAAATCACTTTAAACATGCTAATTTTAGCTCTAAAACTGATGATCCTCCTACAAATGTGAACTGACGTTCAAAAATAAAACATCTGAAAACAGACCATTTTCCACATTTCTGAAGCATGACGTAACTGGGGGGTGTTATCTCTTTTGTCGAAAATCAGCCGTTTTTGCTTGAACATTAAATGCCTCCAAATGGTATTTAATTCACTTCCCGAGCCCCTGGAAGCATGAAAATCACTTTAAACATGCTAATTTTAGCTCTAACACTGATGATCCACCTACAAATGTGAACTGACGTTCAAAAATAAAACATTTGAAAATGGACCATTTTCCACATTTCTGAAGCATGACGTAATGGGGGGTGTTATCTCTTTTGTCGAACATCAGCCGTTTTTGCTTGAACATTAAATGCCTCCAAATGGGATATAATTGACTTCCCGGGGTGAAGAAACCCTTTTTGAGAACTCAGAGTGAGTAAATTGGCCATTTTCATGCACTTTTAACCATTCCATAAATCTTGTGTTTAGGGCCCCTGGAATTATGAAAATCACTTTAAACATGCTAATTTTAGCTCTAAAACTGATGATCCACCTACAAATGTGAACTGACGTTCAAAAATAAAACATTTGAAAACAGACCATTTTCCACATTTCTGAAGCATGACGTAACTGGGGGTGTTATCTCTTTTGTCAAAAATCTGCCGTTTTTGCTTGAACATTAAATGCCTCCAAATGGTATTTAATTCACTTCCCGAGCCCCTGGAAGCATGAAAATCACTTTAAACATGCTAATTTTAGCTCTAACACTGATGATCCACCTACAAATGTGAACTGAGGTTCAAAAATAAAACATTTGAAAACGGACCATTTTCCACATTTCTGAAGCATGACGTAATGGGGGGTGTTATCTCTTTTGTCGAAAATCAGCTGTTTTTGCTTGAACATTAAATGCCTCCAAATGGTATTTAATTCACTTCCCGAGCCCCTGGAAGCATGAAAATCACTTCAAACATGTTAATTTTGGCTCTAACACTGATCATCCACCTACAAATGTGAACTGACGTTCAAAAATAAAACATTTGAAAACGGACCATTTTCCACATTTCTGAAGCATGACATAATGGGGGGTGTTATCTCTTTTGTCAAAAATCAGCCGTTTTTGCTTGAACATTAAGTGCCTCCAAATAGTATTTAATTCACTTCCCGATCCCCTGGAAGCATGAAAATCACTTTAAACATGCTAATTTTAGCTCTAACACTGATGATCAACCTACAAATGTGAACTGACGTTCAAAAATAAAACATTTGAAAACGGACCATTTTCTACATTTCTGAAGCATGACGTAATGAGGGGGTGTTATCTCTTTTGTCGAAAATCAGCCGTTTTTGCTTGAACATTAAATGCCTCCAAATTGTATTTAATTAACTTCCGGAGTGAAGAAACCCTTTTTGAGAACTCAGAGTGAGTAAATTGGCCATTTTCATGCACTTTTAACTGTTCCATAAATCTTGTGTTTAGGGCCCCTGGAATTATGAAAATCACTTTAAACATGCTAATTTTAGCTCTAAAACTGATGATCCTCCTACAAATGTGAACTGACGTTCAAAAATAAAACATCCGAAAACAGACCATTTTCCACATTTCTGAAGCATGACGTAAGTGGGGGGTGTTATCTCTTTTGTCGAAAATCAGCCGTTTTTGCTTGAACATTAAATCCCTCCAAATAGTATTTAATTCACTTCCCGATCCCCGGGAAGCATGAAAATCACTTTAAACATGCTAATTTTAGCTCTAACACTGATGATCCACCTACAAATGTGAACTGACGTTCAAAAATAAAACATTTGAAAACGGATCATTTTCCACATTTCTGAAGCATGACGTAATGGGGGGGTGTTATCTCTTTTGTCGAAAATCAGCAGTTTTTGCTTGAACATTAAATGCCTCCAAATGGTATTTAATTAACTCCCCGGGGTAAAGAAACCCTTTTTGAGAACTCAGAATGAGTAAATTGGCCATTTTCATGCACTTTTAACCATTCCCTAAATCTTGTGTTTAGGGCCCCTGGAAGCATGAAAATCACTTTAAACATGCTAATTTTAGCTCTAACACTGATGATCAATCTACAAATGTGAACTGACGTTCAAAACTAAAATATTTGAAAATGGACCATTTTCCACATTTCTGAAGCATGACGTAATGGGGGGGTGTTATCTCTTTTGTCAAAAATCAGCCGTTTTTGCTTGAACATTAAATGCCTCCAAATAGTATTTAATTCACTTCCCGAGCCCCTGGAAGCATGAAAATTACTTTAAACATGCTAATTTTAGCTCTAACACTGATGATCAACCTACAAATGTGAACTGATGTTCAAAAATAAAACATTGGAAAACGGACCATTTTCCACATTTCTGAAGCATGACGTAATGGGGGGGTGTTATCTCTTTTGTCAAAAATCAGCTGTTTTTGCCTGAACATTAAATGCCTCCAAATGGTATTTAATTAACTTCCCGGGGTGAAGAAACCCTTTTTGAGAACTCAGAGTGAGTAAATTGGCCATTTTCATGCACTTTTAACCATTCCATAAATCTTGTGTAGGGCCCCTGGTTGCATGAAAATCACATTAAACATGCTAATTTTAGCTCTAACACTGATGATCAACCTACAAATGTGAACTGACGTTCAAAAGTAAAACATTTGAAAACGGACCATTTTCCACATTTCTGAAGCATGACGTAATGGGGGGGTGTTATCTCTTTTGTCGAAAATCAGCCGTTTTTGCTTGAACATTAAATGCCTCCAAATGGTATTTAATTAACTTCCCGGGGTGAAGAAACTCTTTTTGAGAACTCAGAGTGAGTAAATTGGCCATTTTCATGCACTTTTAACCATTCCATAAATCTTGTGTTTAGGGCCCCTGGAAGCATGAAAATCACTTTAAACATGCTAATTTTAGCTCTAACACTGATGATCAACCTACAAATGTGAACTGACGTTCAAAAATAAAACATTTGAAAACGGACCATTTCCCACATTTCTGAAGCATGACTTAATGGGGGGGTGTTATCTCTTTTGTCAAAAATCAGCCGTTTTTGCTTGAACATTAAATGCCTCCAAATGGTATTTAATTCACTTCCCGAGCCCCTGGAAGCATGAAAATCACTTTAAACATGCTAATTTTAGCTCTAACACTGATGATCAACCTACAAATGTGAACTGACGTTCAAAAATAAAACATTTGAAAACGGACCATTTCCCACATTTCTGAAGCATGACTTAATGGGGGGTGTTATCTCTTTTGTCGAAAATCAGCAGTTTTTGCTTGAACATTAAATGCTTCCAAATGGTATTTAATTAACTTCCCGGGGTGAAGAAACTCTTTTTGAGAACTCAGAGTGAGTAAATTGGCCATTTTCATGCACTTTTAACCATTCCATAAATCTTGTGTTTAGGGCCCGTGGAAGCATGAAAATCACTTTAAACATGCTAATTTTAGCTCTAACACTGATGATTCACCTACAAACGTGAACTGACGTTCAAAAATAAAACATTTGAAAACAGACCATTTTCCACATTTCTGAAGCATGACGTAATGGGGGGGTGTTATCTCTTTTGTCAAAAATCAGCCGTTTTTGCTTGAACAATAAATGCCTCCAAATAGTATTTAATTCACTTCCTGAGCCCCTGGAAGCATGAAAACCACTTTAAACATGCTAATTTTAGCTCTAACACTGATGATCCACCTACAAATGTGAACTGACGTTCAAAAATAAAACATTTGAAAACGGATCATTTTCCACATTTCTGAAGCATGACGTAATGGGGGGGTGTTATCTCTTTTGTCGAAAATCAGCCGTTTTTGCTTGAACATTAAATGCCTCTAAATGGTATTTAATTAACTTCCCGGGGTGAAGAAACCTTTTTTGAGAACTCAGAGTGAATAAATTGGCCATTTTCATGCACTTTAAACCTTTCCATAAATCTTGTGTTTAGGGCCCCTGGAAGCATGAAAATCACTTTAAACATGCTAATTTTTAGCTCTAACACTGATGATTCACCTACAAATGTGAACTGACGTTCAAAAATAAAACATTTGAAAACGGACCATTTTCCACATTTCTGAAGCATGACGTAATGGGGGGGTGTTATCTCTTTTGTCAAAAATCAGCCATTTTTGCTTGAACATTAAATGCCTCCAAATAGTATTTAATTCACTTCCCGATCCCCGGGAAGCATGAAAATCACTTTAAACATGCTAATTTTAGCTCTAACACTGATGATCCACCTACAAATGTGAACTGACGTTCAAAAATAAAACATTTGAAAACGGATCATTTTCCACATTTCTGAAGCATGACGTAATGGGGGGGTGTTATCTCTTTTGTCGAAAATCAGCAGTTTTTGCTTGAACATTAAATGCCTCCAAATGGTATTTAATTAACTCCCCGGGGTAAAGAAACCCTTTTTGAGAACTCAGAATGAGTAAATTGGCCATTTTCATGCACTTTTAACCATTCCATAAATCTTGTGTTTAGGGCCCCTGGAAGCATGAAAATCACTTTAAACATGCTAATTTTAGCTCTAACAATGATGATCCACCTACAAATGTGAACTGACGTTCAAAAATAAAACATTTGAAAACGGACCAGTCTCCACATTTCTGAAGCATGATGTAATGGGGGGTCTTATCTCTTTTGTCAAAAATCAGCCGTTTTTGTTTGAACATTAAATGCCTCCAAATGGTATTTAATTAACTTCCTGGGGTGAAGAAACCCTTTTTGAGAACTCAGAGTGAGTAAATTGGCCATTTTCATGCACTTTTAACCATTCCATAAATCTTGTGTTTAGGGCCCCTGGAAGCATGAAAATCACTTTAAACATGCTAATTTTAGCTCTAACACTGATGATCAACCTACAAATGTGAACTGACGTTCAAAAATAAAACATTTGAAAACGGACTATTTTCCACATTTCTGAAGCATGACGTAATGGGGGGTGTTATCTCTTTTGTCAAAAATCAGCCGTTTTTGCTTGAACATTAAGTGCCTCCAAATAGTATTTAATTCACTTCCCGATCCCCTGGAAGCATGAAAATCACTTTAAACATGCTAATTTTAGCTCTAACACTGATGATCAACCTACAAATGTGAACTGACGTTCAAAAATAAAACATTTGAAAACGGACCATTTTCTACATTTCTGAAGCATGACGTAATGAGGGGGTGTTATCTCTTTTGTCGAAAATCAGCCGTTTTTGCTTGAACATTAAATGCCTCCAAATGGTATTTAATTAACTTCCGGAGTGAAGAAACCCTTTTTGAGAACTCAGAGTGAGTAAATTGGCCATTTTCATGCACTTTTAACCGTTCCATAAATCTTGTGTTTAGGGCCCCTGGAATTATGAAAATCACTTTAAACATGCTAATTTTAGCTCTAAAACTGATGATCCTCCTACAAATGTGAACTGACGTTCAAAAATAAAACATCTGAAAACAGACCATTTTCCACATTTCTGAAGCATGACGTAACTGGGGGGTGTTATCTCTTTTGTCGAAAATCAGCCGTTTTTGCTTGAACATTAAATGCCTCCAAATGGTATTTAATTCACTTCCCGAGCCCCTGGAAGCATGAAAATCACTTTAAACATGCTAATTTTAGCTCTAACACTGATGATCCACCTACAAATGTGAACTGACGTTCAAAAATAAAACATTTGAAAATGGACCATTTTCCACATTTCTGAAGCATGACGTAATGGGGGGTGTTATCTCTTTTGTCGAACATCAGCCATTTTTGCTTGAACATTAAATGCCTCCAAATGGGATTTAATTGACTTCCCGGGGAGAAGAAACCCTTTTTGAGAACTCAGAGTGAGTAAATTGGCCATTTTCATGCACTTTTAACCATTCCATAAATCTTGTGTTTAGGGCCCCTGGAATTATGAAAATCACTTTAAACATGCTAATTTTAGCTCTAAAACTGATGATCCACCTACAAATGTGAACTGACATTCAAAAATAAAACATTTGAAAACAGACCATTTTCCACATTTCTGAAGCATGACGTAACTGGGGGGTGTTATCTCTTTTGTCGAAAATCAGCCGTTTTTGCTTGAACATTAAATGCCTCCAAATGGTATTTAATTCACTTCCCGAGCCCCTGGAAGCATGAAAATCACTTTAAACATGCTAATTTTAGCTCTAACACTGATGATCCACCTACAAATGTGAACTGACGTTCAAAAATAAAACATTTGAAAATGGACCATTTTCCACATTTCTGAAGCATGACGTAATGGGGGGTGTTATCTCTTTTGACGAACATCAGCCGTTTTTGCTTGAACATTAAATGCCTCCAAATGGGATTTAATTGATTTCCCGGGGTGAAGAAACCCTTTTTGAGAACTCAGAGTGAGTAAATTGGCCATTTTCATGCACTTTTAACCATTCCATAAATCTTGTGTTTAGGGCCCCTGGAATTATGAAAATCACTTTAAACATGCTAATTTTAGCTCTAAAACTGATGATCCACCTACAAATGTGAACTGACGTTCAAAAATAAAACATTTGAAAACAGACCATTTTCCACATTTCTGAAGCATGACGTAACTGGGGGGTGTTATCTCTTTTGTCAAAAATCAGCCGTTTTTGCTTGAACATTAAATGCCTCCAAATGGTATTTAATTCACTTCCCGAGCCCCTGGAAGCATGAAAATCACTTTAAACATGCTAATTTTAGCTCTAACACTGATGATCCACCTACAAATGTGAACTGACGTTCAAAAATAAAACATTTGAAAACGGACCATTTTCCACATTTTTGAAGCATGACGTAATGGGGGGTGTTATCTCTTTTGTCGAAAATCAGCCGTTTTTGCTTGAACATTAAATGCCTCCAAATGGTATTTAATTCACTTCCCGAGCCCCTGGAAGCATGAAAATCACTTTAAACATGCTAATTTTAGCTCTAACACTGATGATCCACCTACAAATGTGAACTGACGTTCAAAAATAAAACATTTGAAAATGGACCATTTTCCACATTTCTGAAGCATGACGTAATGGGGGGTGTTATCTCTTTTGTCGAACATCAGCCATTTTTGCTTGAACATTAAATGCCTCCAAATGGGATTTAATTGACTTCCCGGGGTGAAGAAACCCTTTTTGAGAACTCAGAGTGAGTAAATTGGCCATTTTCATGCACTTTTAACCATTCCATAAATCTTGTGTTTAGGGCCCCTGGAATTATGAAAATCACTTTAAACATGCTAATTTTAGCTCTAAAACTGATGATCCACCTACAAATGTGAACTGACGTTCAAAAATAAAACATTTGAAAACAGACCATTTTCCACATTTCTGAAGCATGACGTAACTAAGGGGTGTTATCTCTTTTGTCAAAAATCAGCCGTTTTTGCTTGAACATTAAATGCCTCCAAATGGTATTTAATTCACTTCCCGAGCCCCTGGAAGCATGAAAATCACTTTAAACATGCTAATTTTAGCTCTAACACTGATGATCCACCTACAAATGTGAACTGACGTTCAAAAATAAAACATTTGAAAACGGACCATTTTCCACATTTTTGAAGCATGACGTAATGGGGGGTGTTATCTCTTTTGTCGAAAATCAGCCGTTTTTGCTTGAACATTAAATGCCTCCAAATGGTATTTAATTCACTTCCCGAGCCCCTGGAAGCATGAAAATCACTTTAAACATGCTAATTTTAGCTCTAACACTGATGATCCACCTACAAATGTGAACTGACGTTCAAAAATAAAACATTTGAAAATGGACCATTTTCCACATTTCTGAAGCATGACGTAATGGGGGGTGTTATCTCTTTTGTCGAACATCAGCCATTTTTGCTTGAACATTAAATGCCTCCAAATGGGATTTAATTGACTTCCCGGGGTGAAGAAACCCTTTTTGAGAACTCAGAGTGAGTAAATTGGCCATTTTCATGCACTTTTAACCATTCCATAAATCTTGTGTTTACAGCCCCTGGAATTATGAAAATCACTTTAAACATGCTAATTTTAGCTCTAACACTGATGATCCACCTACAAATGTGAACTGACGTTCAAAAATAAAACATTTGAAAATGGACCATTTTCCACATTTCTGAAGCATGACGTAATGGGGGGTGTTATCTCTTTTGTCGAAAATCAGCCGTTTTTGCTTGAACATTAAATGCCTCCAAATGGTATTTAATTCACTTCCCGAGCCCCTGGAAGCATGAAAATCACTTTAAACATGCTAATTTTAGCTCTAACACTGATGATCCACCTACAAATGTGAACTGACGTTCAAAAATAAAACATTTGAAAATGGACCATTTTCCACATTTCTGAAGCATGACGTAATGGGGGGTGTTATCTCTTTTGACGAACATCAGCCGTTTTTGCTTGAACATTAAATGCCTCCAAATGGGATTTAATTGACTTCCCGGGGTGAAGAAACCCTTTTTGAGAACTCAGAGTGAGTAAATTGGCCATTTTCATGCACTTTTAACCATTCCATAAATCTTGTGTTTAGGGCCCCTGGAATTATGAAAATCACTTTAAACATGCTAATTTTAGCTCTAAAACTGATGATCCACCTACAAATGTGAACTGACGTTCAAAAATAAAACATTTGAAAACAGACCATTTTCCACATTTCTGAAGCATGACGTAACTGGGGGGTGTTATCTCTTTTGTCAAAAATCAGCCGTTTTTGCTTGAACATTAAATGCCTCCAAATGGTATTTAATTCACTTCCCGAGCCCCTGGAAGCATGAAAATCACTTTAAACATGCTAATTTTAGCTCTAACACTGATGATCCACCTACAAATGTGAACTGACGTTCAAAAATAAAACATTTGAAAACGGACCATTTTCCACATTTCTGAAGCATGACGTAATGGGGGGTGTTATCTCTTTTGTCGAACATCAGCCATTTTTGCTTGAACATTAAATGCCTCCAAATGGGATTTAATTGACTTCCCGGGGTGAAGAAACCCTTTTTGAGAACTCAGAGTGAGTAAATTGGCCATTTTCATGCACTTTTAACCATTCCATAAATCTTGTGTTTAGGGCCCCTGGAATTATGAAAATCACTTTAAACATGCTAATTTTAGCTCTAAAACTGATGATCCACCTACAAATGTGAACTGACGTTCAAAAATAAAACATTTGAAAACAGACCATTTTCCACATTTCTGAAGCATGACGTAACTGGGGGGTGTTATCTCTTTTGTCAAAAATCAGCCGTTTTTGCTTGAACATTAAATGCCTCCAAATGGTATTTAATTCACTTCCCGAGCCCCTGGAAGCATGAAAATCACTTTAAACATGCTAATTTTAGCTCTAACACTGATGATCCACCTACAAATGTGAACTGACATTCAAAAATAAAACATTTGAAAACGGACCATTTTCCACATTTCTGAAGCATGACATAATGGGGGGTGTTATCTCTTTTGTCGAAAATCAGCTGTTTTTGCTTGAACATTAAATGCCTCCAAATGGTATTTAATTCACTTCCCGAGCCCCTGGAAGCATGAAAATCACTTCAAACATGTTAATTTTGGCTCTAACACTGATGATCCACCTACAAATGTGAACTGACGTTCAAAAATAAAACATTTGAAAACGGACCATTTTCCACATTTCTGAAGCATGACGTAATGGGGGGTGTTATCTCTTTTGTCGAACATCAGCCGTTTTTGCTTGAACATTAAATGCCTCCAAATGGGATTTAATTGACTTCCCGGGGTGAAGAAACCCTTTTTGAGAACTCAGAGTGAGTAAATTGGCCATTTTCATGCACTTTTAACCATTCCATAAATCTTGTGTTTAGGGCCCCTGGAATTATGAAAATCACTTTAAACATGCTAATTTTAGCTCTAAAACTGATGATCCACCTACAAATGTGAACTGACGTTCAAAAATAAAACATTTGAAAACAGACCATTTTCCACATTTCTGAAGCATGACGTAACTGGGGGGTGTTTTCTCTTTTGTCAAAAATCAGCCGTTTTTGCTTGAACATTAAATGCCTCCAAATGGTATTTAATTCACTTCCCAAGCCCCTGGAAGCATGAAAATCACTTTAAACATGCTAGTTTTAGCTCTAACACTGATGATCCACCTACAAATGTGAACTGACGTTCAAAAATAAAACATTTGAAAACGGACCATTTTCCACATTTTTGAAGCATGACGTAATGGGGGGGTGTTATCTCTTTTGTCGAAAATCAGCCGTTTTTGCTTAAACATTAAATGCCTCCAAATGGTATTTAATTCACTTCCCGAGCCCCTGGAAGCATGAAAATCACTTCAAACATGTTAATTTTGGCTCTAACACTGATGATCCACCTACAAATGTGAACTGACGTTCAAAAATAAAACATTTGAAAACGGACCATTTTCCACATTTCTGAAGCATGACGTAATGGGGGTGTTATCTCTTTTGTCAAAAATCAGCCGTATTTGATTGAACATTAAGTGCCTCCAAATAGTATTTAATTCACTTCCCGAGCCCCTGGAAGCATGAAAATCACTTTAAACATGCTAATTTTAGCTCTAACACTGATGATCAACCTACAAATGTGAACTGACGTTCAAAAATAAAATATTTGAAAACGGACCATTCTCCACATTTCTGAAGCATGACGTAATGGGGGGGTGTTATCTGTTTTGTCAAAAATCAGCCGTTTTTGCTTGAACATTAAGTGCCTCCAAATAGTATTTAATTCACTTCCCGATCCCCTGGAAGCATGAAAATCACTTTAAACATGCTAATTTTAGCTCTAACACTGATGATCAACCTACAAATGTGAACTGACGTTCAAAAATAAAACATTTGAAAACGGACCATTTTCTACATTTCTGAAGCATGACGTAATGAGGGGGTGTTATCTCTTTTGTCGAAAATCAGCCGTTTTTGCTTGAACATTAAATGCCTCCAAATGGTATTTAATTAACTTCCCGAGTGAAGAAACCCTTTTTGAGAACTCAGAGTGAGTAAATTGGCCATTTTCATGCACTTTTAACCGTTCCATAAATCTTGTGTTTAGGGCCCCTGGAATTATGAAAATCACTTTAAACATGCTAATTTTAGCTCTAAAACTGATGATCCTCCTACAAATGTGAACTGACGTTCAAAAATAAAACATCTGAAAACAGACCATTTTCCACATTTCTGAAGCATGACGTAACTGGGGGGTGTTATCTCTTTTGTCGAAAATCAGCCGTTTTTGCTTGAACATTAAATGCCTCCAAATGGTATTTAATTCACTTCCCGAGCCCCTGGAAGCATGAAAATCACTTTAAACATGCTAATTTTAGCTCTAACACTGATGATCCACCTACAAATGTGAACTGACGTTCAAAAATAAAACATTTGAAAATGGACCATTTTCCACATTTCTGAAGCATGACGTAATGGGGGGTGTTATCTCTTTTGTCGAACATCAGCCGTTTTTGCTTGAACATTAAATGCCTCCAAATGGGATATAATTGACTTCCCGGGGTGAAGAAACCCTTTTTGAGAACTCAGAGTGAGTAAATTGGCCATTTTCATGCACTTTTAACCATTCCATAAATCTTGTGTTTAGGGCCCCTGGAATTATGAAAATCACTTTAAACATGCTAATTTTAGCTCTAAAACTGATGATCCACCTACAAATGTGAACTGACGTTCAAAAATAAAACATTTGAAAACAGACCATTTTCCACATTTCTGAAGCATGACGTAACTGGGGGTGTTATCTCTTTTGTCAAAAATCTGCCGTTTTTGCTTGAACATTAAATGCCTCCAAATGGTATTTAATTCACTTCCCGAGCCCCTGGAAGCATGAAAATCACTTTAAACATGCTAATTTTAGCTCTAACACTGATGATCCACCTACAAATGTGAACTGAGGTTCAAAAATAAAACATTTGAAAACGGACCATTTTCCACATTTCTGAAGCATGACGTAATGGGGGGTGTTATCTCTTTTGTCGAAAATCAGCTGTTTTTGCTTGAACATTAAATGCCTCCAAATGGTATTTAATTCACTTCCCGAGCCCCTGGAAGCATGAAAATCACTTCAAACATGTTAATTTTGGCTCTAACACTGATCATCCACCTACAAATGTGAACTGACGTTCAAAAATAAAACATTTGAAAACGGATCATTTTCCACATTTCTGAAGCATGACATAATGGGGGGTGTTATCTCTTTTGTCAAAAATCAGCCGTTTTTGCTTGAACATTAAGTGCCTCCAAATAGTATTTAATTCACTTCCCGATCCCCTGGAAGCATGAAAATCACTTTAAACATGCTAATTTTAGCTCTAACACTGATGATCAACCTACAAATGTGAACTGACGTTCAAAAATAAAACATTTGAAAACGGACCATTTTCTACATTTCTGAAGCATGACGTAATGAGGGGGTGTTATCTCTTTTGTCGAAAATCAGCCGTTTTTGCTTGAACATTAAATGCCTCCAAATTGTATTTAATTAACTTCCGGAGTGAAGAAACCCTTTTTGAGAACTCAGAGTGAGTAAATTGGCCATTTTCATGCACTTTTAACTGTTCCATAAATCTTGTGTTTAGGGCCCCTGGAATTATGAAAATCACTTTAAACATGCTAATTTTAGCTCTAAAACTGATGATCCTCCTACAAATGTGAACTGACGTTCAAAAATAAAACATCCGAAAACAGACCATTTTCCACATTTCTGAAGCATGACGTAAGTGGGGGGTGTTATCTCTTTTGTCGAAAATCAGCCGTTTTTGCTTGAACATTAAATCCCTCCAAATGGTATTTAATTCACTTCCCGAGCCCCTGGAAGCATGAAAACCACTTTAAACACGCTAATTTTAGCTCTAACAATGATGATCCACCTACAAATGTGAACTGACGTTCAAAAATAAAACATTTGAAAACGGACCAGTCTCCAAATTTCTGAAGCATGATGTAATGGGGGGGTCTTATCTCTTTTGTCAAAAATCAGCCGTTTTTGTTTGAACATTAAATGCCTCCAAATGGTATTTAATTAACTTCCTGGGGTGAAGAAACCCTTTTTGAGAACTCAGAGTGAGTAAATTGGTCATTTTCATGCACTTTTAACCATTCCATAAATCTTGTGTTTAGGGCCCCTGGAAGCATGAAAATCACTTTAAACATGCTAATTTTAGCTCTAACACTGATGATCAACCTACAAATGTGAACTGACGTTCAAAAATAAAACATTTGAAAACGGACTATTTTCCACATTTCTGAAGCATGACGTAATGGGGGGGTGTTATCTCTTTTGTCAAAAATCAGCCGTTTTTGCTTGAACATTAAATTCCTCCAAATAGTATTTAATTCACTTCCCGGGCCCCTGGAAGCATGAAAATCACTTTAAACATGCTAATTTTAGCTCTAACACTGATGATCCACCTACAAATGTGAACTGACGTTCAAAAATAAAACATTTGAAAATGGACCATTTTCCACATTTCTGAAGCATGACGTAATGGGGGGTGTTATCTCTTTTGTCGAACATCAGCCATTTTTGCTTGAACATTAAATGCCTCCAAATGGGATTTAATTGACTTCCCGGGGTGAAGAAACCCTTTTTGAGAACTCAGAGTGAGTAACTTGGCCATTTTCATGCACTTTTAACCATTCCATAAATCTTGTGTTTAGGGCCCCTGGAATTATGAAAATCACTTTAAACATGCTAATTTTAGCTCTAAAACTGATGATCCACCTACAAATGTGAACTGACATTCAAAAATAAAACATTTGAAAACAGACCATTTTCCACATTTCTGAAGCATGACGTAACTGGGGGGTGTTATCTCTTTTGTCGAAAATCAGCCGTTTTTGCTTGAACATTAAATGCCTCCAAATGGTATTTAATTCACTTCCCGAGCCCCTGGAAGCATGAAAATCACTTTAAACATGCTAATTTTAGCTCTAACACTGATGATCCACCTACAAATGTGAACTGACGTTCAAAAATAAAACATTTGAAAATGGACCATTTTCCACATTTCTGAAGCATGACGTAATGGGGGGTGTTATCTCTTTTGACGAACATCAGCCGTTTTTGCTTGAACATTAAATGCCTCCAAATGGGATTTAATTGACTTCCCGGGGTGAAGAAACCCTTTTTGAGAACTCAGAGTGAGTAAATTGGCCATTTTCATGCACTTTTAACCATTCCATAAATCTTGTGTTTAGGGCCCCTGGAATTATGAAAATCACTTTAAACATGCTAATTTTAGCTCTAAAACTGATGATCCACCTACAAATGTGAACTGACGTTCAAAAATAAAACATTTGAAAACAGACCATTTTCCACATTTCTGAAGCATGACGTAACTGGGGGGTGTTATCTCTTTTGTCAAAAATCAGCCGTTTTTGCTTGAACATTAAATGCCTCCAAATGGTATTTAATTCACTTCCCGAGCCCCTGGAAGCATGAAAATCACTTTAAACATGCTAATTTTAGCTCTAACACTGATGATCCACCTACAAATGTGAACTGACGTTCAAAAATAAAACATTTGAAAACGGACCATTTTCCACATTTCTGAAGCATGACGTAATGGGGGGTGTTATCTCTTTTGTCGAACATCAGCCATTTTTGCTTGAACATTAAATGCCTCCAAATGGGATTTAATTGACTTCCCGGGGTGAAGAAACCCTTTTTGAGAACTCAGAGTGAGTAAATTGGCCATTTTCATGCACTTTTAACCATTCCATAAATCTTGTGTTTAGGGCCCCTGGAATTATGAAAATCACTTTAAACATGCTAATTTTAGCTCTAAAACTGATGATCCACCTACAAATGTGAACTGACGTTCAAAAATAAAACATTTGAAAACAGACCATTTTCCACATTTCTGAAGCATGACGTAACTGGGGGGTGTTATCTCTTTTGTCAAAAATCAGCCGTTTTTGCTTGAACATTAAATGCCTCCAAATGGTATTTAATTCACTTCCCGAGCCCCTGGAAGCATGAAAATCACTTTAAACATGCTAATTTTAGCTCTAACACTGATGATCCACCTACAAATGTGAACTGACATTCAAAAATAAAACATTTGAAAACGGACCATTTTCCACATTTCTGAAGCATGACATAATGGGGGGTGTTATCTCTTTTGTCGAAAATCAGCTGTTTTTGCTTGAACATTAAATGCCTCCAAATGGTATTTAATTCACTTCCCGAGCCCCTGGAAGCATGAAAATCACTTCAAACATGTTAATTTTGGCTCTAACACTGATGATCCACCTACAAATGTGAACTGACGTTCAAAAATAAAACATTTGAAAACGGACCATTTTCCACATTTCTGAAGCATGACGTAATGGGGGGTGTTATCTCTTTTGTCGAACATCAGCCGTTTTTGCTTGAACATTAAATGCCTCCAAATGGGATTTAATTGACTTCCCGGGGTGAAGAAACCCTTTTTGAGAACTCAGAGTGAGTAAATTGGCCATTTTCATGCACTTTTAACCATTCCATAAATCTTGTGTTTAGGGCCCCTGGAATTATGAAAATCACTTTAAACATGCTAATTTTAGCTCTAAAACTGATGATCCACCTACAAATGTGAACTGACGTTCAAAAATAAAACATTTGAAAACAGACCATTTTCCACATTTCTGAAGCATGACGTAACTGGGGGGTGTTTTCTCTTTTGTCAAAAATCAGCCGTTTTTGCTTGAACATTAAATGCCTCCAAATGGTATTTAATTCACTTCCCAAGCCCCTGGAAGCATGAAAATCACTTTAAACATGCTAGTTTTAGCTCTAACACTGATGATCCACCTACAAATGTGAACTGACGTTCAAAAATAAAACATTTGAAAACGGACCATTTTCCACATTTTTGAAGCATGACGTAATGGGGGGGTGTTATCTCTTTTGTCGAAAATCAGCCGTTTTTGCTTAAACATTAAATGCCTCCAAATGGTATTTAATTCACTTCCCGAGCCCCTGGAAGCATGAAAATCACTTCAAACATGTTAATTTTGGCTCTAACACTGATGATCCACCTACAAATGTGAACTGACGTTCAAAAATAAAACATTTGAAAACGGACCATTTTCCACATTTCTGAAGCATGACGTAATGGGGGTGTTATCTCTTTTGTCAAAAATCAGCCGTATTTGATTGAACATTAAGTGCCTCCAAATAGTATTTAATTCACTTCCCGAGCCCCTGGAAGCATGAAAATCACTTTAAACATGCTAATTTTAGCTCTAACACTGATGATCAACCTACAAATGTGAACTGACGTTCAAAAATAAAATATTTGAAAACGGACCATTCTCCACATTTCTGAAGCATGACGTAATGGGGGGGTGTTATCTGTTTTGTCAAAAATCAGCCGTTTTTGCTTGAACATTAAGTGCCTCCAAATAGTATTTAATTCACTTCCCGATCCCCTGGAAGCATGAAAATCACTTTAAACATGCTAATTTTAGCTCTAACACTGATGATCAACCTACAAATGTGAACTGACGTTCAAAAATAAAACATTTGAAAACGGACCATTTTCTACATTTCTGAAGCATGACGTAATGAGGGGGTGTTATCTCTTTTGTCGAAAATCAGCCGTTTTTGCTTGAACATTAAATGCCTCCAAATGGTATTTAATTAACTTCCCGAGTGAAGAAACCCTTTTTGAGAACTCAGAGTGAGTAAATTGGCCATTTTCATGCACTTTTAACCGTTCCATAAATCTTGTGTTTAGGGCCCCTGGAATTATGAAAATCACTTTAAACATGCTAATTTTAGCTCTAAAACTGATGATCCTCCTACAAATGTGAACTGACGTTCAAAAATAAAACATCTGAAAACAGACCATTTTCCACATTTCTGAAGCATGACGTAACTGGGGGGTGTTATCTCTTTTGTCGAAAATCAGCCGTTTTTGCTTGAACATTAAATGCCTCCAAATGGTATTTAATTCACTTCCCGAGCCCCTGGAAGCATGAAAATCACTTTAAACATGCTAATTTTAGCTCTAACACTGATGATCCACCTACAAATGTGAACTGACGTTCAAAAATAAAACATTTGAAAATGGACCATTTTCCACATTTCTGAAGCATGACGTAATGGGGGGTGTTATCTCTTTTGTCGAACATCAGCCGTTTTTGCTTGAACATTAAATGCCTCCAAATGGGATATAATTGACTTCCCGGGGTGAAGAAACCCTTTTTGAGAACTCAGAGTGAGTAAATTGGCCATTTTCATGCACTTTTAACCATTCCATAAATCTTGTGTTTAGGGCCCCTGGAATTATGAAAATCACTTTAAACATGCTAATTTTAGCTCTAAAACTGATGATCCACCTACAAATGTGAACTGACGTTCAAAAATAAAACATTTGAAAACAGACCATTTTCCACATTTCTGAAGCATGACGTAACTGGGGGTGTTATCTCTTTTGTCAAAAATCTGCCGTTTTTGCTTGAACATTAAATGCCTCCAAATGGTATTTAATTCACTTCCCGAGCCCCTGGAAGCATGAAAATCACTTTAAACATGCTAATTTTAGCTCTAACACTGATGATCCACCTACAAATGTGAACTGAGGTTCAAAAATAAAACATTTGAAAACGGACCATTTTCCACATTTCTGAAGCATGACGTAATGGGGGGTGTTATCTCTTTTGTCGAAAATCAGCTGTTTTTGCTTGAACATTAAATGCCTCCAAATGGTATTTAATTCACTTCCCGAGCCCCTGGAAGCATGAAAATCACTTCAAACATGTTAATTTTGGCTCTAACACTGATCATCCACCTACAAATGTGAACTGACGTTCAAAAATAAAACATTTGAAAACGGACCATTTTCCACATTTCTGAAGCATGACATAATGGGGGGTGTTATCTCTTTTGTCAAAAATCAGCCGTTTTTGCTTGAACATTAAGTGCCTCCAAATAGTATTTAATTCACTTCCCGATCCCCTGGAAGCATGAAAATCACTTTAAACATGCTAATTTTAGCTCTAACACTGATGATCAACCTACAAATGTGAACTGACGTTCAAAAATAAAACATTTGAAAACGGACCATTTTCTACATTTCTGAAGCATGACGTAATGAGGGGGTGTTATCTCTTTTGTCGAAAATCAGCCGTTTTTGCTTGAACATTAAATGCCTCCAAATTGTATTTAATTAACTTCCGGAGTGAAGAAACCCTTTTTGAGAACTCAGAGTGAGTAAATTGGCCATTTTCATGCACTTTTAACTGTTCCATAAATCTTGTGTTTAGGGCCCCTGGAATTATGAAAATCACTTTAAACATGCTAATTTTAGCTCTAAAACTGATGATCCTCCTACAAATGTGAACTGACGTTCAAAAATAAAACATCCGAAAACAGACCATTTTCCACATTTCTGAAGCATGACGTAAGTGGGGGGTGTTATCTCTTTTGTCGAAAATCAGCCGTTTTTGCTTGAACATTAAATCCCTCCAAATAGTATTTAATTCACTTCCCGATCCCCGGGAAGCATGAAAATCACTTTAAACATGCTAATTTTAGCTCTAACACTGATGATCCACCTACAAATGTGAACTGACGTTCAAAAATAAAACATTTGAAAACGGATCATTTTCCACATTTCTGAAGCATGACGTAATGGGGGGGTGTTATCTCTTTTGTCGAAAATCAGCAGTTTTTGCTTGAACATTAAATGCCTCCAAATGGTATTTAATTAACTCCCCGGGGTAAAGAAACCCTTTTTGAGAACTCAGAATGAGTAAATTGGCCATTTTCATGCACTTTTAACCATTCCCTAAATCTTGTGTTTAGGGCCCCTGGAAGCATGAAAATCACTTTAAACATGCTAATTTTAGCTCTAACACTGATGATCAATCTACAAATGTGAACTGACGTTCAAAACTAAAATATTTGAAAATGGACCATTTTCCACATTTCTGAAGCATGACGTAATGGGGGGGTGTTATCTCTTTTGTCAAAAATCAGCCGTTTTTGCTTGAACATTAAATGCCTCCAAATAGTATTTAATTCACTTCCCGAGCCCCTGGAAGCATGAAAATTACTTTAAACATGCTAATTTTAGCTCTAACACTGATGATCAACCTACAAATGTGAACTGATGTTCAAAAATAAAACATTGGAAAACGGACCATTTTCCACATTTCTGAAGCATGACGTAATGGGGGGGTGTTATCTCTTTTGTCAAAAATCAGCTGTTTTTGCTTGAACATTAAATGCCTCCAAATGGTATTTAATTAACTTCCCGGGGTGAAGAAACCCTTTTTGAGAACTCAGAGTGAGTAAATTGGCCATTTTCATGCACTTTTAACCATTCCATAAATCTTGTGTAGGGCCCCTGGTTGCATGAAAATCACATTAAACATGCTAATTTTAGCTCTAACACTGATGATCAACCTACAAATGTGAACTGACGTTCAAAAGTAAAACATTTGAAAACGGACCATTTTCCACATTTCTGAAGCATGACGTAATGGGGGGGTGTTATCTCTTTTGTCGAAAATCAGCCGTTTTTGCTTGAACATTAAATGCCTCCAAATGGTATTTAATTAACTTCCCGGGGTGAAGAAACTCTTTTTGAGAACTCAGAGTGAGTAAATTGGCCATTTTCATGCACTTTTAACCATTCCATAAATCTTGTGTTTAGGGCCCCTGGAAGCATGAAAATCACTTTAAACATGCTAATTTTAGCTCTAACACTGATGATCAACCTACAAATGTGAACTGACGTTCAAAAATAAAACATTTGAAAACGGACCATTTCCCACATTTCTGAAGCATGACTTAATGGGGGGGTGTTATCTCTTTTGTCAAAAATCAGCCGTTTTTGCTTGAACATTAAATGCCTCCAAATGGTATTTAATTCACTTCCCGAGCCCCTGGAAGCATGAAAATCACTTTAAACATGCTAATTTTAGCTCTAACACTGATGATCAACCTACAAATGTGAACTGACGTTCAAAAATAAAACATTTGAAAACGGACCATTTCCCACATTTCTGAAGCATGACTTAATGGGGGGTGTTATCTCTTTTGTCGAAAATCAGCAGTTTTTGCTTGAACATTAAATGCTTCCAAATGGTATTTAATTAACTTCCCGGGGTGAAGAAACTCTTTTTGAGAACTCAGAGTGAGTAAATTGGCCATTTTCATGCACTTTTAACCATTCCATAAATCTTGTGTTTAGGGCCCGTGGAAGCATGAAAATCACTTTAAACATGCTAATTTTAGCTCTAACACTGATGATTCACCTACAAACGTGAACTGACGTTCAAAAATAAAACATTTGAAAACAGACCATTTTCCACATTTCTGAAGCATGACGTAATGGGGGGGTGTTATCTCTTTTGTCAAAAATCAGCCGTTTTTGCTTGAACAATAAATGCCTCCAAATAGTATTTAATTCACTTCCTGAGCCCCTGGAAGCATGAAAACCACTTTAAACATGCTAATTTTAGCTCTAACACTGATGATCCACCTACAAATGTGAACTGACGTTCAAAAATAAAACATTTGAAAACGGATCATTTTCCACATTTCTGAAGCATGACGTAATGGGGGGGTGTTATCTCTTTTGTCGAAAATCAGCCGTTTTTGCTTGAACATTAAATGCCTCTAAATGGTATTTAATTAACTTCCCGGGGTGAAGAAACCTTTTTTGAGAACTCAGAGTGAATAAATTGGCCATTTTCATGCACTTTAAACCTTTCCATAAATCTTGTGTTTAGGGCCCCTGGAAGCATGAAAATCACTTTAAACATGCTAATTTTTAGCTCTAACACTGATGATTCACCTACAAATGTGAACTGACGTTCAAAAATAAAACATTTGAAAACGGACCATTTTCCACATTTCTGAAGCATGACGTAATGGGGGGGTGTTATCTCTTTTGTCAAAAATCAGCCATTTTTGCTTGAACATTAAATGCCTCCAAATAGTATTTAATTCACTTCCCGATCCCCGGGAAGCATGAAAATCACTTTAAACATGCTAATTTTAGCTCTAACACTGATGATCCACCTACAAATGTGAACTGACGTTCAAAAATAAAACATTTGAAAACGGATCATTTTCCACATTTCTGAAGCATGACGTAATGGGGGGGTGTTATCTCTTTTGTCGAAAATCAGCAGTTTTTGCTTGAACATTAAATGCCTCCAAATGGTATTTAATTAACTCCCCGGGGTAAAGAAACCCTTTTTGAGAACTCAGAATGAGTAAATTGGCCATTTTCATGCACTTTTAACCATTCCATAAATCTTGTGTTTAGGGCCCCTGGAAGCATGAAAATCACTTTAAACATGCTAATTTTAGCTCTAACAATGATGATCCACCTACAAATGTGAACTGACGTTCAAAAATAAAACATTTGAAAACGGACCAGTCTCCACATTTCTGAAGCATGATGTAATGGGGGGTCTTATCTCTTTTGTCAAAAATCAGCCGTTTTTGTTTGAACATTAAATGCCTCCAAATGGTATTTAATTAACTTCCTGGGGTGAAGAAACCCTTTTTGAGAACTCAGAGTGAGTAAATTGGCCATTTTCATGCACTTTTAACCATTCCATAAATCTTGTGTTTAGGGCCCCTGGAAGCATGAAAATCACTTTAAACATGCTAATTTTAGCTCTAACACTGATGATCAACCTACAAATGTGAACTGACGTTCAAAAATAAAACATTTGAAAACGGACTATTTTCCACATTTCTGAAGCATGACGTAATGGGGGGTGTTATCTCTTTTGTCAAAAATCAGCCGTTTTTGCTTGAACATTAAGTGCCTCCAAATAGTATTTAATTCACTTCCCGATCCCCTGGAAGCATGAAAATCACTTTAAACATGCTAATTTTAGCTCTAACACTGATGATCAACCTACAAATGTGAACTGACGTTCAAAAATAAAACATTTGAAAACGGACCATTTTCTACATTTCTGAAGCATGACGTAATGAGGGGGTGTTATCTCTTTTGTCGAAAATCAGCCGTTTTTGCTTGAACATTAAATGCCTCCAAATGGTATTTAATTAACTTCCGGAGTGAAGAAACCCTTTTTGAGAACTCAGAGTGAGTAAATTGGCCATTTTCATGCACTTTTAACCGTTCCATAAATCTTGTGTTTAGGGCCCCTGGAATTATGAAAATCACTTTAAACATGCTAATTTTAGCTCTAAAACTGATGATCCTCCTACAAATGTGAACTGACGTTCAAAAATAAAACATCTGAAAACAGACCATTTTCCACATTTCTGAAGCATGACGTAACTGGGGGGTGTTATCTCTTTTGTCGAAAATCAGCCGTTTTTGCTTGAACATTAAATGCCTCCAAATGGTATTTAATTCACTTCCCGAGCCCCTGGAAGCATGAAAATCACTTTAAACATGCTAATTTTAGCTCTAACACTAATGATCCACCTACAAATGTGAACTGACGTTCAAAAATAAAACATTTGAAAATGGACCATTTTCCACATTTCTGAAGCATGACGTAATGGGGGGTGTTATCTCTTTTGTCGAACATCAGCCATTTTTGCTTGAACATTAAATGCCTCCAAATGGGATTTAATTGACTTCCCGGGGAGAAGAAACCCTTTTTGAGAACTCAGAGTGAGTAAATTGGCCATTTTCATGCACTTTTAACCATTCCATAAATCTTGTGTTTAGGGCCCCTGGAATTATGAAAATCACTTTAAACATGCTAATTTTAGCTCTAAAACTGATGATCCACCTACAAATGTGAACTGACATTCAAAAATAAAACATTTGAAAACAGACCATTTTCCACATTTCTGAAGCATGACGTAACTGGGGGGTGTTATCTCTTTTGTCGAAAATCAGCCGTTTTTGCTTGAACATTAAATGCCTCCAAATGGTATTTAATTCACTTCCCGAGCCCCTGGAAGCATGAAAATCACTTTAAACATGCTAATTTTAGCTCTAACACTGATGATCCACCTACAAATGTGAACTGACGTTCAAAAATAAAACATTTGAAAATGGACCATTTTCCACATTTCTGAAGCATGACGTAATGGGGGGTGTTATCTCTTTTGACGAACATCAGCCGTTTTTGCTTGAACATTAAATGCCTCCAAATGGGATTTAATTGATTTCCCGGGGTGAAGAAACCCTTTTTGAGAACTCAGAGTGAGTAAATTGGCCATTTTCATGCACTTTTAACCATTCCATAAATCTTGTGTTTAGGGCCCCTGGAATTATGAAAATCACTTTAAACATGCTAATTTTAGCTCTAAAACTGATGATCCACCTACAAATGTGAACTGACGTTCAAAAATAAAACATTTGAAAACAGACCATTTTCCACATTTCTGAAGCATGACGTAACTGGGGGGTGTTATCTCTTTTGTCAAAAATCAGCCGTTTTTGCTTGAACATTAAATGCCTCCAAATGGTATTTAATTCACTTCCCGAGCCCCTGGAAGCATGAAAATCACTTTAAACATGCTAATTTTAGCTCTAACACTGATGATCCACCTACAAATGTGAACTGACGTTCAAAAATAAAACATTTGAAAACGGACCATTTTCCACATTTTTGAAGCATGACGTAATGGGGGGTGTTATCTCTTTTGTCGAAAATCAGCCGTTTTTGCTTGAACATTAAATGCCTCCAAATGGTATTTAATTCACTTCCCGAGCCCCTGGAAGCATGAAAATCACTTTAAACATGCTAATTTTAGCTCTAACACTGATGATCCACCTACAAATGTGAACTGACGTTCAAAAATAAAACATTTGAAAATGGACCATTTTCCACATTTCTGAAGCATGACGTAATGGGGGGTGTTATCTCTTTTGTCGAACATCAGCCATTTTTGCTTGAACATTAAATGCCTCCAAATGGGATTTAATTGACTTCCCGGGGTGAAGAAACCCTTTTTGAGAACTCAGAGTGAGTAAATTGGCCATTTTCATGCACTTTTAACCATTCCATAAATCTTGTGTTTAGGGCCCCTGGAATTATGAAAATCACTTTAAACATGCTAATTTTAGCTCTAAAACTGATGATCCACCTACAAATGTGAACTGACGTTCAAAAATAAAACATTTGAAAACAGACCATTTTCCACATTTCTGAAGCATGACGTAACTGGGGGGTGTTATCTCTTTTGTCAAAAATCAGCCGTTTTTGCTTGAACATTAAATGCCTCCAAATGGTATTTAATTCACTTCCCGAGCCCCTGGAAGCATGAAAATCACTTTAAACATGCTAATTTTAGCTCTAACACTGATGATCCACCTACAAATGTGAACTGACGTTCAAAAATAAAACATTTGAAAACGGACCATTTTCCACATTTTTGAAGCATGACGTAATGGGGGGTGTTATCTCTTTTGTCGAAAATCAGCCGTTTTTGCTTGAACATTAAATGCCTCCAAATGGTATTTAATTCACTTCCCGAGCCCCTGGAAGCATGAAAATCACTTTAAACATGCTAATTTTAGCTCTAACACTGATGATCCACCTACAAATGTGAACTGACGTTCAAAAATAAAACATTTGAAAATGGACCATTTTCCACATTTCTGAAGCATGACGTAATGGGGGGTGTTATCTCTTTTGTCGAACATCAGCCATTTTTGCTTGAACATTAAATGCCTCCAAATGGGATTTAATTGACTTCCCGGGGTGAAGAAACCCTTTTTGAGAACTCAGAGTGAGTAAATTGGCCATTTTCATGCACTTTTAACCATTCCATAAATCTTGTGTTTACAGCCCCTGGAATTATGAAAATCACTTTAAACATGCTAATTTTAGCTCTAACACTGATGATCCACCTACAAATGTGAACTGACGTTCAAAAATAAAACATTTGAAAATGGACCATTTTCCACATTTCTGAAGCATGACGTAATGGGGGGTGTTATCTCTTTTGTCGAAAATCAGCCGTTTTTGCTTGAACATTAAATGCCTCCAAATGGTATTTAATTCACTTCCCGAGCCCCTGGAAGCATGAAAATCACTTTAAACATGCTAATTTTAGCTCTAACACTGATGATCCACCTACAAATGTGAACTGACGTTCAAAAATAAAACATTTGAAAATGGACCATTTTCCACATTTCTGAAGCATGACGTAATGGGGGGTGTTATCTCTTTTGACGAACATCAGCCGTTTTTGCTTGAACATTAAATGCCTCCAAATGGGATTTAATTGACTTCCCGGGGTGAAGAAACCCTTTTTGAGAACTCAGAGTGAGTAAATTGGCCATTTTCATGCACTTTTAACCATTCCATAAATCTTGTGTTTAGGGCCCCTGGAATTATGAAAATCACTTTAAACATGCTAATTTTAGCTCTAAAACTGATGATCCACCTACAAATGTGAACTGACATTCAAAAATAAAACATTTGAAAACAGACCATTTTCCACATTTCTGAAGCATGACGTAACTGGGGGGTGTTATCTCTTTTGTCGAAAATCAGCCGTTTTTGCTTGAACATTAAATGCCTCCAAATGGTATTTAATTCACTTCCCGAGCCCCTGGAAGCATGAAAATCACTTTAAACATGCTAATTTTAGCTCTAACACTGATGATCCACCTACAAATGTGAACTGACGTTCAAAAATAAAACATTTGAAAATGGACCATTTTCCACATTTCTGAAGCATGACGTAATGGGGGGTGTTATCTCTTTTGACGAACATCAGCCGTTTTTGCTTGAACATTAAATGCCTCCAAATGGGATTTAATTGATTTCCCGGGGTGAAGAAACCCTTTTTGAGAACTCAGAGTGAGTAAATTGGCCATTTTCATGCACTTTTAACCATTCCATAAATCTTGTGTTTAGGGCCCCTGGAATTATGAAAATCACTTTAAACATGCTAATTTTAGCTCTAAAACTGATGATCCACCTACAAATGTGAACTGACGTTCAAAAATAAAACATTTGAAAACAGACCATTTTCCACATTTCTGAAGCATGACGTAACTGGGGGGTGTTATCTCTTTTGTCAAAAATCAGCCGTTTTTGCTTGAACATTAAATGCCTCCAAATGGTATTTAATTCACTTCCCGAGCCCCTGGAAGCATGAAAATCACTTTAAACATGCTAATTTTAGCTCTAACACTGATGATCCACCTACAAATGTGAACTGACGTTCAAAAATAAAACATTTGAAAACGGACCATTTTCCACATTTTTGAAGCATGACGTAATGGGGGGTGTTATCTCTTTTGTCGAAAATCAGCCGTTTTTGCTTGAACATTAAATGCCTCCAAATGGTATTTAATTCACTTCCCGAGCCCCTGGAAGCATGAAAATCACTTTAAACATGCTAATTTTAGCTCTAACACTGATGATCCACCTACAAATGTGAACTGACGTTCAAAAATAAAACATTTGAAAATGGACCATTTTCCACATTTCTGAAGCATGACGTAATGGGGGGTGTTATCTCTTTTGTCGAACATCAGCCATTTTTGCTTGAACATTAAATGCCTCCAAATGGGATTTAATTGACTTCCCGGGGTGAAGAAACCCTTTTTGAGAACTCAGAGTGAGTAAATTGGCCATTTTCATGCACTTTTAACCATTCCATAAATCTTGTGTTTACAGCCCCTGGAATTATGAAAATCACTTTAAACATGCTAATTTTAGCTCTAACACTGATGATCCACCTACAAATGTGAACTGACGTTCAAAAATAAAACATTTGAAAATGGACCATTTTCCACATTTCTGAAGCATGACGTAATGGGGGGTGTTATCTCTTTTGTCGAAAATCAGCCGTTTTTGCTTGAACATTAAATGCCTCCAAATGGTATTTAATTCACTTCCCGAGCCCCTGGAAGCATGAAAATCACTTTAAACATGCTAATTTTAGCTCTAACACTGATGATCCACCTACAAATGTGAACTGACGTTCAAAAATAAAACATTTGAAAATGGACCATTTTCCACATTTCTGAAGCATGACGTAATGGGGGGTGTTATCTCTTTTGACGAACATCAGCCGTTTTTGCTTGAACATTAAATGCCTCCAAATGGGATTTAATTGACTTCCCGGGGTGAAGAAACCCTTTTTGAGAACTCAGAGTGAGTAAATTGGCCATTTTCATGCACTTTTAACCATTCCATAAATCTTGTGTTTAGGGCCCCTGGAATTATGAAAATCACTTTAAACATGCTAATTTTAGCTCTAAAACTGATGATCCACCTACAAATGTGAACTGACGTTCAAAAATAAAACATTTGAAAACAGACCATTTTCCACATTTCTGAAGCATGATGTAACTGGGGGGTGTTATCTCTTTTGTCAAAAATCAGCCGTTTTTGCTTGAACATTAAATGCCTCCAAATGGTATTTAATTCACTTCCCGAGCCCCTGGAAGCATGAAAATCACTTTAAACATGCTAATTTTAGCTCTAACACTGATGATCCACCTACAAATGTGAACTGACGTTCAAAAATAAAACATTTGAAAACGGACCATTTTCCACATTTCTGAAGCATGACGTAATGGGGGGTGTTATCTCTTTTGTCGAACATCAGCCATTTTTGCTTGAACATTAAATGCCTCCAAATGGGATTTAATTGACTTCCCGGGGTGAAGAAACCCTTTTTGAGAACTCAGAGTGAGTAAATTGGCCATTTTCATGCACTTTTAACCATTCCATAAATCTTGTGTTTAGGGCCCCTGGAATTATGAAAATCACTTTAAACATGCTAATTTTAGCTCTAAAACTGATGATCCACCTACAAATGTGAACTGACGTTCAAAAATAAAACATTTGAAAACAGACCATTTTCCACATTTCTGAAGCATGACGTAACTGGGGGGTGTTATCTCTTTTGTCAAAAATCAGCCGTTTTTGCTTGAACATTAAATGCCTCCAAATGGTATTTAATTCACTTCCCGAGCCCCTGGAAGCATGAAAATCACTTTAAACATGCTAATTTTAGCTCTAACACTGATGATCCACCTACAAATGTGAACTGACATTCAAAAATAAAACATTTGAAAACGGACCATTTTCCACATTTCTGAAGCATGACATAATGGGGGGTGTTATCTCTTTTGTCGAAAATCAGCTGTTTTTGCTTGAACATTAAATGCCTCCAAATGGTATTTAATTCACTTCCCGAGCCCCTGGAAGCATGAAAATCACTTCAAACATGTTAATTTTGGCTCTAACACTGATGATCCACCTACAAATGTGAACTGACGTTCAAAAATAAAACATTTGAAAACGGACCATTTTCCACATTTCTGAAGCATGACGTAATGGGGGGTGTTATCTCTTTTGTCGAACATCAGCCGTTTTTGCTTGAACATTAAATGCCTCCAAATGGGATTTAATTGACTTCCCGGGGTGAAGAAACCCTTTTTGAGAACTCAGAGTGAGTAAATTGGCCATTTTCATGCACTTTTAACCATTCCATAAATCTTGTGTTTAGGGCCCCTGGAATTATGAAAATCACTTTAAACATGCTAATTTTAGCTCTAAAACTGATGATCCACCTACAAATGTGAACTGACGTTCAAAAATAAAACATTTGAAAACAGACCATTTTCCACATTTCTGAAGCATGACGTAACTGGGGGGTGTTTTCTCTTTTGTCAAAAATCAGCCGTTTTTGCTTGAACATTAAATGCCTCCAAATGGTATTTAATTCACTTCCCAAGCCCCTGGAAGCATGAAAATCACTTTAAACATGCTAGTTTTAGCTCTAACACTGATGATCCACCTACAAATGTGAACTGACGTTCAAAAATAAAACATTTGAAAACGGACCATTTTCCACATTTTTGAAGCATGACGTAATGGGGGGGTGTTATCTCTTTTGTCGAAAATCAGCCGTTTTTGCTTAAACATTAAATGCCTCCAAATGGTATTTAATTCACTTCCCGAGCCCCTGGAAGCATGAAAATCACTTCAAACATGTTAATTTTGGCTCTAACACTGATGATCCACCTACAAATGTGAACTGACGTTCAAAAATAAAACATTTGAAAACGGACCATTTTCCACATTTCTGAAGCATGACGTAATGGGGGTGTTATCTCTTTTGTCAAAAATCAGCCGTATTTGATTGAACATTAAGTGCCTCCAAATAGTATTTAATTCACTTCCCGAGCCCCTGGAAGCATGAAAATCACTTTAAACATGCTAATTTTAGCTCTAACACTGATGATCAACCTACAAATGTGAACTGACGTTCAAAAATAAAATATTTGAAAACGGACCATTCTCCACATTTCTGAAGCATGACGTAATGGGGGGGTGTTATCTGTTTTGTCAAAAATCAGCCGTTTTTGCTTGAACATTAAGTGCCTCCAAATAGTATTTAATTCACTTCCCGATCCCCTGGAAGCATGAAAATCACTTTAAACATGCTAATTTTAGCTCTAACACTGATGATCAACCTACAAATGTGAACTGACGTTCAAAAATAAAACATTTGAAAACGGACCATTTTCTACATTTCTGAAGCATGACGTAATGAGGGGGTGTTATCTCTTTTGTCGAAAATCAGCCGTTTTTGCTTGAACATTAAATGCCTCCAAATGGTATTTAATTAACTTCCCGAGTGAAGAAACCCTTTTTGAGAACTCAGAGTGAGTAAATTGGCCATTTTCATGCACTTTTAACCGTTCCATAAATCTTGTGTTTAGGGCCCCTGGAATTATGAAAATCACTTTAAACATGCTAATTTTAGCTCTAAAACTGATGATCCTCCTACAAATGTGAACTGACGTTCAAAAATAAAACATCTGAAAACAGACCATTTTCCACATTTCTGAAGCATGACGTAACTGGGGGGTGTTATCTCTTTTGTCGAAAATCAGCCGTTTTTGCTTGAACATTAAATGCCTCCAAATGGTATTTAATTCACTTCCCGAGCCCCTGGAAGCATGAAAATCACTTTAAACATGCTAATTTTAGCTCTAACACTGATGATCCACCTACAAATGTGAACTGACGTTCAAAAATAAAACATTTGAAAATGGACCATTTTCCACATTTCTGAAGCATGACGTAATGGGGGGTGTTATCTCTTTTGTCGAACATCAGCCGTTTTTGCTTGAACATTAAATGCCTCCAAATGGGATATAATTGACTTCCCGGGGTGAAGAAACCCTTTTTGAGAACTCAGAGTGAGTAAATTGGCCATTTTCATGCACTTTTAACCATTCCATAAATCTTGTGTTTAGGGCCCCTGGAATTATGAAAATCACTTTAAACATGCTAATTTTAGCTCTAAAACTGATGATCCACCTACAAATGTGAACTGACGTTCAAAAATAAAACATTTGAAAACAGACCATTTTCCACATTTCTGAAGCATGACGTAACTGGGGGTGTTATCTCTTTTGTCAAAAATCTGCCGTTTTTGCTTGAACATTAAATGCCTCCAAATGGTATTTAATTCACTTCCCGAGCCCCTGGAAGCATGAAAATCACTTTAAACATGCTAATTTTAGCTCTAACACTGATGATCCACCTACAAATGTGAACTGAGGTTCAAAAATAAAACATTTGAAAACGGACCATTTTCCACATTTCTGAAGCATGACGTAATGGGGGGTGTTATCTCTTTTGTCGAAAATCAGCTGTTTTTGCTTGAACATTAAATGCCTCCAAATGGTATTTAATTCACTTCCCGAGCCCCTGGAAGCATGAAAATCACTTCAAACATGTTAATTTTGGCTCTAACACTGATCATCCACCTACAAATGTGAACTGACGTTCAAAAATAAAACATTTGAAAACGGATCATTTTCCACATTTCTGAAGCATGACATAATGGGGGGTGTTATCTCTTTTGTCAAAAATCAGCCGTTTTTGCTTGAACATTAAGTGCCTCCAAATAGTATTTAATTCACTTCCCGATCCCCTGGAAGCATGAAAATCACTTTAAACATGCTAATTTTAGCTCTAACACTGATGATCAACCTACAAATGTGAACTGACGTTCAAAAATAAAACATTTGAAAACGGACCATTTTCTACATTTCTGAAGCATGACGTAATGAGGGGGTGTTATCTCTTTTGTCGAAAATCAGCCGTTTTTGCTTGAACATTAAATGCCTCCAAATTGTATTTAATTAACTTCCGGAGTGAAGAAACCCTTTTTGAGAACTCAGAGTGAGTAAATTGGCCATTTTCATGCACTTTTAACTGTTCCATAAATCTTGTGTTTAGGGCCCCTGGAATTATGAAAATCACTTTAAACATGCTAATTTTAGCTCTAAAACTGATGATCCTCCTACAAATGTGAACTGACGTTCAAAAATAAAACATCCGAAAACAGACCATTTTCCACATTTCTGAAGCATGACGTAAGTGGGGGGTGTTATCTCTTTTGTCGAAAATCAGCCGTTTTTGCTTGAACATTAAATCCCTCCAAATGGTATTTAATTCACTTCCCGAGCCCCTGGAAGCATGAAAACCACTTTAAACACGCTAATTTTAGCTCTAACAATGATGATCCACCTACAAATGTGAACTGACGTTCAAAAATAAAACATTTGAAAACGGACCAGTCTCCAAATTTCTGAAGCATGATGTAATGGGGGGGTCTTATCTCTTTTGTCAAAAATCAGCCGTTTTTGTTTGAACATTAAATGCCTCCAAATGGTATTTAATTAACTTCCTGGGGTGAAGAAACCCTTTTTGAGAACTCAGAGTGAGTAAATTGGTCATTTTCATGCACTTTTAACCATTCCATAAATCTTGTGTTTAGGGCCCCTGGAAGCATGAAAATCACTTTAAACATGCTAATTTTAGCTCTAACACTGATGATCAACCTACAAATGTGAACTGACGTTCAAAAATAAAACATTTGAAAACGGACTATTTTCCACATTTCTGAAGCATGACGTAATGGGGGGGTGTTATCTCTTTTGTCAAAAATCAGCCGTTTTTGCTTGAACATTAAATTCCTCCAAATAGTATTTAATTCACTTCCCGGGCCCCTGGAAGCATGAAAATCACTTTAAACATGCTAATTTTAGCTCTAACACTGATGATCCACCTACAAATGTGAACTGACGTTCAAAAGTAAAACATTTGAAAACGGACCATTTTCCACATTTCTGAAGCATGACGTAATGGGGGGTGTTATCTCTTTTGTCGAAAATCAGCCGTTTTTGCTTGAACATTAAATGCTTCCAAATGGTATTTAATTAACTTCCCAGGGTGAAGAAACCTTTTTTGAGAACTCAGAGTGAGTAAATTGGCCATTTTCATGCACTTTAAACCTTTCCATAAATCTTGTGTTTAGGGCCCCTGGAAGCATGAAAATCACTTTAAACATGCTAATTTTTAGCTCTAACACTGATGATTCACCTACAAATGTGAACTGACGTTCAAAAATAAAACATTTGAAAACGGACCATTTTCCACATTTCTGAAGCATGACGTAATGAGGGGGTGTTATCTCTTTTGTCAAAAATCAGCCGTTTTTGCTTACACATTAAATGCCTCCAAATAGTATTTAATTCACTTCCCGAGCCCCTGGAAGCATGAAAATCACTTTAAACATGCTAATTTTAGCTCTAACACTGATGATCCACCTACAAATGTGAACTGACGTTCAAAAATAAAACATTTGAAAATGGATCATTTTCCACATTTCTGAAGCATGACGTAATGGGGGGGTGTTATCTCTTTTGTCGAAAATCAGCCGTTTTTGTTTGAACATTAAATGCCTCCAAATGGTATTTAATTAACTTCCCGGGGTAAAGAAACCCTTTTTGAGAACTCAGAGTGAGTAAATTGGCCATTTTCATGCACTTTTAACCATTCCATAAATCTTGTGTTTAGGGCCCGTGGAAGCATGAAAATCACTTTAAACATGCTAATTTTAGCTCTAACACTGATGATTCACCTACAAACGTGAACTGACGTTCAAAAATAAAACATTTGAAAACAGACCATTTTCCACATTTCTGAAGCATGACGTAATGGGGGGGGGTGTTATCTCTTTTGTCAAAAATCAGCCGTTTTTGCTTGAACAATAAATGCCTCCAAATAGTATTTAATTCACTTCCTGAGCCCCTGGAAGCATGAAAACCACTTTAAACATGCTAATTTTAGCTCTAACACTGATGATCCACCTACAAATGTGAACTGACGTTCAAAAATAAAACATTTGAAAACGGATCATTTTCCACATTTCTGAAGCATGACGTAATGGGGGGGTGTTATCTCTTTTGTCGAAAATCAGCCGTTTTTGCTTGAACATTAAATGCCTCTAAATGGTATTTAATTAACTTCCCGGGGTGAAGAAACCTTTTTTGAGAACTCAGAGTGAATAAATTGGCCATTTTCATGCACTTTAAACCTTTCCATAAATCTTGTGTTTAGGGCCCCTGGAAGCATGAAAATCACTTTAAACATGCTAATTTTTAGCTCTAACACTGATGATTCACCTACAAATGTGAACTGACGTTCAAAAATAAAACATTTGAAAACGGACCATTTTCCACATTTCTGAAGCATGACGTAATGGGGGGGTGTTATCTCTTTTGTCAAAAATCAGCCATTTTTGCTTGAACATTAAATGCCTCCAAATAGTATTTAATTCACTTCCCGATCCCCGGGAAGCATGAAAATCACTTTAAACATGCTAATTTTAGCTCTAACACTGATGATCCACCTACAAATGTGAACTGACGTTCAAAAATAAAACATTTGAAAACGGATCATTTTCCACATTTCTGAAGCATGACGTAATGGGGGGGTGTTATCTCTTTTGTCGAAAATCAGCAGTTTTTGCTTGAACATTAAATGCCTCCAAATGGTATTTAATTAACTCCCCGGGGTAAAGAAACCCTTTTTGAGAACTCAGAATGAGTAAATTGGCCATTTTCATGCACTTTTAACCATTCCATAAATCTTGTGTTTAGGGCCCCTGGAAGCATGAAAATCACTTTAAACATGCTAATTTTAGCTCTAACAATGATGATCCACCTACAAATGTGAACTGACGTTCAAAAATAAAACATTTGAAAACGGACCAGTCTCCACATTTCTGAAGCATGATGTAATGGGGGGGGTCTTATCTCTTTTGTCAAAAATCAGCCGTTTTTGTTTGAACATTAAATGCCTCCAAATGGTATTTAATTAACTTCCTGGGGTGAAGAAACCCTTTTTGAGAACTCAGAGTGAGTAAATTGGCCATTTTCATGCACTTTTAACCATTCCATAAATCTTGTGTTTAGGGCCCCTGGAAGCATGAAAATCACTTTAAACATGCTAATTTTAGCTCTAACACTGATGATCCACCTACAAATGTGAACTGACGTTCAAAAGTAAAACATTTGAAAACGGACCATTTTCCACATTTCTGAAGCATGACGTAATGGGGGGTGTTATCTCTTTTGTCATAAATCAGCCGTTTTTGCTTGAACATTAAATGCTTTCAAATGGTATTTAATTAACTTCCCAGGGTGAAGAAACCTTTTTTGAGAACTCAGAGTGAGTAAATTGGCCATTTTCATGCACTTTAAACCTTTCCATAAATCTTGTGTTTAGGGCCCCTGGAAGCATGAAAATCACTTTAAACATGCTAATTTTTAGCTCTAACACTGATGATTCACCTACAAATGTGAACTGACGTTCAAAAATAAAACATTTGAAAACGGACCATTTTCCACATTTCTGAAGCATGACGTAATGAGGGGGTGTTATCTCTTTTGTCAAAAATCAGCCGTTTTTGCTTGAACATTAAATGCCTCCAAATAGTATTTAATTCACTTCCCGAGCCCCTGGAAGCATGAAAATCACTTTAAACATGCTAATTTTAGCTCTAACACTGATGATCCACCTACAAATGTGAACTGACGTTCAAAAATAAAACATTTGAAAATGGATCATTTTCCACATTTCTGAAGCATGACGTAATGGGGGGGTGTTATCTCTTTTGTCGAAAATCAGCCGTTTTTGTTTGAACATTAAATGCCTCCAAATGGTATTTAATTAACTTCCCAGGGTAAAGAAACCCTTTTTGAGAACTCAGAGTGAGTAAATTGGCCATTTTCATGCACTTTTAACCATTCCATAAATCTTGTGTTTAGGGCCCGTGGAAGCATGAAAATCACTTTAAACATGCTAATTTTAGCTCTAACACTGATGATTCACCTACAAACGTGAACTGACGTTCAAAAATAAAACATTTGAAAACAGACCATTTTCCACATTTCTGAAGCATGACGTAATGGGGGGGGTGTTATCTCTTTTGTCAAAAATCAGCCGTTTTTGCTTGAACAATAAATGCCTCCAAATAGTATTTAATTCACTTCCCGAGCCCCTGGAAGCATGAAAACCACTTTAAACATGCTAATTGTAGCTCTAACACTGATGATCCACCTACAAATGTGAACTGACGTTCAAAAATAAAACATTTGAAAACGGATCATTTTCCACATTTCTGAAGCATGACGTAATGGGGGGGTGTTATCTCTTTTGTCGAAAATCAGCCGTTTTTGCTTGAACATTAAATGCCTCTAAATGGTATTTAATTAACTTCCCGGGGTGAAGAAACCTTTTTTGAGAACTCAGAGTGAATAAATTGGCCATTTTCATGCACTTTAAACCTTTCCATAAATCTTGTGTTTAGGGCCCCTGGAAGCATGAAAATCACTTTAAACATGCTAATTTTTAGCTCTAACACTGATGATTCACCTACAAATGTGAACTGACGTTCAAAAATAAAACATTTGAAAACGGACCATTTTCCACATTTCTGAAGCATGACGTAATGGGGGGGTGTTATCTCTTTTGTCAAAAATCAGCCATTTTTGCTTGAACATTAAATGCCTCCAAATAGTATTTAATTCACTTCCCGATCCCCGGGAAGCATGAAAATCACTTTAAACATGCTAATTTTAGCTCTAACACTGATGATCCACCTACAAATGTGAACTGACGTTCAAAAATAAAACATTTGAAAACGGATCATTTTCCACATTTCTGAAGCATGACGTAATGGGGGGGTGTTATCTCTTTTGTCAAAAATCAGCCATTTTTGCTTGAACATTAAATGCCTCCAAATAGTATTTAATTCACTTCCCGAGCCCCTGGAAGCATGAAAATTACTTTAAACATGCTAATTTTAGCTCTAACACTGATGATCAACCTACAAATGTGAACTGATGTTCAAAAATAAAACATTTGAAAACGGACCATTTTCCACATTTCTGAAGCATGACGTAATGGGGGGGTGTTATCTCTTTTGTCAAAAATCAGCCGTTTTTGCTTGAACATTAAATGCCTCCAAATGGTATTTAATTAACTTCCCGGGGTGAAGAAACCCTTTTTGAGAACTCAGAGTGAGTAAATTGGCCATTTTCATGCACTTTAAACCTTTCCATAAATCTTGTGTTTAGGACCCCTGGAAGCATGAAAATCACTTTAAACATGCTAATTTTTAGCTCTAACACTGATGATTCACCTACAAATGTGAACTGACGTTCAAAAATAAAACAGTTGAAAACGGACCATTTTCCACATTTCTGAAGCATGACGTAATGGGGGGGTGTTATCTCTTTTGTCAAAAATCAGCCGTTTTTGCTTGAACATTAAATGCCTCCAAATAGTATTTAATTCACTTCCCGAGCCCCTGGAAGCATGAAAATCACTTTAAACATGCTAATTTTAGCTCTAACACTGATGATCCACCTACAAATGTGAACTGACGTTCAAAAATAAAACATTTGAAAACGGATCATTTTCCACATTTCTGAAGCATGACGTAATGGGGGGGTGTTATCTCTTTTGTCGAAAATCAGCCGTTTTTGCTTGAACATTAAATGCCTCCAAATGGTATTTAATTAACTTCCCAGGGTGAAGAAACCTTTTTTGAGAACTCAGAGTGAGTAAATTGGCCATTTTCATGCACTTTAAACCTTTCCATAAATCTTGTGTTTAGGACCCCTGGAAGCATGAAAATCACTTTAAACATGCTAATTTTTAGCTCTAACACTGATGATTCACCTACAAATGTGAACTGACGTTCAAAAATAAAACAGTTGAAAACGGACCATTTTCCACATTTCTGAAGCATGACGTAATGGGGGGTGTTATCTCTTTTGTCAAAAATCAGCCGTTTTTGCTTGAACATTAAATGCCTCCAAATGGTATTTAATTAACTTCCCAGGGTGAAGAAACCTTTTTTGAGAACTCAGAGTGAGTAAATTGGCCATTTTCATGCACTTTAAACCTTTCCATAAATCTTGTGTTTAGGACCCCTGGAAGCATGAAAATCACTTTAAACATGCTAATTTTTAGCTCTAACACTGATGATTCACCTACAAATGTGAACTGACGTTCAAAAATAAAACAGTTGAAAACGGACCATTTTCCACATTTCTGAAGCATGACGTAATGGGGGGTGTTATCTCTTTTGTCAAAAATCAGCCGTTTTTGCTTGAACATTAAATGCCTCCAAATAGTATTTAATTCACTTCCCGAGCCCCTGGAAGCATGAAAATCACTTTAAACATGCTAATTTTAGCTCTAACACTGATGATCCACCTACAAATGTGAACTGACGTTCAAAAATAAAACATTTGAAAACGGATCATTTTCCACATTTCTGAAGCATGACGTAATGGGGGGGTGTTATCTCTTTTGTCGAAAATCAGCCGTTTTTGCTTGAACATTAAATGCCTCCAAATGGTATTTAATTAACTTCTCAGGGTGAAGAAACCTTTTTTGAGAACTCAGAGTGAGTAAATTGGCCATTTTCATGCACTTTAAACCTTTCCATAAATCTTGTGATTAGGGCCCCTGGAAGCATGAAAATAACTTTAAACATGCTAATTTTTAGCTCTAACACTGATGATTCACCTACAAATGTGAACTGATGTTCAAAAATAAAACAGTTGAAAACGGACCATTTTCCACATTTCTGAAGCATGACGTAATGGGGGGGGTGTTATCTCTTTTGTCAAAAATCAGCCGTTTTTGCTTGAACATTAAATGCCTCCAAATAGTATTTAATTCACTTCCCGAGCCCCTGGAAGCATGAAAATCACTTTAAACATGCTAATTTTAGCTCTAACACTGATGATCAATCTACAAATGTGAACTGACGTTCAAAAATAAAACATTTGAAAACGGACCATTTTCCACATTTCTGAAGCATGACGTAATGGGGGGGTGTTATCTCTTTTGTCAAAAATCAGCCGTTTTTGCTTGAACATTAAATGCCTCCAAATAGTATTTAATTCACTTCCCGAGCCCCTGGAAGCATGAAAATCACTTTAAACATGCTAATTTTAGCTCTAACACTGATGATCAACCTACAAATGTGAACTGATGTTCAAAAATAAAACATTTGAAAACGGACCATATTCCACATTTCTGAAGCATGACGTAATGGGGGGGTGTTATCTCTTTTGTCAAAAATCAGCCGTTTTTGCTTGAACATTAAATGCCTCCAAATGGTATTTAATTAACTTCCCGGGGTGAAGAAACCCTTTTTGAGAACTCAGAGTGAGTAAATTGGCCATTTTCATGCACTTTTAACCATTCCATAAATCTTGTGTTTAGGGCCCCTGGTAGCATGAAAATCACTTTAAACATGCTAATTTTAGCTCTAACACTGATGATCAACCTACAAATGTGAACTGACGTTCAAAAATAAAACATTTGAAAACGGATCATTTTCCACATTTCTGAAGCATGACGTAATGGGGGGGTGTTATCTCTTTTGTCGAAAATCAGCAGTTTTTGCTTGAACATTAAATGCCTCCAAATGGTATTTAATTAACTCCCCGGGGTAAAGAAACCCTTTTTGAGGACTCAGAATGAGTAAATTGGCCATTTTCATGCACTTTTAACCATTCCATAAATCTTGTGTTTAGGGCCCCTGGAAGCATGAAAATCACTTTAAACATGCTAATTTTAGCTCTAACACTGATGATCAATCTACAAATGTGAACTGACGTTCAAAACTAAAACATTTGAAAACGGACCATTTTCCACATTTCTGAAGCATGACGTAATGGGGGGGTGTTATCTCTTTTGTCAAAAATCGGCCATTTTTGCTTGAACATTAAATGCCTCCAAATAGTATTTAATTCACTTCCCGAGCCCCTGGAAGCATGAAAATCACTTTAAACATGCTAATTTGAGCTCTAACACTGATGATCCACCTACAAATGTGAACTGACGTTCAAAAATAAAACATTTGAAAACGGATCATTTTCCACATTTCTGAAGCATGACGTAATGGGGGGGTGTTATCTCTTTTGTCGAAAATCAGCAGTTTTTGCTTGAACATTAAATGCCTCCAAATGGTATTTAATTAACTCCCCGGGGTAAAGAAACCCTTTTTGAGAACTCAGAATGAGTAAATTGGCCATTTTCATGCACTTTTAACCATTCCCTAAATCTTGTGTTTAGGGCCCCTGGAAGCATGAAAATCACTTTAAACATGCTAATTTTAGCTCTAACACTGATGATCAATCTACAAATGTGAACTGACGTTCAAAACTAAAATATTTGAAAATGGACCATTTTCCACATTTCTGAAGCATGACGTAATGGGGGGGTGTTATCTCTTTTGTCAAAAATCAGCAGTTTTTGCTTGAACATTAAATGCCTCCAAATAGTATTTAATTCACTTCCCGAGCCCCTGGAAGCATGAAAATTACTTTAAACATGCTAATTTTAGCTCTAACACTGATGATCAACCTACAAATGTGAACTGATGTTCAAAAATAAAACATTGGAAAACGGACCATTTTCCACATTTCTGAAGCATGACGTAATGGGGGGGTGTTATCTCTTTTGTCAAAAATCAGCTGTTTTTGCTTGAACATTAAATGCCTCCAAATGGTATTTAATTAACTTCCCGGGGTGAAGAAACCCTTTTTGAGAACTCAGAGTGAGTAAATTGGCCATTTTCATGCACTTTTAACCATTCCATAAATCTTGTGTAGGGCCCCTGGTTGCATGAAAATCACATTAAACATGCTAATTTTAGCTCTAACACTGATGATCAACCTACAAATGTGAACTGACGTTCAAAAGTAAAACATTTGAAAACTGACCATTTTCCACATTTCTGAAGCATGACGTAATGGGGGGGTGTTATCTCTTTTGTCGAAAATCAGCCGTTTTTGCTTGAACATTAAATGCCTCCAAATGGTATTTAATTAACTTCCCGGGGTGAAGAAACTCTTTTTGAGAACTCAGAGTGAGTAAATTGGCCATTTTCATGCACTTTTAACCATTCCATAAATCTTGTGTTTAGGGCCCCTGGAAGCATGAAAATCACTTTAAACATGCTAATTTTAGCTCTAACACTGATGATCAACCTACAAATGTGAACTGACGTTCAAAAATAAAACATTTGAAAACGGACCATTTCCCACATTTCTGAAGCATGACTTAATGGGGGGGTGTTATCTCTTTTGTCAAAAATCAGCCGTTTTTGCTTGAACATTAAATGCCTCCAAATGGTATTTAATTCACTTCCCGAGCCCCTGGAAGCATGAAAATCACTTTAAACATGCTAATTTTAGCTCTAACACTGATGATCAACCTACAAATGTGAACTGACGTTCAAAAATAAAACATTTGAAAACGGACCATTTCCCACATTTCTGAAGCATGACTTAATGGGGGGTGTTATCTCTTTTGTCGAAAATCAGCAGTTTTTGCTTGAACATTAAATGCTTCCAAATGGTATTTAATTAACTTCCCGGGGTGAAGAAACTCTTTTTGAGAACTCAGAGTGAGTAAATTGGCCATTTTCATGCACTTTTAACCATTCCATAAATCTTGTGTTTAGGGCCCGTGGAAGCATGAAAATCACTTTAAACATGCTAATTTTAGCTCTAACACTGATGATTCACCTACAAACGTGAACTGACGTTCAAAAATAAAACATTTGAAAACAGACCATTTTCCACATTTCTGAAGCATGACGTAATGGGGGGGTGTTATCTCTTTTGTCAAAAATCAGCCGTTTTTGCTTGAACAATAAATGCCTCCAAATAGTATTTAATTCACTTCCTGAGCCCCTGGAAGCATGAAAACCACTTTAAACATGCTAATTTTAGCTCTAACACTGATGATCCACCTACAAATGTGAACTGACGTTCAAAAATAAAACATTTGAAAACGGATCATTTTCCACATTTCTGAAGCATGACGTAATGGGGGGGTGTTATCTCTTTTGTCGAAAATCAGCCGTTTTTGCTTGAACATTAAATGCCTCTAAATGGTATTTAATTAACTTCCCGGGGTGAAGAAACCTTTTTTGAGAACTCAGAGTGAATAAATTGGCCATTTTCATGCACTTTAAACCTTTCCATAAATCTTGTGTTTAGGGCCCCTGGAAGCATGAAAATCACTTTAAACATGCTAATTTTTAGCTCTAACACTGATGATTCACCTACAAATGTGAACTGACGTTCAAAAATAAAACATTTGAAAACGGACCATTTTCCACATTTCTGAAGCATGACGTAATGGGGGGGTGTTATCTCTTTTGTCAAAAATCAGCCATTTTTGCTTGAACATTAAATGCCTCCAAATAGTATTTAATTCACTTCCCGATCCCCGGGAAGCATGAAAATCACTTTAAACATGCTAATTTTAGCTCTAACACTGATGATCCACCTACAAATGTGAACTGACGTTCAAAAATAAAACATTTGAAAACGGATCATTTTCCACATTTCTGAAGCATGACGTAATGGGGGGGTGTTATCTCTTTTGTCGAAAATCAGCAGTTTTTGCTTGAACATTAAATGCCTCCAAATGGTATTTAATTAACTCCCCGGGGTAAAGAAACCCTTTTTGAGAACTCAGAATGAGTAAATTGGCCATTTTCATGCACTTTTAACCATTCCATAAATCTTGTGTTTAGGGCCCCTGGAAGCATGAAAATCACTTTAAACATGCTAATTTTAGCTCTAACAATGATGATCCACCTACAAATGTGAACTGACGTTCAAAAATAAAACATTTGAAAACGGACCAGTCTCCACATTTCTGAAGCATGATGTAATGGGGGGTCTTATCTCTTTTGTCAAAAATCAGCCGTTTTTGTTTGAACATTAAATGCCTCCAAATGGTATTTAATTAACTTCCTGGGGTGAAGAAACCCTTTTTGAGAACTCAGAGTGAGTAAATTGGCCATTTTCATGCACTTTTAACCATTCCATAAATCTTGTGTTTAGGGCCCCTGGAAGCATGAAAATCACTTTAAACATGCTAATTTTAGCTCTAACACTGATGATCAACCTACAAATGTGAACTGACGTTCAAAAATAAAACATTTGAAAACGGACTATTTTCCACATTTCTGAAGCATGACGTAATGGGGGGGTGTTATCTCTTTTGTCAAAAATCAGCCGTTTTTGCTTGAACATTAAATTCCTCCAAATAGTATTTAATTCACTTCCCGAGCCCCTGGAAGCATGACAATCACTTTAAACATGCTAATTTTAGCTCTAACACTGATGATCCACCTACAAATGTGAACTGACGTTCAAAAGTAAAACATTTGAAAACGGACCATTTTCCACATTTCTGAAGCATGACGTAATGGGGGGGTGTTATCTCTTTTGTCGAAAATCAGCCGTTTTTGTTTGAACATTAAATGCCTCCAAATGGTATTTAATTAACTTCCCGGGGTAAAGAAACCCTTTTTGAGAACTCAGAGTGAGTAAATTGGCCATTTTCATGCACTTTTAACCATTCCATAAATCTTGTGTTTAGGGCCCGTGGAAGCATGAAAATCACTTTAAACATGCTAATTTTAGCTCTAACACTGATGATTCACCTACAAACGTGAACTGACGTTCAAAAATAAAACATTTGAAAACAGACCATTTTCCACATTTCTGAAGCATGACGTAATGGGGGGGGTGTTATCTCTTTTGTCAAAAATCAGCCATTTTTGCTTGAACAATAAATGCCTCCAAATAGTATTTAATTCACTTCCCGAGCCCCTGGAAGCATGAAAACCACTTTAAACATGCTAATTGTAGCTCTAACACTGATGATCCACCTACAAATGTGAACTGACGTTCAAAAATAAAACATTTGAAAACGGATCATTTTCCACATTTCTGAAGCATGACGTAATGGGGGGGTGTTATCTCTTTTGTCGAAAATCAGCCGTTTTTGCTTGAACATTAAATGCCTCTAAATGGTATTTAATTAACTTCCCGGGGTGAAGAAACCTTTTTTGAGAACTCAGAGTGAATAAATTGGCCATTTTCATGCACTTTAAACCTTTCCATAAATCTTGTGTTTAGGGCCCCTGGAAGCATGAAAATCACTTTAAACATGCTAATTTTTAGCTCTAACACTGATGATTCACCTACAAATGTGAACTGACGTTCAAAAATAAAACATTTGAAAACGGACCATTTTCCACATTTCTGAAGCATGACGTAATGGGGGGGTGTTATCTCTTTTGTCAAAAATCAGCCATTTTTGCTTGAACATTAAATGCCTCCAAATAGTATTTAATTCACTTCCCGATCCCCGGGAAGCATGAAAATCACTTTAAACATGCTAATTTTAGCTCTAACACTGATGATCCACCTACAAATGTGAACTGACGTTCAAAAATAAAACATTTGAAAACGGATCATTTTCCACATTTCTGAAGCATGACGTAATGGGGGGGTGTTATCTCTTTTGTCGAAAATCAGCAGTTTTTGCTTGAACATTAAATGCCTCCAAATGGTATTTAATTAACTCCCCGGGGTAAAGAAACCCTTTTTGAGAACTCAGAATGAGTAAATTGGCCATTTTCATGCACTTTTAACCATTCCCTAAATCTTGTGTTTAGGGCCCCTGGAAGCATGAAAATCACTTTAAACATGCTAATTTTAGCTCTAACACTGATGATCAATCTACAAATGTGAACTGACGTTCAAAACTAAAATATTTGAAAATGGACCATTTTCCACATTTCTGAAGCATGACGTAATGGGGGGGTGTTATCTCTTTTGTCAAAAATCAGCCGTTTTTGCTTGAACATTAAATGCCTCCAAATAGTATTTAATTCACTTCCCGAGCCCCTGGAAGCATGAAAATTACTTTAAACATGCTAATTTTAGCTCTAACACTGATGATCAACCTACAAATGTGAACTGATGTTCAAAAATAAAACATTGGAAAACGGACCATTTTCCACATTTCTGAAGCATGACGTAATGGGGGGGTGTTATCTCTTTTGTCAAAAATCAGCTGTTTTTGCTTGAACATTAAATGCCTCCAAATGGTATTTAATTAACTTCCCGGGGTGAAGAAACCCTTTTTGAGAACTCAGAGTGAGTAAATTGGCCATTTTCATGCACTTTTAACCATTCCATAAATCTTGTGTAGGGCCCCTGGTTGCATGAAAATCACATTAAACATGCTAATTTTAGCTCTAACACTGATGATCAACCTACAAATGTGAACTGACGTTCAAAAGTAAAACATTTGAAAACGGACCATTTTCCACATTTCTGAAGCATGACGTAATGGGGGGGTGTTATCTCTTTTGTCGAAAATCAGCCGTTTTTGCTTGAACATTAAATGCCTCCAAATGGTATTTAATTAACTTCCCGGGGTGAAGAAACTCTTTTTGAGAACTCAGAGTGAGTAAATTGGCCATTTTCATGCACTTTTAACCATTCCATAAATCTTGTGTTTAGGGCCCCTGGAAGCATGAAAATCACTTTAAACATGCTAATTTTAGCTCTAACACTGATGATCAACCTACAAATGTGAACTGACGTTCAAAAATAAAACATTTGAAAACGGACCATTTCCCACATTTCTGAAGAATGACTTAATGGGGGGGTGTTATCTCTTTTGTCAAAAATCAGCCGTTTTTGCTTGAACATTAAATGCCTCCAAATGGTATTTAATTCACTTCCCGAGCCCCTGGAAGCATGAAAATCACTTTAAACATGCTAATTTTAGCTCTAACACTGATGATCAACCTACAAATGTGAACTGACGTTCAAAAATAAAACATTTGAAAACGGACCATTTCCCACATTTCTGAAGCATGACTTAATGGGGGGTGTTATCTCTTTTGTCGAAAATCAGCAGTTTTTGCTTGAACATTAAATGCTTCCAAATGGTATTTAATTAACTTCCCGGGGTGAAGAAACTCTTTTTGAGAACTCAGAGTGAGTAAATTGGCCATTTTCATGCACTTTTAACCATTCCATAAATCTTGTGTTTAGGGCCCGTGGAAGCATGAAAATCACTTTAAACATGCTAATTTTAGCTCTAACACTGATGATTCACCTACAAACGTGAACTGACGTTCAAAAATAAAACATTTGAAAACAGACCATTTTCCACATTTCTGAAGCATGACGTAATGGGGGGGTGTTATCTCTTTTGTCAAAAATCAGCCGTTTTTGCTTGAACAATAAATGCCTCCAAATAGTATTTAATTCACTTCCTGAGCCCCTGGAAGCATGAAAACCACTTTAAACATGCTAATTTTAGCTCTAACACTGATGATCCACCTACAAATGTGAACTGACGTTCAAAAATAAAACATTTGAAAACGGATCATTTTCCACATTTCTGAAGCATGACGTAATGGGGGGGTGTTATCTCTTTTGTCGAAAATCAGCCGTTTTTGCTTGAACATTAAATGCCTCTAAATGGTATTTAATTAACTTCCCGGGGTGAAGAAACCTTTTTTGAGAACTCAGAGTGAATAAATTGGCCATTTTCATGCACTTTAAACCTTTCCATAAATCTTGTGTTTAGGGCCCCTGGAAGCATGAAAATCACTTTAAACATGCTAATTTTTAGCTCTAACACTGATGATTCACCTACAAATGTGAACTGACGTTCAAAAATAAAACATTTGAAAACGGACCATTTTCCACATTTCTGAAGCATGACGTAATGGGGGGGTGTTATCTCTTTTGTCAAAAATCAGCCATTTTTGCTTGAACATTAAATGCCTCCAAATAGTATTTAATTCACTTCCCGATCCCCGGGAAGCATGAAAATCACTTTAAACATGCTAATTTTAGCTCTAACACTGATGATCCACCTACAAATGTGAACTGACGTTCAAAAATAAAACATTTGAAAACGGATCATTTTCCACATTTCTGAAGCATGACGTAATGAGGGGGTGTTATCTCTTTTGTCGAAAATCAGCAGTTTTTGCTTGAACATTAAATGCCTCCAAATGGTATTTAATTAACTCCCCGGGGTAAAGAAACCCTTTTTGAGAACTCAGAATGAGTAAATTGGCCATTTTCATGCACTTTTAACCATTCCATAAATCTTGTGTTTAGGGCCCCTGGAAGCATGAAAATCACTTTAAACATGCTAATTTTAGCTCTAACAATGATGATCCACCTACAAATGTGAACTGACGTTCAAAAATAAAACATTTGAAAACGGACCAGTCTCCACATTTCTGAAGCATGATGTAATGGGGGGTCTTATCTCTTTTGTCAAAAATCAGCCGTTTTTGTTTGAACATTAAATGCCTCCAAATGGTATTTAATTAACTTCCTGGGGTGAAGAAACTCTTTTTGAGAACTCAGAGTGAGTAAATTGGCCATTTTCATGCACTTTTAACCATTCCATAAATCTTGTGTTTAGGGCCCCTGGTAGCATGAAAATCACTTTAAACATGCTAATTTTAGCTCTAACACTGATGATCAACCTACAAATGTGAACTGACGTTCAAAAATAAAACATTTGAAAACGGACCATTTCCCACATTTCTGAAGAATGACTTAATGGGGGGGTGTTATCTCTTTTGTCAAAAATCAGCCGTTTTTGCTTGAACATTAAATGCCTCCAAATGGTATTTAATTCACTTCCCGAGCCCCTGGAAGCATGAAAATCACTTTAAACATGCTAATTTTAGCTCTAACACTGATGATCAACCTACAAATGTGAACTGACGTTCAAAAATAAAACATTTGAAAACGGACCATTTCCCACATTTCTGAAGCATGACGTAATGGGGGGGTGTTATCTCTTTTGTCGAAAATCAGCCGTTTTTGCTTGAACATTAAATGCCTCTAAATGGTATTTAATTAACTTCCCGGGGTGAAGAAACCTTTTTTGAGAACTCAGAGTGAATAAATTGGCCATTTTCATGCACTTTAAACCTTTCCATAAATCTTGTGTTTAGGGCCCCTGGAAGCATGAAAATCACTTTAAACATGCTAATTTTTAGCTCTAACACTGATGATTCACCTACAAATGTGAACTGACGTTCAAAAATAAAACATTTGAAAACGGACCATTTTCCACATTTCTGAAGCATGACGTAATGGGGGGGTGTTATCTCTTTTGTCAAAAATCAGCCATTTTTGCTTGAACATTAAATGCCTCCAAATAGTATTTAATTCACTTCCCGATCCCCGGGAAGCATGAAAATCACTTTAAACATGCTAATTTTAGCTCTAACACTGATGATCCACCTACAAATGTGAACTGACGTTCAAAAATAAAACATTTGAAAACGGATCATTTTCCACATTTCTGAAGCATGACGTAATGGGGGGGTGTTATCTCTTTTGTCGAAAATCAGCAGTTTTTGCTTGAACATTAAATGCCTCCAAATGGTATTTAATTAACTCCCCGGGGTAAAGAAACCCTTTTTGAGAACTCAGAATGAGTAAATTGGCCATTTTCATGCACTTTTAACCATTCCATAAATCTTGTGTTTAGGGCCCCTGGAAGCATGAAAATCACTTTAAACATGCTAATTTTAGCTCTAACAATGATGATCCACCTACAAATGTGAACTGACGTTCAAAAATAAAACATTTGAAAACGGACCAGTCTCCACATTTCTGAAGCATGATGTAATGGGGGGTCTTATCTCTTTTGTCAAAAATCAGCCGTTTTTGTTTGAACATTAAATGCCTCCAAATGGTATTTAATTAACTTCCTGGGGTGAAGAAACCCTTTTTGAGAACTCAGAGTGAGTAAATTGGCCATTTTCATGCACTTTTAACCATTCCATAAATCTTGTGTTTAGGGCCCCTGGAAGCATGAAAATCACTTTAAACATGCTAATTTTAGCTCTAACACTGATGATCAACCTACAAATGTGAACTGACGTTCAAAAATAAAACATTTGAAAACGGACTATTTTCCACATTTCTGAAGCATGACGTAATGGGGGGTGTTATCTCTTTTGTCAAAAATCAGCCGTTTTTGCTTGAACATTAAATTCCTCCAAATAGTATTTAATTCACTTCCCGAGCCCCTGGAAGCATGACAATCACTTTAAACATGCTAATTTTAGCTCTAACACTGATGATCCACCTACAAATGTGAACTGACGTTCAAAAGTAAAACATTTGAAAACGGACCATTTTCCACATTTCTGAAGCATGACGTAATGGGGGGTGTTATCTCTTTTGTCGAAAATCAGCCGTTTTTGCTTGAACATTAAAGGCTTCCAAATGGTATTTAATTAACTTCCCAGGGTGAAGAAACCTTTTTTGAGAACTCAGAGTGAGTAAATTGGCCATTTTTATGCACTTTAAACCTTTCCATAAATCTTGTGTTTAGGGCCCCTGGAAGCATGAAAATCACTTTAAACATGCTAATTTTTAGCTCTAACACTGATGATTCACCTACAAATGTGAACTGACGTTCAAAAATAAAACATTTGAAAACGGACCATTTTCCACATTTCTGAAGCATGACGTAATGAGGGGGTGTTATCTCTTTTGTCAAAAATCAGCCGTTTTTGCTTGAACATTAAATGCCTCCAAATAGTATTTAATTCACTTCCCGAGCCCCTGGAAGCATGAAAATCACTTTAAACATGCTAATTTTAGCTCTAACACTGATGATCCACCTACAAATGTGAACTGACGTTCAAAAATAAAACATTTGAAAACTGATCATTTTCCACATTTCTGAAGCATGACGTAATGGGGGGGTGTTATCTCTTTTGTCGAAAATCAGCCGTTTTTGCTTGAACATTAAATGCCTCTAAATGGTATTTAATTAACTTCCCGGGGTGAAGAAACCTTTTTTGAGAACTCAGAGTGAATAAATTGGCCATTTTCATGCACTTTAAACCTTTCCATAAATCTTGTGTTTAGGGCCCCTGGAAGCATGAAAATCACTTTAAACATGCTAATTTTTAGCTCTAACACTGATGATTCACCTACAAATGTGAACTGACGTTCAAAAATAAAACATTTGAAAACGGACCATTTTCCACATTTCTGAAGCATGACGTAATGGGGGGGTGTTATCTCTTTTGTCAAAAATCAGCCATTTTTGCTTGAACATTAAATGCCTCCAAATAGTATTTAATTCACTTCCCGATCCCCGGGAAGCATGAAAATCACTTTAAACATGCTAATTTTAGCTCTAACACTGATGATCCACCTACAAATGTGAACTGACGTTCAAAAATAAAACATTTGAAAACGGATCATTTTCCACATTTCTGAAGCATGACGTAATGGGGGGGTGTTATCTCTTTTGTCGAAAATCAGCAGTTTTTGCTTGAACATTAAATGCCTCCAAATGGTATTTAATTAACTCCCCGGGGTAAAGAAACCCTTTTTGAGAACTCAGAATGAGTAAATTGGCCATTTTCATGCACTTTTAACCATTCCATAAATCTTGTGTTTAGGGCCCCTGGAAGCATGAAAATCACTTTAAACATGCTAATTTTAGCTCTAACACTGATGATCAATCTACAAATGTGAACTGACGTTCAAAACTAAAACATTTGAAAACGGACCATTTTCCACATTTCTGAAGCATGACGTAATGGGGGGGGTGTTATCTCTTTTGTCAAAAATCAGCCGTTTTTGCTAGAACATTAAATGCCTCCAAATAGTATTTAATTCACTTCCCGAGCCCCTGGAAGCATGAAAATTACTTTAAACATGCTAATTTTAGCTCTAACACTGATGATCAACCTACAAATGTGAACTGATGTTCAAAAATAAAACATTTGAAAACGGACCATTTTCCACATTTCTGAAGCATGACGTAATGGGGGGGTGTTATCTCTTTTGTCAAAAATCAGCCGTTTTTGCTTGAACATTAAATGCCTCCAAATGGTATTTAATTAACTTCCCGGGGTGAAGAAACCCTTTTTGAGAACTCAGAGTGAGTAAATTGGCCATTTTCATGCACTTTTAACCATTCCATAAATCTTGTGTTTAGGGCCCCTGGTAGCATGAAAATCACATTAAACATGCTAATTTTAGCTCTAACACTGATGATCAACCTACAAATGTGAACTGACGTTCAAAAGTAAAACATTTGAAAACGGACCATTTTCCACATTTCTGAAGCATGACGTAATGGGGGGGTGTTATCTCTTTTGTCGAAAATCAGCCGTTTTTGCTTGAACATTAAATGCCTCCAAATGGTATTTAATTAACTTCCCGGGGTGAAGAAACTCTTTTTGAGAACTCAGAGTGAGTAAATTGGCCATTTTCATGCACTTTTAACCATTCCATAAATCTTGTGTTTAGGGCCCCTGGAAGCATGAAAATCACTTTAAACATGCCAATTTTAGCTCTAACACTGATGATCAACCTACAAATGTGAACTGACGTTAAAAAATAAAACATTTGAAAACGGACCATTTCCCACATTTCTGAAGCATGACTTAATGGGGGGGTGTTATCTCTTTCGTCAAAAATCAGCCGTTTTTGCTTGAACATTAAATGCCTCCAAATGGTATTTAATTCACTTCCCGAGCCCCTGGAAGCATAAATATCACTTTAAACATGCTAATTTTAGCCCGAACACTGATGATCCACCTACAAATGTGAACTGACGTTCAAAAATAAAACATTTGAAAACGGATCATTTTTCACATTTCTGAAGCATGACGTAATGGGGGGGTGTTATCTCTTTTGTCGAAAATCAGCCGTTTTTGCTTGAACATTAAATGCTTCCAAATGGTATTTAATTAACTTCCCAGGGTGAAGAAACCTTTTTTGAGAACTCAGAGTGAGTAAATTGGCCATTTTCATGCACTTTAAACCTTTCCATAAATCTTGTGTTTAGGACCCCTGGAAGCATGAAAATCACTTTAAACATGCTAATTTTTAGCTCTAACACTGATGATTCACCTACAAATGTGAACTGACGTTCAAAAATAAAACAGTTGAAAACGGACCATTTTCCACATTTCTGAAGCATGACGTAATGGGGGGTGTTATCTCTTTTGTCAAAAATCAGCCGTTTTTGCTTGAACATTAAATGCCTCCAAATAGTATTTAATTCACTTCCCGAGCCCCTGGAAGCATGAAAATCACTTTAAACATGCTAATTTTAGCTCTAACACTGATGATCCACCTACAAATGTGAACTGACGTTCAAAAATAAAACATTTGAAAACGGATCATTTTCCACATTTCTGAAGCATGACGTAATGGGGGGGTGTTATCTCTTTTGTCGAAAATCAGCCGTTTTTGCTTGAACATTAAATGCCTCCAAATGGTATTTAATTAACTTCCCAGGGTGAAGAAACCTTTTTTGAGAACTCAGAGTGAGTAAATTGGCCATTTTCATGCACTTTAAACCTTTCCATAAATCTTGTGTTTAGGACCCCTGGAAGCATGAAAATCACTTTAAACATGCTAATTTTTAGCTCTAACACTGATGATTCACCTACAAATGTGAACTGACGTTCAAAAATAAAACATTTGAAAACGGACCATTTTCCACATTTCTGAAGCATGACGTAATGAGGGGGTGTTATCTCTTTTGTCAAAAATCAGCCGTTTTTGCTTGAACATTAAATGCCTCCAAATAGTATTTAATTCACTTCCCGAGCCCCTGGAAGCATGAAAATCACTTTAAACATGCTAATTTTAGCTCTAACACTGATGATCCACCTACAAATGTGAACTGACGTTCAAAAATAAAACATTTGAAAATGGATCATTTTCCACATTTCTGAAGCATGACGTAATGGGGGGGTGTTATCTCTTTTGTCGAAAATCAGCCATTTTTGTTTGAACATTAAATGCCTCCAAATGGTATTTAATTAACTTCCCGGGGTAAAGAAACCCTTTTTGAGAACTCAGAGTGAGTAAATTGGCCATTTTCATGCACTTTTAACCATTCCATAAATCTTGTGTTTAGGGCCCGTGGAAGCATGAAAATCACTTTAAACATGCTAATTTTAGCTCTAACACTGATGATTCACCTACAAACGTGAACTGACGTTCAAAAATAAAACATTTGAAAACAGACCATTTTCCACATTTCTGAAGCATGACGTAATGGGGGGGGTGTTATCTCTTTTGTCAAAAATCAGCCGTTTTTGCTTGAACAATAAATGCCTCCAAATAGTATTTAATTCACTTCCCGAGCCCCTGGAAGCATGAAAACCACTTTAAACATGCTAATTGTAGCTCTAACACTGATGATCCACCTACAAATGTGAACTGACGTTCAAAAATAAAACATTTGAAAACTGATCATTTTCCACATTTCTGAAGCATGACGTAATGGGGGGGTGTTATCTCTTTTGTCGAAAATCAGCCGTTTTTGCTTGAACATTAAATGCCTCTAAATGGTATTTAATTAACTTCCCGGGGTGAAGAAACCTTTTTTGAGAACTCAGAGTGAATAAATTGGCCATTTTCATGCACTTTAAACCTTTCCATAAATCTTGTGTTTAGGGCCCCTGGAAGCATGAAAATCACTTTAAACATGCTAATTTTTAGCTCTAACACTGATGATTCACCTACAAATGTGAACTGACGTTCAAAAATAAAACATTTGAAAACGGACCATTTTCCACATTTCTGAAGCATGACGTAATGGGGGGTGTTATCTCTTTTGTCAAAAATCAGCCATTTTTGCTTGAACATTAAATGCCTCCAAATAGTATTTAATTCACTTCCCGATCCCCGGGAAGCATGAAAATCACTTTAAACATGCTAATTTTAGCTCTAACACTGATGATCCACCTACAAATGTGAACTGACGTTCAAAAATAAAACATTTGAAAACGGATCATTTTCCACATTTCTGAAGCATGACGTAATGGGGGGGTGTTATCTCTTTTGTCGAAAATCAGCAGTTTTTGCTTGAACATTAAATGCCTCCAAATGGTATTTAATTAACTCCCCGGGGTAAAGAAACCCTTTTTGAGAACTCAGAATGAGTAAATTGGCCATTTTCATGCACTTTTAACCATTCCATAAATCTTGTGTTTAGGGCCCCTGGAAGCATGAAAATCACTTTAAACATGCTAATTTTAGCTCTAACAATGATGATCCACCTACAAATGTGAACTGACGTTCAAAAATAAAACATTTGAAAACGGACCAGTCTCCACATTTCTGAAGCATGATGTAATGGGGGGTCTTATCTCTTTTGTCAAAAATCAGCCGTTTTTGTTTGAACATTAAATGCCTCCAAATGGTATTTAATTAACTTCCTGGGGTGAAGAAACCCTTTTTGAGAACTCAGAGTGAGTAAATTGGCCATTTTCATGCACTTTTAACCATTCCATAAATCTTGTGTTTAGGGCCCCTGGAAGCATGAAAATCACTTTAAACATGCTAATTTTAGCTCTAACACTGATGATCAACCTACAAATGTGAACTGACGTTCAAAAATAAAACATTTGAAAACGGACTATTTTCCACATTTCTGAAGCATGACGTAATGGGGGGGTGTTATCTCTTTTGTCAAAAATCAGCCGTTTTTGCTTGAACATTAAATTCCTCCAAATAGTATTTAATTCACTTCCCGAGCCCCTGGAAGCATGACAATCACTTTAAACATGCTAATTTTAGCTCTAACACTGATGATCCACCTACAAATGTGAACTGACGTTCAAAAGTAAAACATTTGAAAACGGACCATTTTCCACATTTCTGAAGCATGACGTAATGGGGGGGTGTTATCTCTTTTGTCGAAAATCAGCCGTTTTTGTTTGAACATTAAATGCCTCCAAATGGTATTTAATTAACTTCCCGGGGTAAAGAAACCCTTTTTGAGAACTCAGAGTGAGTAAATTGGCCATTTTCATGCACTTTTAACCATTCCATAAATCTTGTGTTTAGGGCCCGTGGAAGCATGAAAATCACTTTAAACATGCTAATTTTAGCTCTAACACTGATGATTCACCTACAAACGTGAACTGACGTTCAAAAATAAAACATTTGAAAACAGACCATTTTCCACATTTCTGAAGCATGACGTAATGGGGGGGGTGTTATCTCTTTTGTCAAAAATCAGCCGTTTTTGCTTGAACAATAAATGCCTCCAAATAGTATTTAATTCACTTCCCGAGCCCCTGGAAGCATGAAAACCACTTTAAACATGCTAATTGTAGCTCTAACACTGATGATCCACCTACAAATGTGAACTGACGTTCAAAAATAAAACATTTGAAAACGGATCATTTTCCACATTTCTGAAGCATGACGTAATGGGGGGGTGTTATCTCTTTTGTCGAAAATCAGCCGTTTTTGCTTGAACATTAAATGCCTCTAAATGGTATTTAATTAACTTCCCGGGGTGAAGAAACCTTTTTTGAGAACTCAGAGTGAATAAATTGGCCATTTTCATGCACTTTAAACCTTTCCATAAATCTTGTGTTTAGGGCCCCTGGAAGCATGAAAATCACTTTAAACATGCTAATTTTTAGCTCTAACACTGATGATTCACCTACAAATGTGAACTGACGTTCAAAAATAAAACATTTGAAAACGGACCATTTTCCACATTTCTGAAGCATGACGTAATGGGGGGGTGTTATCTCTTTTGTCAAAAATCAGCCATTTTTGCTTGAACATTAAATGCCTCCAAATAGTATTTAATTCACTTCCCGATCCCCGGGAAGCATGAAAATCACTTTAAACATGCTAATTTTAGCTCTAACACTGATGATCCACCTACAAATGTGAACTGACGTTCAAAAATAAAACATTTGAAAACGGATCATTTTCCACATTTCTGAAGCATGACGTAATGGGGGGGTGTTATCTCTTTTGTCGAAAATCAGCAGTTTTTGCTTGAACATTAAATGCCTCCAAATGGTATTTAATTAACTCCCCGGGGTAAAGAAACCCTTTTTGAGAACTCAGAATGAGTAAATTGGCCATTTTCATGCACTTTTAACCATTCCCTAAATCTTGTGTTTAGGGCCCCTGGAAGCATGAAAATCACTTTAAACATGCTAATTTTAGCTCTAACACTGATGATCAATCTACAAATGTGAACTGACGTTCAAAACTAAAATATTTGAAAATGGACCATTTTCCACATTTCTGAAGCATGACGTAATGGGGGGGTGTTATCTCTTTTGTCAAAAATCAGCCGTTTTTGCTTGAACATTAAATGCCTCCAAATAGTATTTAATTCACTTCCCGAGCCCCTGGAAGCATGAAAATTACTTTAAACATGCTAATTTTAGCTCTAACACTGATGATCAACCTACAAATGTGAACTGATGTTCAAAAATAAAACATTGGAAAACGGACCATTTTCCACATTTCTGAAGCATGACGTAATGGGGGGGTGTTATCTCTTTTGTCAAAAATCAGCTGTTTTTGCTTGAACATTAAATGCCTCCAAATGGTATTTAATTAACTTCCCGGGGTGAAGAAACCCTTTTTGAGAACTCAGAGTGAGTAAATTGGCCATTTTCATGCACTTTTAACCATTCCATAAATCTTGTGTAGGGCCCCTGGTTGCATGAAAATCACATTAAACATGCTAATTTTAGCTCTAACACTGATGATCAACCTACAAATGTGAACTGACGTTCAAAAGTAAAACATTTGAAAACGGACCATTTTCCACATTTCTGAAGCATGACGTAATGGGGGGGTGTTATCTCTTTTGTCGAAAATCAGCCGTTTTTGCTTGAACATTAAATGCCTCCAAATGGTATTTAATTAACTTCCCGGGGTGAAGAAACTCTTTTTGAGAACTCAGAGTGAGTAAATTGGCCATTTTCATGCACTTTTAACCATTCCATAAATCTTGTGTTTAGGGCCCCTGGAAGCATGAAAATCACTTTAAACATGCTAATTTTAGCTCTAACACTGATGATCAACCTACAAATGTGAACTGACGTTCAAAAATAAAACATTTGAAAACGGACCATTTCCCACATTTCTGAAGAATGACTTAATGGGGGGGTGTTATCTCTTTTGTCAAAAATCAGCCGTTTTTGCTTGAACATTAAATGCCTCCAAATGGTATTTAATTCACTTCCCGAGCCCCTGGAAGCATGAAAATCACTTTAAACATGCTAATTTTAGCTCTAACACTGATGATCAACCTACAAATGTGAACTGACGTTCAAAAATAAAACATTTGAAAACGGACCATTTCCCACATTTCTGAAGCATGACTTAATGGGGGGTGTTATCTCTTTTGTCGAAAATCAGCAGTTTTTGCTTGAACATTAAATGCTTCCAAATGGTATTTAATTAACTTCCCGGGGTGAAGAAACTCTTTTTGAGAACTCAGAGTGAGTAAATTGGCCATTTTCATGCACTTTTAACCATTCCATAAATCTTGTGTTTAGGGCCCGTGGAAGCATGAAAATCACTTTAAACATGCTAATTTTAGCTCTAACACTGATGATTCACCTACAAACGTGAACTGACGTTCAAAAATAAAACATTTGAAAACAGACCATTTTCCACATTTCTGAAGCATGACGTAATGGGGGGGTGTTATCTCTTTTGTCAAAAATCAGCCGTTTTTGCTTGAACAATAAATGCCTCCAAATAGTATTTAATTCACTTCCTGAGCCCCTGGAAGCATGAAAACCACTTTAAACATGCTAATTTTAGCTCTAACACTGATGATCCACCTACAAATGTGAACTGACGTTCAAAAATAAAACATTTGAAAACGGATCATTTTCCACATTTCTGAAGCATGACGTAATGGGGGGGTGTTATCTCTTTTGTCGAAAATCAGCCGTTTTTGCTTGAACATTAAATGCCTCTAAATGGTATTTAATTAACTTCCCGGGGTGAAGAAACCTTTTTTGAGAACTCAGAGTGAATAAATTGGCCATTTTCATGCACTTTAAACCTTTCCATAAATCTTGTGTTTAGGGCCCCTGGAAGCATGAAAATCACTTTAAACATGCTAATTTTTAGCTCTAACACTGATGATTCACCTACAAATGTGAACTGACGTTCAAAAATAAAACATTTGAAAACGGACCATTTTCCACATTTCTGAAGCATGACGTAATGGGGGGGTGTTATCTCTTTTGTCAAAAATCAGCCATTTTTGCTTGAACATTAAATGCCTCCAAATAGTATTTAATTCACTTCCCGATCCCCGGGAAGCATGAAAATCACTTTAAACATGCTAATTTTAGCTCTAACACTGATGATCCACCTACAAATGTGAACTGACGTTCAAAAATAAAACATTTGAAAACGGATCATTTTCCACATTTCTGAAGCATGACGTAATGGGGGGGTGTTATCTCTTTTGTCGAAAATCAGCAGTTTTTGCTTGAACATTAAATGCCTCCAAATGGTATTTAATTAACTCCCCGGGGTAAAGAAACCCTTTTTGAGAACTCAGAATGAGTAAATTGGCCATTTTCATGCACTTTTAACCATTCCATAAATCTTGTGTTTAGGGCCCCTGGAAGCATGAAAATCACTTTAAACATGCTAATTTTAGCTCTAACAATGATGATCCACCTACAAATGTGAACTGACGTTCAAAAATAAAACATTTGAAAACGGACCAGTCTCCACATTTCTGAAGCATGATGTAATGGGGGGTCTTATCTCTTTTGTCAAAAATCAGCCGTTTTTGTTTGAACATTAAATGCCTCCAAATGGTATTTAATTAACTTCCTGGGGTGAAGAAACCCTTTTTGAGAACTCAGAGTGAGTAAATTGGCCATTTTCATGCACTTTTAACCATTCCATAAATCTTGTGTTTAGGGCCCCTGGAAGCATGAAAATCACTTTAAACATGCTAATTTTAGCTCTAACACTGATGATCAACCTACAAATGTGAACTGACGTTCAAAAATAAAACATTTGAAAACGGACTATTTTCCACATTTCTGAAGCATGACGTAATGGGGGGTGTTATCTCTTTTGTCAAAAATCAGCCGTTTTTGCTTGAACATTAAATTCCTCCAAATAGTATTTAATTCACTTCCCGAGCCCCTGGAAGCATGACAATCACTTTAAACATGCTAATTTTAGCTCTAACACTGATGATCCACCTACAAATGTGAACTGACGTTCAAAAGTAAAACATTTGAAAACGGACCATTTTCCACATTTCTGAAGCATGACGTAATGGGGGGTGTTATCTCTTTTGTCGAAAATCAGCCGTTTTTGCTTGAACATTAAAGGCTTCCAAATGGTATTTAATTAACTTCCCAGGGTGAAGAAACCTTTTTTGAGAACTCAGAGTGAGTAAATTGGCCATTTTTATGCACTTTAAACCTTTCCATAAATCTTGTGTTTAGGGCCCCTGGAAGCATGAAAATCACTTTAAACATGCTAATTTTTAGCTCTAACACTGATGATTCACCTACAAATGTGAACTGACGTTCAAAAATAAAACATTTGAAAACGGACCATTTTCCACATTTCTGAAGCATGACGTAATGAGGGGGTGTTATCTCTTTTGTCAAAAATCAGCCGTTTTTGCTTGAACATTAAATGCCTCCAAATAGTATTTAATTCACTTCCCGAGCCCCTGGAAGCATGAAAATCACTTTAAACATGCTAATTTTAGCTCTAACACTGATGATCCACCTACAAATGTGAACTGACGTTCAAAAATAAAACATTTGAAAATGGATCATTTTCCACATTTCTGAAGCATGACGTAATGGGGGGGTGTTATCTCTTTTGTCGAAAATCAGCCATTTTTGTTTGAACATTAAATGCCTCCAAATGGTATTTAATTAACTTCCCGGGGTAAAGAAACCCTTTTTGAGAACTCAGAGTGAGTAAATTGGCCATTTTCATGCACTTTTAACCATTCCATAAATCTTGTGTTTAGGGCCCGTGGAAGCATGAAAATCACTTTAAACATGCTAATTTTAGCTCTAACACTGATGATTCACCTACAAACGTGAACTGACGTTCAAAAATAAAACATTTGAAAACAGACCATTTTCCACATTTCTGAAGCATGACGTAATGGGGGGGGTGTTATCTCTTTTGTCAAAAATCAGCCGTTTTTGCTTGAACAATAAATGCCTCCAAATAGTATTTAATTCACTTCCCGAGCCCCTGGAAGCATGAAAACCACTTTAAACATGCTAATTGTAGCTCTAACACTGATGATCCACCTACAAATGTGAACTGACGTTCAAAAATAAAACATATGAAAACTGATCATTTTCCACATTTCTGAAGCATGACGTAATGGGGGGGTGTTATCTCTTTTGTCGAAAATCAGCCGTTTTTGCTTGAATATTAAATGCCTCTAAATGGTATTTAATTAACTTCCCGGGGTGAAGAAACCTTTTTTGAGAACTCAGAGTGAATAAATTGGCCATTTTCATGCACTTTAAACCTTTCCATAAATCTTGTGTTTAGGGCCCCTGGAAGCATGAAAATCACTTTAAACATGCTAATTTTTAGCTCTAACACTGATGATTCACCTACAAATGTGAACTGACGTTCAAAAATAAAACATTTGAAAACGGACCATTTTCCACATTTCTGAAGCATGACGTAATGGGGGGGTGTTATCTCTTTTGTCAAAAATCAGCCATTTTTGCTTGAACATTAAATGCCTCCAAATAGTATTTAATTCACTTCCCGATCCCCGGGAAGCATGAAAATCACTTTAAACATGCTAATTTTAGCTCTAACACTGATGATCCACCTACAAATGTGAACTGACGTTCAAAAATAAAACATTTGAAAACGGATCATTTTCCACATTTCTGAAGCATGACGTAATGGGGGGGTGTTATCTCTTTTGTCGAAAATCAGCAGTTTTTGCTTGAACATTAAATGCCTCCAAATGGTATTTAATTAACTCCCCGGGGTAAAGAAACCCTTTTTGAGAACTCAGAATGAGTAAATTGGCCATTTTCATGCACTTTTAACCATTCCATAAATCTTGTGTTTAGGGCCCCTGGAAGCATGAAAATCACTTTAAACATGCTAATTTTAGCTCTAACACTGATGATCAATCTACAAATGTGAACTGACGTTCAAAACTAAAACATTTGAAAACGGACCATTTTCCACATTTCTGAAGCATGACGTAATGGGGGGGGTGTTATCTCTTTTGTCAAAAATCAGCCGTTTTTGCTAGAACATTAAATGCCTCCAAATAGTATTTAATTCACTTCCCGAGCCCCTGGAAGCATGAAAATTACTTTAAACATGCTAATTTTAGCTCTAACACTGATGATCAACCTACAAATGTGAACTGATGTTCAAAAATAAAACATTTGAAAACGGACCATTTTCCACATTTCTGAAGCATGACGTAATGGGGGGGTGTTATCTCTTTTGTCAAAAATCAGCCGTTTTTGCTTGAACATTAAATGCCTCCAAATGGTATTTAATTAACTTCCCGGGGTGAAGAAACCCTTTTTGAGAACTCAGAGTGAGTAAATTGGCCATTTTCATGCACTTTTAACCATTCCATAAATCTTGTGTTTAGGGCCCCTGGTAGCATGAAAATCACATTAAACATGCTAATTTTAGCTCTAACACTGATGATCAACCTACAAATGTGAACTGACGTTCAAAAGTAAAACATTTGAAAACGGACCATTTTCCACATTTCTGAAGCATGACGTAATGGGGGGGTGTTATCTCTTTTGTCGAAAATCAGCCGTTTTTGCTTGAACATTAAATGCCTCCAAATGGTATTTAATTAACTTCCCGGGGTGAAGAAACTCTTTTTGAGAACTCAGAGTGAGTAAATTGGCCATTTTCATGCACTTTTAACCATTCCATAAATCTTGTGTTTAGGGCCCCTGGAAGCATGAAAATCACTTTAAACATGCCAATTTTAGCTCTAACACTGATGATCAACCTACAAATGTGAACTGACGTTAAAAAATAAAACATTTGAAAACGGACCATTTCCCACATTTCTGAAGCATGACTTAATGGGGGGGTGTTATCTCTTTCGTCAAAAATCAGCCGTTTTTGCTTGAACATTAAATGCCTCCAAATGGTATTTAATTCACTTCCCGAGCCCCTGGAAGCATAAATATCACTTTAAACATGCTAATTTTAGCCCGAACACTGATGATCCACCTACAAATGTGAACTGACGTTCAAAAATAAAACATTTGAAAACGGATCATTTTTCACATTTCTGAAGCATGACGTAATGGGGGGGTGTTATCTCTTTTGTCGAAAATCAGCCGTTTTTGCTTGAACATTAAATGCTTCCAAATGGTATTTAATTAACTTCCCAGGGTGAAGAAACCTTTTTTGAGAACTCAGAGTGAGTAAATTGGCCATTTTCATGCACTTTAAACCTTTCCATAAATCTTGTGTTTAGGACCCCTGGAAGCATGAAAATCACTTTAAACATGCTAATTTTTAGCTCTAACACTGATGATTCACCTACAAATGTGAACTGACGTTCAAAAATAAAACAGTTGAAAACGGACCATTTTCCACATTTCTGAAGCATGACGTAATGGGGGGTGTTATCTCTTTTGTCAAAAATCAGCCGTTTTTGCTTGAACATTAAATGCCTCCAAATAGTATTTAATTCACTTCCCGAGCCCCTGGAAGCATGAAAATCACTTTAAACATGCTAATTTTAGCTCTAACACTGATGATCCACCTACAAATGTGAACTGACGTTCAAAAATAAAACATTTGAAAACGGATCATTTTCCACATTTCTGAAGCATGACGTAATGGGGGGGGTGTTATCTCTTTTGTCGAAAATCAGCCGTTTTTGCTTGAACATTAAATGCCTCCAAATGGTATTTAATTAACTTCCCAGGGTGAAGAAACCTTTTTTGAGAACTCAGAGTGAGTAAATTGGCCATTTTCATGCACTTTAAACCTTTCCATAAATCTTGTGTTTAGGACCCCTGGAAGCATGAAAATCACTTTAAACATGCTAATTTTTAGCTCTAACACTGATGATTCACCTACAAATGTGAACTGACGTTCAAAAATAAAACAGTTGAAAACGGACCATTTTCCACATTTCTGAAGCATGACGTAATGGGGGGGTGTTATCTCTTTTGTCAAAAATCAGCCGTTTTTGCTTGAACATTAAATGCCTCCAAATAGTATTTAATTCACTTCCCGAGCCCCTGGAAGCATGAAAATCACTTTAAACATGCTAATTTTAGCTCTAACACTGATGATCCACCTACAAATGTGAACTGACGTTCAAAAATAAAACATTTGAAAACGGATCATTTTCCACATTTCTGAAGCATGACGTAATGGGGGGGTGTTATCTCTTTTGTCGAAAATCAGCCGTTTTTGCTTGAACATTAAATGCCTCCAAATGGTATTTAATTAACTTCCCAGGGTGAAGAAACCTTTTTTGAGAACTCAGAGTGAGTAAATTGGCCATTTTCATGCACTTTAAACCTTTCCATAAATCTTGTGTTTAGGGACCCTGGAAGCATGAAAATCACTTTAAACATGCTAATTTTTAGCTCTAACACTGATGATTCACCTACAAATGTGAACTGATGTTCAAAAATAAAACAGTTGAAAACGGACCATTTTCCACATTTCTGAAGCATGACGTAATGGGGGGGGTGTTATCTCTTTTGTCAAAAATCAGCCGTTTTTGCTTGAACATTAAATGCCTCCAAATAGTATTTAATTCACTTCCCGAGCCCCTGGAAGCATGAAAATCACTTTAAACATGCTAATTTTAGCTCTAACACTGATGATCAATCTACAAATGTGAACTGACGTTCAAAAATAAAACATTTGAAAACGGACCATTTTCCACATTTCTGAAGCATGACGTAATGGGGGGGTGTTATCTCTTTTGTCAAAAATCAGCCGTTTTTGCTTGAACATTAAATGCCTCCAAATAGTATTTAATTCACTTCCCGAGCCCCTGGAAGCATGAAAATCACTTTAAACATGCTAATTTTAGCTCTAACACTGATGATCAACCTACAAATGTGAACTGATGTTCAAAAATAAAACATTTGAAAACGGACCATATTCCACATTTCTGAAGCATGACGTAATGGGGGGGTGTTATCTCTTTTGTCAAAAATCAGCCGTTTTTGCTTGAACATTAAATGCCTCCAAATGGTATTTAATTAACTTCCCGGGGTGAAGAAACCCTTTTTGAGAACTCAGAGTGAGTAAATTGGCCATTTTCATGCACTTTTAACCATTCCATAAATCTTGTGTTTAGGGCCCCTGGTAGCATGAAAATCACTTTAAACATGCTACTTTTAGCTCTAACACTGATGATCAACCTACAAATGTGAACTGACGTTCAAAAATAAAACATTTGAAAACGGATCATTTTCCACATTTCTGAAGCATGACGTAATGGGGGGGTGTTATCTCTTTTGTCAAAAATCAGCCGTTTTTGCTTGAACATTAAATGCCTCCAAATGGTATTTAATTAACTTCCCGGGGTGAAGAAACCCTTTTTGAGAACTCAGAGAGAGTAAATTGGCCATTTTCATGCACTTTTAACCATTCCATAAATCTTGTGTTTAGGGCCCCTGGTAGCATGAAAATCACTTTAAACATGCTACTTTTAGCTCTAACACTGATGATCAACCTACAAATGTGAACTGACGTTCAAAAATAAAACATTTGAAAACGGATCATTTTCCACATTTCTGAAGCATGACGTAATGGGGGGGTGTTATCTCTTTTGTCGAAAATCAGCAGTTTTTGCTTGAACATTAAATGCCTCCAAATGGTATTTAATTAACTCCCCGGGGTAAAGAAACCCTTTTTGAGAACTCAGAATGAGTAAATTGGCCATTTTCATGCACTTTTAACCATTCCATAAATCTTGTGTTTAGGGCCCCTGGAAGCATGAAAATCACTTTAAACATGCTAATTTTAGCTCTAACACTGATGATCAATCTACAAATGTGAACTGACGTTCAAAACTAAAACATTTGAAAACGGACCATTTTCCACATTTCTGAAGCATGACGTAATGGGGGGGTGTTATCTCTTTTGTCAAAAATCGGCCATTTTTGCTTGAACATTAAATGCCTCCAAATAGTATTTAATTCACTTCCCGAGCCCCTGGAAGCATGAAAATTACTTTAAACATGCTAATTTTAGCTCTAACACTGATGATCAATCTACAAATGTGAACTGACGTTCAAAAATAAAACATTTGAAAACGGACCATTTTCCACATTTCTGAAGCATGACGTAATGGGGGGGTGTTATCTCTTTTGTCAAAAATCAGCCGTTTTTGCTTGAACATTAAATGCCTCCAAATAGTATTTAATTCACTTCCCGAGCCCCTGGAAGCATGAAAATCACTTTAAACATGCTAATTTTAGCTCTAACACTGATGATCAACCTACAAATGTGAACTGATGTTCAAAAATAAAACATTTGAAAACGGACCATATTCCACATTTCTGAAGCATGACGTAATGGGGGGTGTTATCTCTTTTGTCAAAAATCAGCCGTTTTTGCTTGAACATTAAATTCCTCCAAATAGTATTTAATTCACTTCCCGAGCCCCTGGAAGCATGACAATCACTTTAAACATGCTAATTTTAGCTCTAACACTGATGATCCACCTACAAATGTGAACTGACGTTCAAAAGTAAAACATTTGAAAACGGACCATTTTCCACATTTCTGAAGCATGACGTAATGGGGGGTGTTATCTCTTTTGTCGAAAATCAGCCGTTTTTGCTTGAACATTAAAGGCTTCCAAATGGTATTTAATTAACTTCATAGGGTGAAGAAACCTTTTTTGAGAACTCAGAGTGAGTAAATTGGCCATTTTTATGCACTTTAAACCTTTCCATAAATCTTGTGTTTAGGGCCCCTGGAAGCATGAAAATCACTTTAAACATGCTAATTTTTAGCTCTAACACTGATGATTCACCTACAAATGTGAACTGACGTTCAAAAATAAAACATTTGAAAACGGACCATTTTCCACATTTCTGAAGCATGACGTAATGAGGGGGTGTTATCTCTTTTGTCAAAAATCAGCCGTTTTTGCTTGAACATTAAATGCCTCCAAATAGTATTTAATTCACTTCCCGAGCCCCTGGAAGCATGAAAATCACTTTAAACATGCTAATTTTAGCTCTAACACTGATGATCCACCTACAAATGTGAACTGACGTTCAAAAATAAAACATTTGAAAATGGATCATTTTCCACATTTCTGAAGCATGACGTAATGGGGGGGTGTTATCTCTTTTGTCGAAAATCAGCCGTTTTTGTTTGAACATTAAATGCCTCCAAATGGTATTTAATTAACTTCCCGGGGTAAAGAAACCCTTTTTGAGAACTCAGAGTGAGTAAATTGGCCATTTTCATGCACTTTTAACCATTCCATAAATCTTGTGTTTAGGGCCCGTGGAAGCATGAAAATCACTTTAAACATGCTAATTTTAGCTCTAACACTGATGATTCACCTACAAACGTGAACTGACGTTCAAAAATAAAACATTTGAAAACAGACCATTTTCCACATTTCTGAAGCATGACGTAATGGGGGGGGTGTTATCTCTTTTGTCAAAAATCAGCCGTTTTTGCTTGAACAATAAATGCCTCCAAATAGTATTTAATTCACTTCCCGAGCCCCTGGAAGCATGAAAACCACTTTAAACATGCTAATTGTAGCTCTAACACTGATGATCCACCTACAAATGTGAACTGACGTTCAAAAATAAAACATTTGAAAACTGATCATTTTCCACATTTCTGAAGCATGACGTAATGGGGGGGTGTTATCTCTTTTGTCGAAAATCAGCCGTTTTTGCTTGAACATTAAATGCCTCTAAATGGTATTTAATTAACTTCCCGGGGTGAAGAAACCTTTTTTGAGAACTCAGAGTGAATAAATTGGCCATTTTCATGCACTTTAAACCTTTCCATAAATCTTGTGTTTAGGGCCCCTGGAAGCATGAAAATCACTTTAAACATGCTAATTTTTAGCTCTAACACTGATGATTCACCTACAAATGTGAACTGACGTTCAAAAATAAAACATTTGAAAACGGACCATTTTCCACATTTCTGAAGCATGACGTAATGGGGGGGTGTTATCTCTTTTGTCAAAAATCAGCCATTTTTGCTTGAACATTAAATGCCTCCAAATAGTATTTAATTCACTTCCCGATCCCCGGGAAGCATGAAAATCACTTTAAACATGCTAATTTTAGCTCTAACACTGATGATCCACCTACAAATGTGAACTGACGTTCAAAAATAAAACATTTGAAAACGGATCATTTTCCACATTTCTGAAGCATGACGTAATGGGGGGGTGTTATCTCTTTTGTCGAAAATCAGCAGTTTTTGCTTGAACATTAAATGCCTCCAAATGGTATTTAATTAACTCCCCGGGGTAAAGAAACCCTTTTTGAGAACTCAGAATGAGTAAATTGGCCATTTTCATGCACTTTTAACCATTCCATAAATCTTGTGTTTAGGGCCCCTGGAAGCATGAAAATCACTTTAAACATGCTAATTTTAGCTCTAACACTGATGATCAATCTACAAATGTGAACTGACGTTCAAAACTAAAACATTTGAAAACGGACCATTTTCCACATTTCTGAAGCATGACGTAATGGGGGGGGGTGTTATCTCTTTTGTCAAAAATCAGCCGTTTTTGCTAGAACATTAAATGCCTCCAAATAGTATTTAATTCACTTCCCGAGCCCCTGGAAGCATGAAAATTACTTTAAACATGCTAATTTTAGCTCTAACACTGATGATCAACCTACAAATGTGAACTGATGTTCAAAAATAAAACATTTGAAAACGGACCATTTTCCACATTTCTGAAGCATGACGTAATGGGGGGGTGTTATCTCTTTTGTCAAAAATCAGCCGTTTTTGCTTGAACATTAAATGCCTCCAAATGGTATTTAATTAACTTCCCGGGGTGAAGAAACCCTTTTTGAGAACTCAGAGTGAGTAAATTGGCCATTTTCATGCACTTTAACCATTCCATAAATCTTGTGTTTAGGGCCCCTGGTAGCATGAAAATCACATTAAACATGCTAATTTTAGCTCTAACACTGATGATCAACCTACAAATGTGAACTGACGTTCAAAAGTAAAACTTTTGAAAACGGACCATTTTCCACATTTCTGAAGCATGACGTAATGGGGGGGTGTTATCTCTTTTGTCGAAAATCAGCCGTTTTTGCTTGAACATTAAATGCCTCCAAATGGTATTTAATTAACTTCCCGGGGTGAAGAAACTCTTTTTGAGAACTCAGAGTGAGTAAATTGGCCATTTTCATGCACTTTTAACCATTCCATAAATCTTGTGTTTAGGGCCCCTGGAAGCATGAAAATCACTTTAAACATGCCAATTTTAGCTCTAACACTGATGATCAACCTACAAATGTGAACTGACGTTAAAAAATAAAACATTTGAAAACGGACCATTTCCCACATTTCTGAAGCATGACTTAATGGGGGGGTGTTATCTCTTTCGTCAAAAATCAGCCGTTTTTGCTTGAACATTAAATGCCTCCAAATGGTATTTAATTCACTTCCCGAGCCCCTGGAAGCATAAATATCACTTTAAACATGCTAATTTTAGCCCGAACACTGATGATCCACCTACAAATGTGAACTGACGTTCAAAAATAAAACATTTGAAAACGGATCATTTTCCACATTTCTGAAGCATGACGTAATGGGGGGGTGTTATCTCTTTTGTCGAAAATCAGCCGTTTTTGCTTGAACATTAAATGCTTCCAAATGGTATTTAATTAACTTCCCAGGGTGAAGAAACCTTTTTTGAGAACTCAGAGTGAGTAAATTGGCCATTTTCATGCACTTTAAACCTTTCCATAAATCTTGTGTTTAGGACCCCTGGAAGCATGAAAATCACTTTAAACATGCTAATTTTTAGCTCTAACACTGATGATTCACCTACAAATGTGAACTGACGTTCAAAAATAAAACAGTTGAAAACGGACCATTTTCCACATTTCTGAAGCATGACGTAATGGGGGGTGTTATCTCTTTTGTCAAAAATCAGCCGTTTTTGCTTGAACATTAAATGCCTCCAAATAGTATTTAATTCACTTCCCGAGCCCCTGGAAGCATGAAAATCACTTTAAACATGCTAATTTTAGCTCTAACACTGATGATCCACCTACAAATGTGAACTGACGTTCAAAAATAAAACATTTGAAAACGGATCATTTTCCACATTTCTGAAGCATGACGTAATGGGGGGGTGTTATCTCTTTTGTCGAAAATCAGCCGTTTTTGCTTGAACATTAAATGCCTCCAAATGGTATTTAATTAACTTCCCAGGGTGAAGAAACCTTTTTTGAGAACTCAGAGTGAGTAAATTGGCCATTTTCATGCACTTTAAACCTTTCCATAAATCTTGTGTTTAGGACCCCTGGAAGCATGAAAATCACTTTAAACATGCTAATTTTTAGCTCTAACACTAATGATTCACCTACAAATGTGAACTGACGTTCAAAAATAAAACAGTTGAAAACGGACCATTTTCCACATTTCTGAAGCATGACGTAATGGGGGGTGTTATCTCTTTTGTCAAAAATCAGCCGTTTTTGCTTGAACATTAAATGCCTCCAAATAGTATTTAATTCACTTCCCGAGCCCCTGGAAGCATGAAAATCACTTTAAACATGCTAATTTTAGCTCTAACACTGATGATCCACCTACAAATGTGAACTGACGTTCAAAAATAAAACATTTGAAAACGGATCATTTTCCACATTTCTGAAGCATGACGTAATGGGGGGGTGTTATCTCTTTTGTCGAAAATCAGCCGTTTTTGCTTGAACATTAAATGCCTCCAAATGGTATTTAATTAACTTCCCAGGGTGAAGAAACCTTTTTTGAGAACTCAGAGTGAGTAAATTGGCCATTTTCATGCACTTTAAACCTTTCCATAAATCTTGTGTTTAGGGACCCTGGAAGCATGAAAATCACTTTAAACATGCTAATTTTTAGCTCTAACACTGATGATTCACCTACAAATGTGAACTGATGTTCAAAAATAAAACAGTTGAAAACGGACCATTTTCCACATTTCTGAAGCATGACGTAATGGGGGGGGTGTTATCTCTTTTGTCAAAAATCAGCCGTTTTTGCTTGAACATTAAATGCCTCCAAATAGTATTTAATTCACTTCCCGAGCCCCTGGAAGCATGAAAATCACTTTAAACATGCTAATTTTAGCTCTAACAATGATGATCCACCTACAAATGTGAACTGACGTTCAAAAATAAAACATTTGAAAACGGACCAGTCTCCACATTTCTGAAGCATGACGTAATGGGGGGGTGTTATCTCTTTTGTCAAAAATCAGCCGTTTTTGCTTGAACATTAAATGCCTCCAAATAGTATTTAATTCACTTCCCGAGCCCCTGGAAGCATGAAAATCACTTTAAACATGCTAATTTTAGCTCTAACACTGATGATCAACCTACAAATGTGAACTGATGTTCAAAAATAAAACATTTGAAAACGGACCATATTCCACATTTCTGAAGCATGACGTAATGGGGGGTGTTATCTCTTTTGTCAAAAATCAGCCGTTTTTGCTTGAACATTAAATGCCTCCAAATGGTATTTAATTAACTTCCCGGGGTGAAGAAACCCTTTTTGAGAACTCAGAGTGAGTAAATTGGCCATTTTCATGCACTTTTAACCATTCCATAAATCTTGTGTTTAGGGCCCCTGGTAGCATGAAAATCACTTTAAACATGCTAATTTTAGCTCTAACACTGATGATCAACCTACAAATGTGAACTGACGTTCAAAAATAAAACATTTGAAAACGGATCATTTTCCACATTTCTGAAGCATGACGTAATGGGGGGGTGTTATCTCTTTTGTCGAAAATCAGCAGTTTTTGCTTGAACATTAAATGCCTCCAAATGGTATTTAATTAACTCCCCGGGGTAAAGAAACCCTTTTTGAGAACTCAGAATGAGTAAATTGGCCATTTTCATGCACTTTTAACCATTCCATAAATCTTGTGTTTAGGGCCCCTGGAAGCATGAAAATCACTTTAAACATGCTAATTTTAGCTCTAACACTGATGATCAATCTACAAATGTGAACTGACGTTCAAAACTAAAACATTTGAAAACGGACCATTTTCCACATTTCTGAAGCATGACGTAATGGGGGGGTGTTATCTCTTTTGTCAAAAATCGGCCATTTTTGCTTGAACATTAAATGCCTCCAAATAGTATTTAATTCACTTCCCGAGCCCCTGGAAGCATGAAAATCACTTTAAACATGCTAATTTGAGCTCTAACACTGATGATCCACCTACAAATGTGAACTGACGTTCAAAAATAAAACATTTGAAAACGGATCATTTTCCACATTTCTGAAGCATGACGTAATGGGGGGGTGTTATCTCTTTTGTCGAAAATCAGCAGTTTTTGCTTGAACATTAAATGCCTCCAAATGGTATTTAATTAACTCCCCGGGGTAAAGAAACCCTTTTTGAGAACTCAGAATGAGTAAATTGGCCATTTTCATGCACTTTTAACCATTCCCTAAATCTTGTGTTTAGGGCCCCTGGAAGCATGAAAATCACTTTAAACATGCTAATTTTAGCTCTAACACTGATGATCAATCTACAAATGTGAACTGACGTTCAAAACTAAAATATTTGAAAATGGACCATTTTCCACATTTCTGAAGCATGACGTAATGGGGGGGTGTTATCTCTTTTGTCAAAAATCAGCCGTTTTTGCTTGAACATTAAATGCCTCCAAATAGTATTTAATTCACTTCCCGAGCCCCTGGAAGCATGAAAATTACTTTAAACATGCTAATTTTAGCTCTAACACTGATGATCAACCTACAAATGTGAACTGATGTTCAAAAATAAAACATTGGAAAACGGACCATTTTCCACATTTCTGAAGCATGACGTAATGGGGGGGTGGTTATCTCTTTTGTCAAAAATCAGCTGTTTTTGCTTGAACATTAAATGCCTCCAAATGGTATTTAATTAACTTCCCGGGGTGAAGAAACCCTTTTTGAGAACTCAGAGTGAGTAAATTGGCCATTTTCATGCACTTTTAACCATTCCATAAATCTTGTGTAGGGCCCCTGGTAGCATGAAAATCACATTAAACATGCTAATTTTAGCTCTAACACTTATGATCAACCTACAAATGTGAACTGACGTTCAAAAGTAAAACATTTGAAAACGGACCATTTTCCACATTTCTGAAGCATGACGTAATGGGGGGGTGTTATCTCTTTTGTCGAAAATCAGCCGTTTTTGCTTGAACATTAAATGCCTCCAAATGGTATTTAATTAACTTCCCGGGGTAAAGAAACTCTTTTTGAGAACTCAGAGTGAGTAAATTGGCCATTTTCATGCACTTTTAACCATTCCATAAATCTTGTGTTTAGGGCCCCTGGAAGCATGAAAATCACTTTAAACATGCTAATTTTAGCTCTAACACTGATGATCAACCTACAAATGTGAACTGACGTTCAAAAATAAAACATTTGAAAACGGACCATTTCCCACATTTCTGAAGCATGACTTAATGGGGGGGTGTTATCTCTTTTGTCAAAAATCAGCCGTTTTTGCTTGAACATTAAATGCCTCCAAATGGTATTTAATTCACTTCCCGAGCCCCTGGAAGCATGAATATCACTTTAAACATGCTAATTTTAGCCCGAACACTGATGATCCACCTACAAATGTGAACTGACGTTCAAAAATAAAACATTTGAAAACGGATCCTTTTCCACATTTCTGAAGCATGACGTAATGGGGGGGTGTTATCTCTTTTGTCGAAAATCAGCAGTTTTTGCTTGAACATTAAATGCCTCCAAATGGTATTTAATTAACTCCCCGGGGTAAAGAAACCCTTTTTGAGAACTCAGAATGAGTAAATTGGCCATTTTCATGCACTTTTAACCATTCCATAAATCTTGTGTTTAGGGCCCCTGGAAGCATGAAAATCACTTTAAACATGCTAATTTTAGCTCTAACAATGATGATCCACCTACAAATGTGAACTGACGTTCAAAAATAAAACATTTGAAAACGGACCAGTCTCCACATTTCTGAAGCATGATGTAATGGGGGGGTCTTATCTCTTTTGTCAAAAATCAGCCGTTTTTGTTTGAACATTAAATGCCTCCAAATGGTATTTAATTAACTCCCCGGGGTGAAGAAACCCTTTTTGAGAACTCAGAGTGAGTAAATTGGCCATTTTCATGCACTTTTAACCATTCCATAAATCTTGTGTTTAGGGCCCCTGGAAGCATGAAAATCACTTTAAACATGCTAATTTTAGCTCTAACACTGATGATCAACCTACAAATGTGAACTGACGTTCAAAAATAAAACATTTGAAAACGGACTATTTTCCACATTTCTGAAGCATGACGTAATGGGGGGGTGTTATCTCTTTTGTCAAAAATCAGCCGTTTTTGCTTGAACATTAAATTCCTCCAAATAGTATTTAATTCACTTCCCGAGCCCCTGGAAGCATGAAAATCACTTTAAACATGCTAATTTTAGCTCTAACACTGATGATCCACCTACAAATGTGAACTGACGTTCAAAAGTAAAACATTTGAAAACGGACCATTTTCCACATTTCTGAAGCATGACGTAATGGGGGGTGTTATCTCTTTTGTCGAAAATCAGCCGTTTTTGCTTGAACATTAAATGCTTCCAAATGGTATTTAATTAACTTCCCAGGGTGAAGAAACCTTTTTTGAGAACTCAGAGTGAGTAAATTGGCCATTTTCATGCACTTTAAACCTTTCCATAAATCTTGTGTTTAGGGCCCCTGGAAGCATGAAAATCACTTTAAACATGCTAATTTTTAGCTCTAACACTGATGATTCACCTACAAATGTGAACTGACGTTCAAAAATAAAACATTTGAAAACGGACCATTTTCCACATTTCTGAAGCATGACATAATGAGGGGGTGTTATCTCTTTTGTCAAAAATCAGCCGTTTTTGCTTGAACATTAAATGCCTCCAAATAGTATTTAATTCACTTCCCGAGCCCCTGGAAGCATGAAAATCACTTTAAACATGCTAATTTTAGCTCTAACACTGATGATCCACCTACAAATGTGAACTGACGTTCAAAAATAAAACATTTGAAAATGGATCATTTTCCACATTTCTGAAGCATGACGTAATGGGGGGGTGTTATCTCTTTTGTCGAAAATCAGCCGTTTTTGTTTGAACATTAAATGCCTCCAAATGGTATTTAATTAACTTCCCGGGGTAAAGAAACCCTTTTTGAGAACTCAGAGTGAGTAAATTGGCCATTTTCATGCACTTTTAACCATTCCATAAATCTTGTGTTTAGGGCCCGTGGAAGCATGAAAATCACTTTAAACATGCTAATTTTAGCTCTAACACTGATGATTCACCTACAAACGTGAACTGACGTTCAAAAATAAAACATTTGAAAACAGACCATTTTCCACATTTCTGAAGCATGACGTAATGGGGGGGGTGTTATCTCTTTTGTCAAAAATCAGCCGTTTTTGCTTGAACAATAAATGCCTCCAAATAGTATTTAATTCACTTCCCGATCCCCGGGAAGCATGAAAATCACTTTAAACATGCTAATTTTAGCTCTAACACTGATGATCCACCTACAAATGTGAACTGACGTTCAAAAATAAAACATTTGAAAACGGATCATTTTCCACATTTCTGAAGCATGACGTAATGGGGGGGTGTTATCTCTTTTGTCGAAAATCAGCAGTTTTTGCTTGAACATTAAATGCCTCCAAATGGTATTTAATTAACTCCCCGGGGTAAAGAAACCCTTTTTGAGAACTCAGAATGAGTAAATTGGCCATTTTCATGCACTTTTAACCATTCCATAAATCTTGTGTTTAGGGCCCCTGGAAGCATGAAAATCACTTTAAACATGCTAATTTTAGCTCTAACACTGATGATCAATCTACAAATGTGAACTGACGTTCAAAACTAAAACATTTGAAAACGGACCATTTTCCACATTTCTGAAGCATGACGTAATGGGGGGGGTGTTATCTCTTTTGTCAAAAATCAGCCGTTTTTGCTAGAACATTAAATGCCTCCAAATAGTATTTAATTCACTTCCCGAGCCCCTGGAAGCATGAAAATTACTTTAAACATGCTAATTTTAGCTCTAACACTGATGATCAACCTACAAATGTGAACTGATGTTCAAAAATAAAACATTTGAAAACGGACCATTTTCCACATTTCTGAAGCATGACGTAATGGGGGGGTGTTATCTCTTTTGTCAAAAATCAGCCGTTTTTGCTTGAACATTAAATGCCTCCAAATGGTATTTAATTAACTTCCCGGGGTGAAGAAACCCTTTTTGAGAACTCAGAGTGAGTAAATTGGCCATTTTCATGCACTTTTAACCATTCCATAAATCTTGTGTTTAGGGCCCCTGGTAGCATGAAAATCACATTAAACATGCTAATTTTAGCTCTAACACTGATGATCAACCTACAAATGTGAACTGACGTTCAAAAGTAAAACATTTGAAAACGGACCATTTTCCACATTTCTGAAGCATGACGTAATGGGGGGGTGTTATCTCTTTTGTCGAAAATCAGCCGTTTTTGCTTGAACATTAAATGCCTTCAAATGGTATTTAATTAACTTCCCGGGGTGAAGAAACTCTTTTTGAGAACTCAGAGTGAGTAAATTGGCCATTTTCATGCACTTTTAACCATTCCATAAATCTTGTGTTTAGGGCCCCTGGAAGCATGAAAATCACTTTAAACATGCCAATTTTAGCTCTAACACTGATGATCAACCTACAAATGTGAACTGACGTTAAAAAATAAAACATTTGAATAACGGACCATTTCCCACATTTCTGAAGCATGACTTAATGGGGGGGTGTTATCTCTTTCGTCAAAAATCAGCCGTTTTTGCTTGAACATTAAATGCCTCCAAATGGTATTTAATTCACTTCCCGAGCCCCTGGAAGCATAAATATCACTTTAAACATGCTAATTTTAGCCCGAACACTGATGATCCACCTACAAATGTGAACTGACGTTCAAAAATAAAACATTTGAAAACGGATCATTTCCACATTTCTGAAGTATGACGTAATGGGGGGGGTGTTATCTCTTTTGTCGAAAATCAGCCGTTTTTGCTTGAACATTAAATGCTTCCAAATGGTATTTAATTAACTTCCCAGGGTGAAGAAACCTTTTTTGAGAACTCAGAGTGAGTAAATTGGCCATTTTCATGCACTTTAAACCTTTCCATAAATCTTGTGTTTAGGACCCCTGGAAGCATGAAAATCACTTTAAACATGCTAATTTTTAGCTCTAACACTGATGATTCACCTACAAATGTGAACTGACGTTCAAAAATAAAACAGTTGAAAACGGACCATTTTCCACATTTCTGAAGCATGACGTAATGGGGGGTGTTATCTCTTTTGTCAAAAATCAGCCGTTTTTGCTTGAACATTAAATGCCTCCAAATAGTATTTAATTCACTTCCCGAGCCCCTGGAAGCATGAAAATCACTTTAAACATGCTAATTTTAGCTCTAACACTGATGATCCACCTACAAATGTGAACTGACGTTCAAAAATAAAACATTTGAAAACGGATCATTTTCCACATTTCTGAAGCATGACGTAATGGGGGGGTGTTATCTCTTTTGTCGAAAATCAGCCGTTTTTGCTTGAACATTAAATGCCTCCAAATGGTATTTAATTAACTTCCCAGGGTGAAGAAACCTTTTTTGAGAACTCAGAGTGAGTAAATTGGCCATTTTCATGCACTTTAAACCTTTCCATAAATCTTGTGTTTAGGACCCCTGGAAGCATGAAAATCACTTTAAACATGCTAATTTTTAGCTCTAACACTGATGATTCACCTACAAATGTGAACTGACGTTCAAAAATAAAACAGTTGAAAACGGACCATTTTCCACATTTCTGAAGCATGACGTAATGGGGGGGTGTTATCTCTTTTGTCAAAAATCAGCCGTTTTTGCTTGAACATTAAATGCCTCCAAATAGTATTTAATTCACTTCCCGAGCCCCTGGAAGCATGAAAATCACTTTAAACATGCTAATTTTAGCTCTAACACTGATGATCCACCTACAAATGTGAACTGACGTTCAAAAATAAAACATTTGAAAACGGATCATTTTCCACATTTCTGAAGCATGACATAATGGGGGGGTGTTATCTCTTTTGTCGAAAATCAGCCGTTTTTGCTTGAACATTAAATGCCTCCAAATGGTATTTAATTAACTTCCCAGGGTGAAGAAACCTTTTTTGAGAACTCAGAGTGAGTAAATTGGCCATTTTCATGCACTTTAAACCTTTCCATAAATCTTGTGTTTAGGGCCCCTGGAAGCATGAAAATCACTTTAAACATGCTAATTTTTAGCTCTAACACTGATGATTCACCTACAAATGTGAACTGATGTTCAAAAATAAAACAGTTGAAAACGGACCATTTTCCACATTTCTGAAGCATGACGTAATGGGGGGGTGTTATCTCTTTTGTCAAAAATCAGCTGTTTTTGCTTGAACATTAAATGCCTCCAAATAGTATTTAATTCACTTCCCGAGCCCCTGGAAGCATGAAAATCACTTTAAACATGCTAATTTTAGCTCTAACACTGATGATCAATCTACAAATGTGAACTGACGTTCAAAAATAAAACATTTGAAAACGGACCATTTTCCACATTTCTGAAGCATGACGTAATGGGGGGGTGTTATCTCTTTTGTCAAAAATCAGCCGTTTTTGCTTGAACATTAAATGCCTCCAAATAGTATTTAATTCACTTCCCGAGCCCCTGGAAGCATGAAAATCACTTTAAACATGCTAATTTTAGCTCTAACACTGATGATCAACCTACAAATGTGAACTGATGTTCAAAAATAAAACATTTGAAAACGGACCATATTCCACATTTCTGAAGCATGACGTAATGGGGGGGTGTTATCTCTTTTGTCAAAAATCAGCCGTTTTTGCTTGAACATTAAATGCCTCCAAATGGTATTTAATTAACTTCCCGGGGTGAAGAAACCCTTTTTGAGAACTCAGAGTGAGTAAATTGGCCATTTTCATGCACTTTTAACCATTCCATAAATCTTGTGTTTAGGGCCCCTGGTAGCATGAAAATCACTTTAAACATGCTAATTTTAGCTCTAACACTGATGATCAACCTACAAATGTGAACTGACGTTCAAAAATAAAACATTTGAAAACGGATCATTTTCCACATTTCTGAAGCATGACGTAATGGGGGGGTGTTATCTCTTTTGTCGAAAATCAGCAGTTTTTGCTTGAACATTAAATGCCTCCAAATGGTATTTAATTAACTCCCCGGGGTAAAGAAACCCTTTTTGAGAACTCAGAATGAGTAAATTGGCCATTTTCATGCACTTTTAACCATTCCATAAATCTTGTGTTTAGGGCCCCTGGAAGCATGAAAATCACTTTAAACATGCTAATTTTAGCTCTAACACTGATGATCAATCTACAAATGTGAACTGACGTTCAAAACTAAAACATTTGAAAACGGACCATTTTCCACATTTCTGAAGCATGACGTAATGGGGGGGTGTTATCTCTTTTGTCAAAAATCGGCCATTTTTGCTTGAACATTAAATGCCTCCAAATAGTATTTAATTCACTTCCCGAGCCCCTGGAAGCATGAAAATCACTTTAAACATGCTAATTTGAGCTCTAACACTGATGATCCACCTACAAATGTGAACTGACGTTCAAAAATAAAACATTTGAAAACGGATCATTTTCCACATTTCTGAAGCATGACGTAATGGGGGGGTGTTATCTCTTTTGTCGAAAATCAGCAGTTTTTGCTTGAACATTAAATGCCTCCAAATGGTATTTAATTAACTCCCCGGGGTAAAGAAACCCTTTTTGAGAACTCAGAATGAGTAAATTGGCCATTTTCATGCACTTTTAACCATTCCCTAAATCTTGTGTTTAGGGCCCCTGGAAGCATGAAAATCACTTTAAACATGCTAATTTTAGCTCTAACACTGATGATCAATCTACAAATGTGAACTGACGTTCAAAACTAAAATATTTGAAAATGGACCATTTTCCACATTTCTGAAGCATGACGTAATGGGGGGGTGTTATCTCTTTTGTCAAAAATCAGCCGTTTTTGCTTGAACATTAAATGCCTCCAAATAGTATTTAATTCACTTCCCGAGCCCCTGGAAGCATGAAAATTACTTTAAACATGCTAATTTTAGCTCTAACACTGATGATCAACCTACAAATGTGAACTGATGTTCAAAAATAAAACATTGGAAAACGGACCATTTTCCACATTTCTGAAGCATGACGTAATGGGGGGGTGTTATCTCTTTTGTCAAAAATCAGCTGTTTTTGCTTGAACATTAAATGCCTCCAAATGGTATTTAATTAACTTCCCGGGGTGAAGAAACCCTTTTTGAGAACTCAGAGTGAGTAAATTGGCCATTTTCATGCACTTTTAACCATTCCATAAATCTTGTGTAGGGCCCCTGGTAGCATGAAAATCACATTAAACATGCTAATTTTAGCTCTAACACTGATGATCAACCTACAAATGTGAACTGACGTTCAAAAGTAAAACATTTGAAAATGGACCATTTTCCACATTTCTGAAGCATGACGTAATGGGGGGGTGTTATCTCTTTTGTCGAAAATCAGCCGTTTTTGCTTGAACATTAAATGCCTCCAAATGGTATTTAATTAACTTCCCGGGGTGAAGAAACTCTTTTTGAGAACTCAGAGTGAGTAAATTGGCCATTTTCATGCACTTTTAACCATTCCATAAATCTTGTGTTTAGGGCCCCTGGAAGCATGAAAATCACTTTAAACATGCTAATTTTAGCTCTAACACTGATGATCAACCTACAAATGTGAACTGACGTTCAAAAATAAAACATTTGAAAACGGACCATTTCCCACATTTCTGAAGCATGACTTAATGGGGGGGTGTTATCTCTTTTGTCAAAAATCAGCCGTTTTTGCTTGAACATTAAATGCCTCCAAATGGTATTTAATTCACTTCCCGAGCCCCTGGAAGCATGAATATCACTTTAAACATGCTAATTTTAGCCCGAACACTGATGATCCACCTACAAATGTGAACTGACGTTCAAAAATAAAACATTTGAAAACGGATCCTTTTCCACATTTCTGAAGCATGACGTAATGGGGGGTGTTATCTCTTTTGTCGAAAATCAGCAGTTTTTGCTTGAACATTAAATGCTTCCAAATGGTATTTAATTAACTTCCCAGGGTGAAGAAACCTTTTTTGAGAACTCAGAGTGAGTAAATTGGCCATTTTCATGCACTTTAAACCTTTCCATAAATCTTGTGTTTAGGGCCCCTGGAAGCATGAAAATCACTTTAAACATGCTAATTTTTAGCTCTAACACTGATGATTCACCTACAAATGTGAACTGACGTTCAAAAATAAAACAGTTGAAAACGGACCATTTTCCACATTTCTGAAGCATGACGTAATGGGGGGGTGTTATCTCTTTTGTCAAAAATCAGCCGTTTTTGTGTGAACATTAAATGCCTCCAAATAGTATTTAATTCACTTCCCGAGCCCCTGGAAGCATGAAAATCACTTTAAACATGCTCATTTTAGCTCTAACACTGATGATCCACCTACAAATGTGAACTGACGTTCAAAAATAAAACATTTGAAAACGGATCATTTTCCACATTTCTGAAGCATGACGTAATGGGGGGGTGTTATCTCTTTTGTCGAAAATCAGCCGTTTTTGCTTGAACATTAAATGTCTCCAAATGGTATTTAATTAACTTCCCGGGGTGAAGAAACCCTTTTTGAGAACTCAGAGTGAGTAAATTGGCCATTTCCATGCACTTTTAACCATTCCATAAATCTTGTGTTTTGGGCCCCTGGAAGCATGAAAATCACTTTAAACATGCTAATTTTAGCTCTAACACTGATGATCAATCTACAAATGTGAACTGACGTTCAAAAATAAAACATTTGAAAACGGACCATTTTCCACATTTCTGAAGCATGACGTAATGGGGGGGTGTTATCTCTTTTGTTAAAAATCAGCCGTTTTTGCTTGAACATTAAATGCCTCCAAATAGTATTTAATTAACTTCCCGGGGTGAAGAAACCCTTTTTGAGAACTCAGAGTGAGTAAATTGGCCATTTTCATGCACTTTTAACCATTCCATAAATCTTGTGTAGGGCCCCTGGTAGCATGAAAATCACATTAAACATGCTAATTTTAGCTCTAACACTGATGATCAACCTACAAATGTGAACTGACGTTCAAAAGTAAAACATTTGAAAACGGACCATTTTCCACATTTCTGAAGCATGACGTAATGGGGGGGTGTTATCTCTTTTGTCGAAAATCAGCCGTTTTTGCTTGAACATTAAATGCCTCCAAATGGTATTTAATTAACTTCCCGGGGTGAAGAAACTCTTTTTGAGAACTCAGAGTGAGTAAATTGGCCATTTTCATGCACTTTTAACCATTCCATAAATCTTGTGTTTAGGGCCCCTGGAAGCATGAAAATCACTTTAAACATGCTAATTTTAGCTCTAACACTGATGATCAACCTACAAATGTGAACTGACGTTCAAAAATAAAACATTTGAAAACGGACCATTTCCCACATTTCTGAAGCATGACTTAATGGGGGGGTGTTATCTCTTTTGTCAAAAATCAGCCGTTTTTGCTTGAACATTAAATGCCTCCAAATGGTATTTAATTCACTTCCCGAGCCCCTGGAAGCATGAATATCACTTTAAACATGCTAATTTTAGCCCGAACACTGATGATCCACCTACAAATGTGAACTGACGTTCAAAAATAAAACATTTGAAAACGGATCCTTTTCCACATTTCTGAAGCATGACGTAATGGGGGGTGTTATCTCTTTTGTCGAAAATCAGCAGTTTTTGCTTGAACATTAAATGCTTCCAAATGGTATTTAATTAACTTCCCAGGGTGAAGAAACCTTTTTTGAGAACTCAGAGTGAGTAAATTGGCCATTTTCATGCACTTTAAACCTTTCCATAAATCTTGTGTTTAGGGCCCCTGGAAGCATGAAAATCACTTTAAACATGCTAATTTTTAGCTCTAACACTGATGATTCACCTACAAATGTGAACTGACGTTCAAAAATAAAACAGTTGAAAACGGACCATTTTCCACATTTCTGAAGCATGACGTAATGGGGGGGTGTTATCTCTTTTGTCAAAAATCAGCCGTTTTTGCTTGAACATTAAATGCCTCCAAATAGTATTTAATTCACTTCCCGAGCCCCTGGAAGCATGAAAATCACTTTAAACATGCTCATTTTAGCTCTAACACTGATGATCCACCTACGAATGTGAACTGACGTTCAAAAATAAAACATTTGAAAACGGATCATTTTCCACATTTCTGAAGCATGACGTAATGGGGGGGTGTTATCTCTTTTGTCGAAAATCAGCCGTTTTTGCTTGAACATTAAATGTCTCCAAATGGTATTTAATTAACTTCCCGGGGTGAAGAAACCCTTTTTGAGAACTCAGAGTGAGTAAATTGGCCATTTCCATGCACTTTTAACCATTCCATAAATCTTGTGTTTTGGGCCCCTGGAAGCATGAAAATCACTTTAAACATGCTAATTTTAGCTCTAACACTGATGATCAATCTACAAATGTGAACTGACGTTCAAAAATAAAACATTTGAAAACGGACCATTTTCCACATTTCTGAAGCATGACGTAATGGGGGGGTGTTATCTCTTTTGTTAAAAATCAGCCGTTTTTGCTTGAACATTAAATGCCTCCAAATAGTATTTAATTCACTTCCCGGGGTGAAGAAACCCTTTTTGAGAACTCAGAGTGAGTAAATTGGCCATTTTCATGCACTTTTAACCATTCCATAAATCTTGTGTTTAGGGCCCCTGGTAGCATGAAAATCACTTTAAACATGCTAATTTTAGCTCTAACACTGATGATCAACCTACAAATGTGAACTGACGTTCAAAAATAAAACATTTGAAAACGGACCATTTTCCACATTTCTGAAGCATGACGTAATGGGGGGGTGTTATCTCTTTTGTCAAAAATCAGCCGTTTTTGCTTGAACATTAAATGCCTCCAAATAGTATTTAATTCACTTCACGGGGTGAAGAAACCCTTTTTGAGAACTCAGAGTGAGTAAATTGGCCATTTTCATGCACTTTTAACCATTCCATAAATCTTGTGTTTAGGGCCCCTGGAAGCATGAAAATCACTTTAAACATGCTAATTTTAGCTCTAACACTGATGATCAATCTACAAATGTGAACTGACGTTCAAAAATAAAACATTTGAAAACGGACCATTTTCCACATTTCTGAAGCATGACGTAATGGGGGGGTGTTATCTCTTTTGTCAAAAATCAGCCGTTTTTGCTTGAACATTAAATGCCTCCAAATAGTATTTAATTCACTTCCCGGGGTGAAGAAACCCTTTTTGAGAACTCAGAGTGAGTAAATTGGCCATTTTCATGCACTTTTAACCATTCCATAAATCTTGTGTTTAGGGCCCCTGGTAGCATGAAAATCACTTTAAACATGCTAATTTTAGCTCTAACACTGATGATCAACCTACAAATGTGAACTGACGTTCAAAAATAAAACATTTGAAAACGGACCATTTTCCACATTTCTGAAGCATGACGTAATGGGGGGTGTTATCTCTTTTGTCAAAAATCTGCCGTTTTTGCTTGAACATTAAATGCCTCCAAATAGTATTTAATTCACTTCCCGGGGTGAAGAAACCCTTTTTGAGAACTCAGAGTGAGTAAATTGGCCATTTTCATGCACTTTTAACCATTCCATAAATCTTGTGTTTTGGGCCCCTGGAAGCATGAAAATCACTTTAAACATGCTAATTTTAGCTCTAACACTGATGATCAATCTACAAATGTGAACTGACGTTCAAAAATAAAACATTTGAAAACGGACCATTTTCCACATTTCTGAAGCATGACGTAATGGGGGGGTGTTATCTCTTTTGTTAAAAATCAGCCGTTTTTGCTTGAACATTAAATGCCTCCAAATAGTATTTAATTCACTTCCCGGGGTGAAGAAACCCTTTTTGAGAACTCAGAGTGAGTAAATTGGCCATTTTCATGCACTTTTAACCATTCCATAAATCTTGTGTTTAGGGCCCCTGGTAGCATGAAAATCACTTTAAACATGCTAATTTTAGCTCTAACACTGATGATCAACCTACAAATGTGAACTGACGTTCAAAAATAAAACATTTGAAAACGGACCATTTTCCACATTTCTGAAGCATGACGTAATGGGGGGGTTTTATCTCTTTTGTCAAAAATCAGCCGTTTTTGCTTGAACATTAAATGCCTCCAAATAGTATTTAATTCACTTCCCGGGGTGAAGAAACCCTTTTTGAGAACTCAGAGTGAGTAAATTGGCCATTTTCATGCACTTTTAACCATTCCATAAATCTTGTGTTTAGGGCCCCTGGTAGCATGAAAATCACTTTAAACATGCTAATTTTAGCTCTAACACTGATGATCAACCTACAAATGTGAACTGACGTTCAAAAATAAAACATTTGAAAACGGACCATTTTCCACATTTCTGAAGCATGACGTAATGGGGGGTGTTATCTCTTTTGTCAAAAATCAGCCGTTTTTGCTTGAACATTAAATGCCTCCAAATAGTATTTAATTCACTTCCCGGGGTGAAGAAACCCTTTTTGAGAACTCAGAGTGAGTAAATTGGCCATTTTCATGCACTTTTAACCATTCCATAAATCTTGTGTTTAGGGCCCCTGGAAGCATGAAAATCACTTTAAACATGCTAATTTTAGCTCTAACACTGATGATCCACCTACAAATGTGAACTGACGTTCAAAAATAAAACATTTGAAAACGGACCATTTTCCACATTTCTGAAGCATGACGTAATGGGGGGTGTTATCTCTTTTGTCGAAAATCAGCCGTTTTTGCTTGAACATTAAATGCCTCCAAATCGTATTTAATTAACTTCCTGGGGTGAAGAAACTCTTTTTGAGAACTCAGAGTGAGTAAATTGGCCATTTTCATGCACTTTTAACCATTCCATAATTCTTGTGTTTAGGGCCCTTGGTAGCATGAAAATCACATTAAACATGCTAATTTTAGCTCTAACACTGATGATCAACCTACAAATGTGAACTGACGTTCAAAAGTAAAACATTTGAAAACGGACCATTTTCCACATTTCTGAAGCATGACGTAATGGGGGGGGTGTTATCTCTTTTGTCGAAAATCAGCCGTTTTTGCTTGAACATTAAATGCCTCCAAATGGTATTTAATTAACTTCCCGGGGTGAAGAAACTCTTTTTGAGAACTCAGAGTGAGTAAATTGGCCATTTTCATGCACTTTTAACCATTCCATAAATCTTGTGTTTAGGGCCCCTGGAAGCATGAAAATCACTTTAAACATGCTAATTTTAGCTCTAACACTGATGATCAACCTACAAATGTGAACTGACGTTCAAAAATAAAACATTTGAAAACGGACTATTTTCCACATTTCTGAAGCATGACGTAATGGGGGGGTGTTATCTCTTTTGTCGAAAATCAGCCGTTTTTGCTTGAACATTAAATGCCTCCAAATGGTATTTAATTAACTTCCCGGGGTGAAGAAACTCTTTTTGAGAACCCAGAGTGAGTAAATTGGCCATTTTCATGCACTTTTAACCATTCCATAAATCTTGTGTTTAGGGCCCCTGGAAGCATGAAAATCACTTTAAACATGCTAATTTTAGCTCTAACACTGATGATCAACCTACAAATGTGAACTGACGTTCAAAAATAAAACATTTGAAAACGGGCCATTTCCCACATTTCTGAAGCATGACTTAATGGGGGGGTGTTATCTCTTTTGTCAAAAATCAGCCGTTTTTGCTTGAACATTAAATGCCTCCAAATGGTATTTAATTCACTTCCCGAGCCCCTGGAAGCATGAATATCACTTTAAACATGCTAATTTTAGCCCGAACACTGATGATCCACCTACAAATGTGAACTGACGTTCAAAAATAAAACATTTGAAAACGGATCATTTTCCACATTTCTGAAGCATGACGTAATGGGGGGTGTTATCTCTTTTGTCGAAAATCAGCAGTTTTTGCTTGAACATTAAATGCTTCCAAATGGTATTTAATTAACTTCCCAGGGTGAAGAAACCTTTTTTGAGAACTCAGAGTGAGTAAATTGGCCATTTTCATGCACTTTAAACCTTTCCATAAATCTTGTGTTTAGGGCCCCTGGAAGCATGAAAATCACTTTAAACATGCTAATTTTTAGTTCTAACACTGATGATTCACCTACAAATGTGAACTGACGTTCAAAAATAAAACAGTTGAAAACTGACCATTTTCCACATTTCTGAAGCATGACGTAATGGGGGGGTGTTATCTCTTTTGTCAAAAATCAGCTGTTTTTGCTTGAACATTAAATGCCTCCAAATAGTATTTAATTCACTTCCCGAGCCCCTGGAAGCATGAAAATCACTTTAAACATGCTAATTTTAGCTCTAACACTGATGATCCACCTACAAATGTGAACTGACGTTCAAAAATAAAATATTTGAAAACGGATCATTTTCCACATTTCTGAAGCATGACGTAATGGGGGGGTGTTATCTCTTTTGTCGAAAATCAGCCGTTTTTGCTTGAACATTAAATGCCTCCAAATGGTATTTAATTAACTTCCCGGGGTGAAGAAACCCTTTTTGAGAACTCAGAGTGAGTAAATTGGCCATTTCCATGCACTTTTAACCATTCCATAAATCTTGTGTTTAGGGCCCCTGGAAGCATGAAAATCACTTTAAACATGCTAATTTTAGCTCTAACACTGATGATCAATCTACAAATGTGAACTGACGTTCAAAAATAAAACATTTGAAAACGGACCATTTTCCACATTTCTGAAGCATGACGTAATGGGGGGGTGTTATCTCTTTTGTCAAAAATCAGCCGTTTTTGCTTGAACATTAAATGCCTCCAAATAGTATTTAATTCACTTCCCGGGGTGAAGAAACCCTTTTTGAGAACTCAGAGTGAGTAAATTGGCCATTTTCATGCACTTTTAACCATTCCATAAATCTTGTGTTTAGGGCCCCTGGAAGCATGAAAATCACTTTAAACATGCTAATTTTAGCTCTAACACTGATGATCCACCTACAAATGTGAACTGACGTTCAAAAATAAAACATTTGAAAACGGACCATTTCCCACATTTCTGAAGCATGACTTAATGGGGGGGTGTTATCTCTTTTGTCAAAAATTAGCCGTTTTTGCTTGAACATTAAATGCCTCCAAATGGTATTTAATTCACTTCCCGAGCCCCTGGAAGCATGAATATCACTTTAAACATGCTAATTTTAGCCCGAACACTGATGATCCACCTACAAATGTGAACTGACGTTCAAAAATAAAACATTTGAAAACGGATCATTTTCCACATTTCTGAAGCATGACGTAATGGGGGGGTGTTATCTCTTTTGTCGAAAATCAGCCGTTTTTGCTTGAACATTAAATGCCTCCAAATGGTATTTAATTAACTTCCCAGGGTGAAGAAACCTTTTTTGAGAACTCAGAGTGAGTAAATTGGCCATTTGCATGCACTTTAAACCTTTCCATAAATCTTGTGTTTAGGGCCCCTGGAAGCATGAAAATCACTTTAAACATGCTAATTTTTAGCTCTAACACTGATGATTCACCTACAAATGTGAACTGACGTTCAAAAATAAAACATTTGAAAACGGACCATTTCCCACATTTCTGAAGCATGACTTATTGGGGGGGTGTAATCTCTTTTGTCAAAAATCAGCCGTTTTTGCTTGAACATTAAATGCCTCCAAATGGTATTTAATTCACTTCCCGAGCCCCTGGAAGCATGAATATCATTTTAAACATGCTAATTTTAGCTCGAACACTGATGATCCACCTACAAATGTGAACTGACGTTCAAAGATAAAACATTTGAAAACGGATCATTTTCCACATTTCTGAAGCATGACGTAATGGGGGGGTGTTATCTCTTTTGTCGAAAATCAGCTGTTTTTGCTTGAACATTAAATGCTTCCAAATGGTATTTAATTAACTTCCCAGGGTGAAGAAACCTTTTTTGAGAACTCAGAGTGAGTAAATTGGCCATTTTCTTGCACTTTAAACCTTTCCATAAATCTTGTGTTTAGGGCCCCTGGAAGCATGAAAATCACTTTAAACATGCTAATTTTTAGCTCTAACACTGATGATTCACCTACAAACGTGAACTGACGTTCAAAAATAAAACATTTGAAAACGGACCATTTTCCACATTTCTGAAGCATGACGTAATGGGGGGTGTTATCTCTTTTGTCAAAAATCAGCCGTTTTTGCTTGAACAATAAATGCCTCCAAATAGTATTTAATTCACTTCCCGAGCCCCTGGAAGCATGAAAATCACTTTAAACATGCTAATTTTAGCTCTAACACTGATGATCCACCTACAAATGTGAACTGACGTTCAAAAATAAAACATTTGAAAACGGATCATTTTCCACATTTCTGAAGCATGACGTAATGGGGGGGTGTTATCTCTTTTGTCGAAAAATCAGCCGTTTTTGCTTGAACATTAAATGCCTCCAAATGGTATTTAATTAACTTCCCGGGGTGAAGAAACCCTTTTTGAGAACTCAGAGTGAGTAAATTGGCCATTTTCATGCACTTTTAACCATTCCATAAATCTTGTGTTTAGGGCCCCTGGAAGCATGAAAATCACTTTAAACATGCTAATTTTAGCTCTAACACTGATGATCAATCTACAAATGTGAACTGACGTTCAAAACTAAAACATTTGAAAACGGACCATTTTCCACATTTCTGAAGCATGACGTAATGGGGGGGTGTTATCTCTTTTGTCAAAAATCAGCCGTTTTTGCTTGAACATTAAATGCCTCCAAATAGTATTTAATTCACTTCCCGAGCCCCTGAAAGCATGAAAATTACTTTAAACATGCTAATTTTAGCTCTAACACTGATGATCAACCTACAAATGTGAACTGACGTTCAAAAATAAAACATTTGAAAACGGACCATTTTCCACATTTCTGAAGCATGACGTAATGGGGGGGTGTTATCTCTTTTGTCAAAAATCAGCCGTTTTTGCTTGAACATTAAATGCCTCCAAATGGTATTTAATTAACTTCCCGGGGTGAAGAAACCCTTTTTGAGAACTCAGAGTGAGTAAATTGGCCATTTTCATGCACTTTTAACCATTCCATAAATCTTGTGTTTAGGGCCCCTGGTAGCATGAAAATCACATTAAACATGCTAATTTTAGCTCTAACACTGATGATCAACCTACAAATGTGAACTGACGTTCAAAAGTAAAACATTTGAAAACGGACCATTTTCCACATTTCTGAAGCATGACGTAATGGGGGGGTGTTATCTCTTTTGTCGAAAATCAGCCGTTTTTGCTTGAACATTAAATGCCTCCAAATGGTATTTAATTAACTTCCCGGGGTGAAGAAACTCTTTTTGAGAACTCAGAGTGAGTAAATTGGCCATTTTCATGCACTTTTAACCATTCCATAAATCTTGTGTTTAGGGCCCCTGGAAGCATGAAAATCACTTTAAACATGCTAATTTTAGCTCTAACACTGATGATCAACCTACAAATGTGAACTAACGTTCAAAAATAAAACATTTGAAAACGGACCATTTCCCACATTTCTGAAGCATGACGTAATTGGGGGTGTTATCTCTTTTGTCGAAAATCAGCTGTTTTTGCTTGAACATTAAATGCTTCCAAATGGTATTTAATTAACTTCCCAGGGTGAAGAAACCTTTTTTGAGAACTCAGAGTGAGTAAATTGGCCATTTTCTTGCACTTTAAACCTTTCCATAAATCTTGTGTTTAGGGCCCCTGGAAGCATGAAAATCACTTTAAACATGCTAATTTTTAGCTCTAACACTGATGATTCACCTACAAACGTGAACTGACGTTCAAAAATAAAACATTTGAAAACGGACCATTTTCCACATTTCTGAAGCATGACGTAATGGGGGGGTGTTATCTCTTTTGTCAAAAATCAGCCGTTTTTGCTTGAACAATAAATGCCTCCAAATAGTATTTAATTCACTTCCCGAGCCCCTGGAAGCATGAAAATCACTTTAAACATGCTAATTTTAGCTCTAACACTGATGATCCACCTACAAATGTGAACTGACGTTCAAAAATAAAACATTTGAAAACGGATCATTTTCCACATTTCTGAAGCATGACGTAATGGGGGGGTGTTATCTCTTTTGTCGAAAATCAGCCGTTTTTGCTTGAACATTAAATGCCTCCAAATGGTATTTAATTAACTTCCCGGGGTGAAGAAACCCTTTTTGAGAACTCAGAGTGAGTAAATTGGCCATTTTCATGCACTTTTAACCATTCCATAAATCTTGTGTTTAGGGCCCCTGGAAGCATGAAAATCACTTTAAACATGCTAATTTTAGCTCTAACACTGATGATCAATCTACAAATGTGAACTGACGTTCAAAACTAAAACATTTGAAAACGGACCATTTTCCACATTTCTGAAGCATGACGTAATGGGGGGGTGTTATCTCTTTTGTCAAAAATCAGCCGTTTTTGCTTGAACATTAAATGCCTCCAAATAGTATTTAATTCACTTCCCGAGCCCCTGGAAGCATGAAAATTACTTTAAACATGCTAATTTTAGCTCTAACACTGATGATCCACCTACAAATGTGAACTGACGTTCAAAAATAAAACATTTGAAAACGGACCATTTTCCACATTTCTGAAGCATGACGTAATGGGGGGGTGTTATCTCTTTTGTCAAAAATCAGCCGTTTTTGCTTGAACATTAAATGCCTCCAAATAGTATTTAATTCACTTCCCGGGGTGAAGAAACCCTTTTTGAGAACTCAGAGTGAGTAAATTGGCCATTTTCATGCACTTTTAACCATTCCATAAATCTTGTGTTTAGGGCCCCTGGTAGCATGAAAATCACTTTAAACATGCTAATTTTAGCTCTAACACTGATGATCAACCTACAAATGTGAACTGACGTTCAAAAATAAAACATTTGAAAACGGACCATTTTCCACATTTCTGAAGCATGACGTAATGGGGGGGTGTTATCTCTTTTGTCAAAAATCAGCCGTTTTTGCTTGAACATTAAATGCCTCCAAATAGTATTTAATTAACTTCCCGGGGTGAAGAAACCCTTTTTGAGAACTCAGAGTGAGTAAATTGGCCATTTTCATGCACTTTTAACCATTCCATAACTCTTGTGTTTAGGGCCCCTGGTAGCATGAAAATCACTTTAAACATGCTAATTTTAGCTCTAACACTGATGATCAACCTACAAATGTGAACTGACGTTCAAAAATAAAACATTTGAAAACGGACCAGTCTCCACATTTCTGAAGCATGATGTAATGGGGGGGTGTTATCTCTTTTGTCAAAAATCAGCCGTTTTTGCTTGAACATTAAATGCCTCCAAATGGTATTTAATTAACTTCCTGGGGTGAAGAAACCCTTTTTGAGAACTCAGAGTGAGTAAATTGGCCATTTTCATGCACTTTTAACCATTCCATAAATCTTGTGTTTAGGGCCCCTGGAAGCATGAAAATCACTTTAAACATGCTAATTTTAGCTCTAACACTGATGATCCACCTACAAATGTGAACTGACGTTCAAAAATAAAACATTTGAAAACGGACCATTTTCCACATTTCTGAAGCATGACGTAATGGGGGGTGTTATCTCTTTTGTCGAAAATCAGCCGTTTTTGCTTGAACATTAAATGCCTCCAAATCGTATTTAATTAACTTCCTGGGGTGAAGAAACTCTTTTTGAGAACTCAGAGTGAGTAAATTGGCCATTTTCATGCACTTTTAACCATTCCATAATTCTTGTGTTTAGGGCCCTTGGTAGCATGAAAATCACATTAAACATGCTAATTTTAGCTCTAACACTGATGATCAACCTACAAATGTGAACTGACGTTCAAAAGTAAAACATTTGAAAACGGACCTTTTTCCACATTTCTGAAGCATGACGTAATGGGGGGGTGTTATCTCTTTTGTCGAAAATCAGCCGTTTTTGCTTGAACATTAAATGCCTCCAAATGGTATTTAATTAACTTCCCGGGGTGAAGAAACTCTTTTTGAGAACTCAGAGTGAGTAAATTGGCCATTTTCATGCACTTTTAACCATTCCATAAATCTTGTGTTTAGGGCCCCTGGAAGCATGAAAATCACTTTAAACATGCTAATTTTAGCTCTAACACTGATGATCAACCTACAAATGTGAACTGACGTTCAAAAATAAAACATTTGAAAACGGACTATTTTCCACATTTCTGAAGCATGACGTAATGGGGGGGTTTTTCTCTTTTGTCGAAAATCAGCCGTTTTTGCTTGAACATTAAATGCCTCCAAATGGTATTTAATTAACTTCCCGGGGTGAAGAAACTCTTTTTGAGAACTCAGAGTGAGTAAATTGGCCATTTTCATACACTTTTAACCATTCCATAAATCTTGTGTTTAGGGCCCCTGGAAGCATGAAAATCACTTTAAACATGCTAATTTTAGCTCTAACACTGATGATCAACCTACAAATGTGAACTGACGTTCAAAAATAAAACATTTGAAAACGGACCATTTCCCACATTTCTGAAGCATGACTTAATGGGGGGGTGTTATCTCTTTTGTCAAAAATCAGCCGTTTTTGCTTGAACATTAAATGCCTCCAAATGGTATTTAATTCACTTCCCGAGCCCCTGGAAGCATGAATATCACTTTAAACATGCTAATTTTAGCCCGAACACTGATGATCCACCTACAAATGTGAACTGACGTTCAAAAATAAAACATTTGAAAACGGATCATTTTCCACATTTCTGAAGCATGACGTAATGGGGGGGTGTTATCTCTTTTGTCGAAAATCAGCCGTTTTTGCTTGAACATTAAATGCCTCCAAATGGTATTTAATTAACTTCCCAGGGTGAAGAAACCTTTTTTGAGAACTCAGAGTGAGTAAATTGGCCATTTGCATGCACTTTAAACCTTTCCATAAATCTTGTGTTTAGGGCCCCTGGAAGCATGAAAATCACTTTAAACATGCTAATTTTTAGCTCTAACACTGATGATTCACCTACAAATGTGAACTGACGTTCAAAAATAAAACATTTGAAAACGGACCATTTCCCACATTTCTGAAGCATGACTTATTGGGGGGGTGTAATCTCTTTTGTCAAAAATCAGCCGTTTTTGCTTGAACATTAAATGCCTCCAAATGGTATTTAATTCACTTCCCGAGCCCCTGGAAGCATGAATATCATTTTAAACATGCTAATTTTAGCTCGAACACTGATGATCCACCTACAAATGTGAACTGACGTTCAAAGATAAAACATTTGAAAACGGATCATTTTCCACATTTCTGAAGCATGACGTAATGGGGGGGTGTTATCTCTTTTGTCGAAAATCAGCTGTTTTTGCTTGAACATTAAATGCTTCCAAATGGTATTTAATTAACTTCCCAGGGTGAAGAAACCTTTTTTGAGAACTCAGAGTGAGTAAATTGGCCATTTTCTTGCTCTTTAAACCTTTCCATAAATCTTGTGTTTAGGGCCCCTGGAAGCATGAAAATCACTTTAAACATGCTAATTTTTAGCTCTAACACTGATGATTCACCTACAAACGTGAACTGACGTTCAAAAATAAAACATTTGAAAACGGACCATTTTCCACATTTCTGAAGCATGACGTAATGGGGGGGTGTTATCTCTTTTGTCAAAAATCAGCCGTTTTTGCTTTAACAATAAATGCCTCCAAATAGTATTTAATTCACTTCCCGAGCCCCTGGAAGCATGAAAATCACTTTAAACATGCTAATTTTAGCTCTAACACTGATGATCCACCTACAAATGTGAACTGACGTTCAAAAATAAAACATTTGAAAACGGATCATTTTCCACATTTCTGAAGCATGACGTAATGGGGGGGTGTTATCTCTTTTGTCGAAAATCAGCCGTTTTTGCTTGAACATTAAATGCCTCCAAATGGTATTTAATTAACTTCCCGGGGTGAAGAAACCCTTTTTGAGAACTCAGAGTGAGTAAATTGGCCATTTTCATGCACTTTTAACCATTCCATAAATCTTGTGTTTAGGGCCCCTGGAAGCATGAAAATCACTTTAAACATGCTAATTTTAGCTCTAACACTGATGATCAATCTACAAATGTGAACTGACGTTCAAAACTAAAACATTTGAAAACGGACCATTTTCCACATTTCTGAAGCATGACGTAATGGGGGGGTGTTATCTCTTTTGTCAAAAATCAGCCGTTTTTGCTTGAACATTAAATGCCTCCAAATAGTATTTAATTCACTTCCCGAGCCCCTGAAAGCATGAAAATTACTTTAAACATGCTAATTTTAGCTCTAACACTGATGATCAACCTACAAATGTGAACTGACGTTCAAAAATAAAACATTTGAAAACGGACCATTTTCCACATTTCTGAAGCATGACGTAATGGGGGGGTGTTATCTCTTTTGTCAAAAATCAGCCGTTTTTGCTTGAACATTAAATGCCTCCAAATGGTATTTAATTAACTTCCCGGGGTGAAGAAACCCTTTTTGAGAACTCAGAGTGAGTAAATTGGCCATTTTCATGCACTTTTAACCATTCCATAAATCTTGTGTTTAGGGCCCCTGGTAGCATGAAAATCACATTAAACATGCTAATTTTAGCTCTAACACTGATGATCAACCTACAAATGTGAACTGACGTTCAAAAGTAAAACATTTGAAAACGGACCATTTTCCACATTTCTGAAGCATGACGTAATGGGGGGGTGTTATCTCTTTTGTCGAAAATCAGCCGTTTTTGCTTGAACATTAAATGCCTCCAAATGGTATTTAATTAACTTCCCGGGGTGAAGAAACTCTTTTTGAGAACTCAGAGTGAGTAAATTGGCCATTTTCATGCACTTTTAACCATTCCATAAATCTTGTGTTTAGGGCCCCTGGAAGCATGAAAATCACTTTAAACATGCTAATTTTAGCTCTAACACTGATGATCAACCTACAAATGTGAACTGACGTTCAAAAATAAAACATTTGAAAACGGACCATTTCCCACATTTCTGAAGCATGACTTAATGGGGGGATGTTATCTCTTTTGTCAAAAATCAGCCGTTTTTGCTTGAACATTAAATGCCTCCAAATGGTATTTAATTCACTTCCCGAGCCCCTGGAAGCATGAATATCACTTTAAACATGCTAATTTTAGCTCGAACACTGATGATCCACCTACAAATGTGAACTGACGTTCAAAGATAAAACATTTGAAAACGGATCATTTTCCACATTTCTGAAGCATCACGTAATTGGGGGTGTTATCTCTTTTGTCGAAAATCAGCTGTTTTTGCTTGAACATTAAATGCTTCCAAATGGTATTTAATTAACTTCCCAGGGTGAAGAAACCTTTTTTGAGAACTCAGAGTGAGTAAATTGGCCATTTTCTTGCACTTTAAACCTTTCCATAAATCTTGTGTTTAGGGCCCCTGGAAGCATGAAAATCACTTTAAACATGCTAATTTTTAGCTCTAACACTGATGATTCACCTACAAACGTGAACTGACGTTCAAAAATAAAACATTTGAAAACGGACCATTTTCCACATTTCTGAAGCATGACGTAATGGGGGGGTGTTATCTCTTTTGTCAAAAATCAGCCGTTTTTGCTTGAACAATAAATGCCTCCAAATAGTATTTAATTCACTTCCCGAGACCCTGGAAGCATGAAAATCACTTTAAACATGCTAATTTTAGCTCTAACACTGATGATCCACCTACAAATGTGAACTGACGTTCAAAAATAAAACATTTGAAAACGGATAATTTTCCACATTTCTGAAGCATGACGTAATGGGGGGGGGTGTTATCTCTTTTGTCGAAAATCAGCCGTTTTTGCTTGAACATTAAATGCCTCCAAATGGTATTTAATTAACTTCCCGGGGTGAAGAAACCCTTTTTGAGAACTCAGAGTGAGTAAATTGGCCATTTTCATGCACTTTTAACCATTCCATAAATCTTGTGTTTAGGGCCCCTGGAAGCATGAAAATCACTTTAAACATGCTAATTTTAGCTCTAACACTGATGATCAATCTACAAATGTGAACTGACGTTCAAAACTAAAACATTTGAAAACGGACCATTTTCCACATTTCTGAAGCATGACGTAATGGGGGGGTGTTATCTCTTTTGTCAAAAATCAGCCGTTTTTGCTTGAACATTAAATGCCTCCAAATAGTATTTAATTCACTTCCCGAGCCCCTGGAAGCATGAAAATTACTTTAAACATGCTAATTTTAGCTCTAACACTGATGATCAACCTACAAATGTGAACTGACGTTCAAAAATAAAACATTTGAAAACGGACCATTTTCCACATTTCTGAAGCATGACGTAATGGGGGGGTGTTATCTCTTTTGTCAAAAATCAGCCGTTTTTGCTTGAACATTAAATGCCTCCAAATGGTATTTAATTAACTTCCCGGGGTGAAGAAACCCTTTTTGAGAACTCAGAGTGAGTAAATTGGCCATTTTCATGCACTTTTAACCATTCCATAAATCTTGTGTTTAGGGCCCCTGGTAGCATGAAAATCACATTAAACATGCTAATTTTAGCTCTAACACTGATGATCAACCTACAAATGTGAACTGACGTTCAAAAGTAAAACATTTGAAAACGGACCATTTTCCACATTTCTGAAGCATGACGTAATGGGGGGGTGTTATCTCTTTTGTCGAAAATCAGCCGTTTTTGCTTGAACATTAAATGCCTCCAAATGGTATTTAATTAACTTCCCGGGGTGAAGAAACTCTTTTTGAGAACTCAGAGTGAGTAAATTGGCCATTTTCATGCACTTTTAACCATTCCATAAATCTTGTGTTTAGGGCCCCTGGAAGCATGAAAATCACTTTAAACATGCTAATTTTAGCTCTAACACTGATGATCAACCTACAAATGTGAACTGACGTTCAAAAATAAAACATTTGAAAACGGACCATTTCCCACATTTCTGAAGCATGACTTAATGGGGGGATGTTATCTCTTTTGTCAAAAATCAGCCGTTTTTGCTTGAACATTAAATGCCTCCAAATGGTATTTAATTCACTTCCCGAGCCCCTGGAAGCATGAATATCACTTTAAACATGCTAATTTTAGCCCGAACACTGATGATCCACCTACAAATGTGAACTGACGTTCAAAAATAAAACATTTGAAAACGGATCATTTTCCACATTTCTGAAGCATGACGTAATGGGGGGGTGTTATCTCTTTTGTCGAAAATCAGCCGTTTTTGCTTGAACATTAAATGCCTCCAAATGGTATTTAATTAACTTCCCGGGGTGAAGAAACCCTTTTTGAGAACTCAGAGTGAGTAAATTGGCCATTTCCATTTAACCATTCCATAAATCTTGTGTTTAGGGCCCCTGGAAGCATGAAAATCATTTTAACATGCTAATTTTAGCTCTAACACTGATGATCAATCTACAAATGTGAACTGACGTTCAAAAATAAAACATTTGAAAACGGACCATTTTCCACATTTCTGAAGCATGACGTAATGGGGGGGTGTTATCTCTTTTGTCAAAAATCAGCCGTTTTTGCTTGAACATTAAATGCCTCCAAATAGTATTTAATTCACTTCCCGAGCCCCTGGAAGCATGAAAATCACTTTAAACATGCTAGTTTTAGCTCTAACACTGATGATCAACCTACAAATGTGAACTGATGTTCAAAAATAAAACATTTGAAAACGGACCATTTTCCACATTTCTGAAGCATGACGTAATGGGGGGGTGTTATCTCTTTTGTCAAAAATCAGCCGTTTTTGCTTGAACATTAAATGCCTCCAAATGGTATTTAATTAACTTCCCGGGGTGAAGAAACCCTTTTTGAGAACTCAGAGTGAGTAAATTGGCCATTTTCATGCACTTTTAACCATTCCATAAATCTTGTGTTTAGGGCCCCTGGTAGCATGAAAATCACTTTAAACATGCTAATTTTAGCTCTAACACTGATGATCAACCTACAAATGTGAACTGACGTTCAAAAATAAAACATTTGAAAACGGACCAGTCTCCACATTTCTGAAGCATGATGTAATGGGGGGGTGTTATCTCTTTTGTCAAAAATCAGCCGTTTTTGCTTGAACATTAAATGCCTCCAAATGGTATTTAATTAACTTCCCGGGGTGAAGAAACCCTTTTTGAGAACTCAGAGTGAGTAAATTGGCCATTTTCATGCACTTTTAACCATTCCATAAATCTTGTGTTTAGGGCCCCTGGTAGCATGAAAATCACTTTAAACATGCTAATTTTAGCTCTAACACTGATGATCAACCTACAAATGTGAACTGACGTTCAAAAATAAAACATTTGAAAACGGACCAGTCTCCACATTTCTGAAGCATGATGTAATGGGGGGGTGTTATCTCTTTTGTCAAAAATCACCCGTTTTTGCTTGAACATTAAATGCCTCCAAATGGTATTTAATTAACTTCCTGGGGTGAAGAAACCCTTTTTGAGAACTCAGAGTGAGTAAATTGGCCATTTCCATGCACTTTTAACCATTCCATAAATCTTGTGTTTAGGGCCCCTGGAAGCATGAAAATCACTTGAAACATGCTAATTTTAGCTCTAACACTGATGATCAATCTACAAATGTGAACTGACGTTCAAAAATAAAACATTTGAAAACGGACCATTTTCCACATTTCTGAAGCATGACGTAATGGGGGGGTGTTATCTCTTTTGTCAAAAATCAGCCGTTTTTGCTTGAACATTAAATGCCTCCAAATAGTATTTAATTCACTTCCCGAGCCCCTGGAAGCATGAAAATCACTTTAAACATGCTAATTTTAGCTCTAACACTGATGATCAACCTACAAATGTGAACTGACGTTCAAAAATAAAACATTTGAAACCGGACCAGTCTCCACATTTCTGAAGCATGATGTAATGGGGGGGTGTTATCTCTTTTGTCAAAAATCAGCCGTTTTTGCTTGAACATTAAATGCCTCCAAATGGTATTTAATTAACTTCCCGGGGTGAAGAAACCCTTTTTGAGAACTCAGAGTGAGTAAATTGGCCATTTTCATGCACTTTTAACCATTCCATAAATCTTGTGTTTAGGGCCCCTGGTAGCATGAAAATCACTTTAAACATGCTAATTTTAGCTCTAACACTGATGATCAACCTACAAATGTGAACTGACGTTCAAAAATAAAACATTTGAAAACGGACCAGTCTCCACATTTCTGAAGCATGATGTAATGGGGGGGGTGTCATCTCTTTTGTCAAAAATCAGCCGTTTTTGCTTGAACATTAAATGCCTCCAAATGGTATTTAATTAACTTCCCGGGGTGAAGAAACCCTTTTTGAGAACTCAGAGTGAGTAAATTGGCCATTTTCATGCACTTTTAACCATTCCATAAATCTTGTGTTTAGGGCCCCTGGTAGCATGAAAATCACTTTAAACATGCTAATTTTAGCTCTAACACTGATGATCAACCTACAAATGTGAACTGACGTTCAAAAAAAAAACATTTGAAAACGGACCATTTTCCACATTTCTGAAGCATGACGTAATGGGGGGGTGTTATCTCTTTTGTCAAAAATCAGCCGTTTTTGCTTGAACATTAAATGCCTCCAAATAGTATTTAATTCACTTCCCGAGCCCCTGGAAGCATGAAAATTACTTTAAACATGCTAATTTTAGCTCTAACACTGATGATCAACCTACAAATATGAACTGATGTTCAAAAATAAAACATTTGAAAACGGACCATTTTCCACATTTCTGAAGCATGACGTAATGGGGGGGTGTTATCTCTTTTGTCAAAAATCAGCTGTTTTTGCTTGAACATTAAATGCCTCCAAATGGTATTTAATTAACTTCCCGGGGTGCAGAAACCCTTTTTGAGAACTCAGAGTGAGTAAATTGGCCATTTTCATGCACTTTTAACCATTCCATAAATCTTGTGTTTAGGGCCCCTGGTAGCATGAAAATCACATTAAACATGCTAATTTTAGCTCTAACACTGATGATCAACCTACAAATGTGAACTGACGTTCAAAAGTAAAACATTTGAAAACGGACCATTTTCCACATTTCTGAAGCATGACGTAATGGGGGGGTGTTATCTCTTTTGTCGAAAATCAGCCGTTTTTGCTTGAACATTAAATGCCTCCAAATGGTATTTAATTAACTTCCCGGGGTGAAGAAACTCTTTTTGAGAACTCAGAGTGAGTAAATTGGCCATTTTCATGCACTTTTAACCATTCCATAAATCTTGTGTTTAGGGCCCCTGGAAGCATGAAAATCACTTTAAACATGCTAATTTTAGCTCTAACACTGATGATCAACCTACAAATGTGAACTGACGTTCAAAAATAAAACATTTGAAAACGGACCATTTCCCACATTTCTGAAGCATGACTTAATGGGGGGATGTTATCTCTTTTGTCAAAAATCAGCCGTTTTTGCTTGAACATTAAATGCCTCCAAATGGTATTTAATTCACTTCCCGAGCCCCTGGAAGCATGAATATCACTTTAAACATGCTAATTTTAGCCCGAACACTGATGATCCACCTACAAATGTGAACTGACGTTCAAAAATAAAACATTTGAAAACGGATCATTTTCCACATTTCTGAAGCATGACGTAATGGGGGGGTGTTATCTCTTTTGTCGAAAATCAGCCGTTTTTGCTTGAACATTAAATGCCTCCAAATGGTATTTAATTAACTTCCCGGGGTGAAGAAACCCTTTTTGAGAACTCAGAGTGAGTAAATTGGCCATTTCCATGCACTTTTAACCATTCCATAAATCTTGTGTTTAGGGCCCCTGGAAGCATGAAAATCATTTTAACATGCTAATTTTAGCTCTAACACTGATGATCAATCTACAAATGTGAACTGACGTTCAAAAATAAAACATTTGAAAACGGACCATTTTCCACATTTCTGAAGCATGACGTAATGGGGGGGTGTTATCTCTTTTGTCAAAAATCAGCCGTTTTTGCTTGAACATTAAATGCCTCCAAATAGTATTTAATTCACTTCCCGAGCCCCTGGAAGCATGAAAATCACTTTAAACATGCTAATTTTAGCTCTAACACTGATGATCAACCTACAAATGTGAACTGATGTTCAAAAATAAAACATTTGAAAACGGACCATTTTCCACATTTCTGAAGCATGACGTAATGGGGGGGTGTTATCTCTTTTGTCAAAAATCAGCCGTTTTTGCTTGAACATTAAATGCCTCCAAATGGTATTTAATTAACTTCCCAGGGTGAAGAAACCTTTTTTGAGAACTCAGAGTGAGTAAATTGGCCATTTTCATGCACTTTAAACCTTTCCATAAATCTTGTGTTTACGGCCCCTGGAAGCATGAAAATCACTTTAATCATGCTAATTTTTAGCTCTAACACTGATGATTCACCTACAAATGTGAACTGACGTTCAAAAATAAAACAGTTGAAAACGGACCATTTTCCACATTTCTGAAGCATGACGTAATGGGGGGGTGTTATCTCTTTTGTCAAAAATCAGCCGTTTTTGCTTGAACATTAAATGCCTCCAAATAGTATTTAATTCACTTCCCGAGCCCCTGGAAGCATGAAAATCACTTTAAACATGCTAATTTTAGCTCTAACACTGATGATCCACCTACAAATGTGAACTGACGTTCAAAAATAAAACATTTGAAAACGGATCATTTTCCACATTTCTGAAGCATGACGTAATGGGGGGGTGTTATCTCTTTTGTCGAAAATCAGCCGTTTTTGCTTGAACATTAAATGCCTCCAAATGGTATTTAATTAACTTCCCGGGGTGAAGAAACCCTTTTTGAGAACTCAGAGTGAGTAAATTGGCCATTTTCATGCACTTTAAACCTTTCCATAAATCTTGTGTTTAGGGCCCCTGGAAGCATGAAAATCACTTTAAACATGCTAATTTTTAGCTCTAACACTGATGATTCACCTACAAATGTGAACTGACGTTCAAAAATAAAACATTTGAAAACGGACCATTTTCCACATTTCTGAAGCATGACGTAATGGGGGGGTGTTATCTCTTTTGTCAAAAATCAGCCATTTTTGCTTGAACATTAAATGCCTCCAAATAGTATTTAATTCACTTCCCGAGCCCCTGGAAGCATGAAAATCACTTTAAACATGCTAATTTTAGCTCTAACACTGATGATCCACCTACAAATGTGAACTGACGTTCAAAAATAAAACATTTGAAAACGGACCATTTTCCACATTTCTGAAGCATGACGTAATGGGGGGGTGTTATCTCTTTTGTCAAAAATCAGCCGTTTTTGCTTGAACATTAAATGCCTCCAAATAGTATTTAATTCACTTCCCGAGCCCCTGGAAGCATGAAAATTACTTTAAACATGCTAATTTTAGCTCTAACACTGATGATCAACCTACAAATGTGAACTGACGTTCAAAAATAAAACATTTGAAAACGGACCATTTTCCACATTTCTGAAGCATGACGTAATGGGGGGGTGTTATCTCTTTTGTCAAAAATCAGCCGTTTTTGCTTGAACATTAAATGCCTCCAAATGGTATTTAATTAACTTCCCGGGGTGAAGAAACCCTTTTTGAGAACTCAGAGTGAGTAAATTGGCCATTTTCATGCACTTTTAACCATTCCATAAATCTTGTGTTTAGGGCCCCTGGTAGCATGAAAATCACATTAAACATGCTAATTTTAGCTCTAACACTGATGATCAACCTACAAATGTGAACTGACGTTCAAAAGTAAAACATTTGAAAACGGACCATTTTCCACATTTCTGAAGCATGACGTAATGGGGGGGTGTTATCTCTTTTGTCGAAAATCAGCCGTTTTTGCTTGAACATTAAATGCCTCCAAATGGTATTTAATTAACTTCCCGGGGTGAAGAAACTCTTTTTGAGAACTCAGAGTGAGTAAATTGGCCATTTTCATGCACTTTTAACCATTCCATAAATCTTGTGTTTAGGGCCCCTGGAAGCATGAAAATCACTTTAAACATGCTAATTTTAGCTCTAACACTGATGATCAACCTACAAATGTGAACTGACGTTCAAAAATAAAACATTTGAAAACGGACCATTTCCCACATTTCTGAAGCATGACTTAATGGGGGGATGTTATCTCTTTTGTCAAAAATCAGCCGTTTTTGCTTGAACATTAAATGCCTCCAAATGGTATTTAATTCACTTCCCGAGCCCCTGGAAGCATGAATATCACTTTAAACATGCTAATTTTAGCCCGAACACTGATGATCCACCTACAAATGTGAACTGACGTTCAAAAATAAAACATTTGAAAACGGATCATTTTCCACATTTCTGAAGCATGACGTAATGGGGGGGTGTTATCTCTTTTGTCGAAAATCAGCCGTTTTTGCTTGAACATTAAATGCCTCCAAATGGTATTTAATTAACTTCCCGGGGTGAAGAAACCCTTTTTGAGAACTCAGAGTGAGTAAATTGGCCATTTCCATGCACTTTTAACCATTCCATAAATCTTGTGTTTAGGGCCCCTGGAAGCATGAAAATCATTTTAACATGCTAATTTTAGCTCTAACACTGATGATCAATCTACAAATGTGAACTGACGTTCAAAAATAAAACATTTGAAAACGGACCATTTTCCACATTTCTGAAGCATGACGTAATGGGGGGGTGTTATCTCTTTTGTCAAAAATCAGCCGTTTTTGCTTGAACATTAAATGCCTCCAAATAGTATTTAATTCACTTCCCGAGCCCCTGGAAGCATGAAAATCACTTTAAACATGCTAGTTTTAGCTCTAACACTGATGATCAACCTACAAATGTGAACTGATGTTCAAAAATAAAACATTTGAAAACGGACCATTTTCCACATTTCTGAAGCATGACGTAATGGGGGGGTGTTATCTCTTTTGTCAAAAATCAGCCGTTTTTGCTTGAACATTAAATGCCTCCAAATGGTATTTAATTAACTTCCCGGGGTGAAGAAACCCTTTTTGAGAACTCAGAGTGAGTAAATTGGCCATTTTCATGCACTTTTAACCATTCCATAAATCTTGTGTTTAGGGCCCCTGGTAGCATGAAAATCACTTTAAACATGCTAATTTTAGCTCTAACACTGATGATCAACCTACAAATGTGAACTGACGTTCAAAAATAAAACATTTGAAAACGGACCAGTCTCCACATTTCTGAAGCATGATGTAATGGGGGGGTGTTATCTCTTTTGTCAAAAATCAGCCGTTTTTGCTTGAACATTAAATGCCTCCAAATGGTATTTAATTAACTTCCCGGGGTGAAGAAACCCTTTTTGAGAACTCAGAGTGAGTAAATTGGCCATTTTCATGCACTTTTAACCATTCCATAAATCTTGTGTTTAGGGCCCCTGGTAGCATGAAAATCACTTTAAACATGCTAATTTTAGCTCTAACACTGATGATCAACCTACAAATGTGAACTGACGTTCAAAAATAAAACATTTGAAAACGGACCAGTCTCCACATTTCTGAAGCATGATGTAATGGGGGGGTGTTATCTCTTTTGTCAAAAATCACCCGTTTTTGCTTGAACATTAAATGCCTCCAAATGGTATTTAATTAACTTCCTGGGGTGAAGAAACCCTTTTTGAGAACTCAGAGTGAGTAAATTGGCCATTTCCATGCACTTTTAACCATTCCATAAATCTTGTGTTTAGGGCCCCTGGAAGCATGAAAATCACTTGAAACATGCTAATTTTAGCTCTAACACTGATGATCAATCTACAAATGTGAACTGACGTTCAAAAATAAAACATTTGAAAACGGACCATTTTCCACATTTCTGAAGCATGACGTAATGGGGGGGTGTTATCTCTTTTGTCAAAAATCAGCCGTTTTTGCTTGAACATTAAATGCCTCCAAATAGTATTTAATTCACTTCCCGAGCCCCTGGAAGCATGAAAATCACTTTAAACATGCTAATTTTAGCTCTAACACTGATGATCAACCTACAAATGTGAACTGACGTTCAAAAATAAAACATTTGAAACCGGACCAGTCTCCACATTTCTGAAGCATGATGTAATGGGGGGGTGTTATCTCTTTTGTCAAAAATCAGCCGTTTTTGCTTGAACATTAAATGCCTCCAAATGGTATTTAATTAACTTCCCGGGGTGAAGAAACCCTTTTTGAGAACTCAGAGTGAGTAAATTGGCCATTTTCATGCACTTTTAACCATTCCATAAATCTTGTGTTTAGGGCCCCTGGAAGCATGAAAATCACTTTAAACATGCTAATTTTAGCTCTAACACTGATGATCAACCTACAAATGTGAACTGACGTTCAAAAATAAAACATTTGAAAACGGACCATTTCCCACATTTCTGAAGCATGACTTAATGGGGGGATGTTATCTCTTTTGTCAAAAATCAGCCGTTTTTGCTTGAACATTAAATGCCTCCAAATGGTATTTAATTCACTTCCCGAGCCCCTGGAAGCATGAATATCACTTTAAACATGCTAATTTTAGCCCGAACACTGATGATCCACCTACAAATGTGAACTGACGTTCAAAAATAAAACATTTGAAAACGGATCATTTTCCACATTTCTGAAGCATGACGTAATGGGGGGGTGTTATCTCTTTTGTCGAAAATCAGCCGTTTTTGCTTGAACATTAAATGCCTCCAAATGGTATTTAATTAACTTCCCGGGGTGAAGAAACCCTTTTTGAGAACTCAGAGTGAGTAAATTGGCCATTTCCATGCACTTTTAACCATTCCATAAATCTTGTGTTTAGGGCCCCTGGAAGCATGAAAATCATTTTAACATGCTAATTTTAGCTCTAACACTGATGATCAATCTACAAATGTGAACTGACGTTCAAAAATAAAACATTTGAAAACGGACCATTTTCCACATTTCTGAAGCATGACGTAATGGGGGGGTGTTATCTCTTTTGTCAAAAATCAGCCGTTTTTGCTTGAACATTAAATGCCTCCAAATAGTATTTAATTCACTTCCCGAGCCCCTGGAAGCATGAAAATCACTTTAAACATGCTAATTTTAGCTCTAACACTGATGATCAACCTACAAATGTGAACTGATGTTCAAAAATAAAACATTTGAAAACGGACCATTTTCCACATTTCTGAAGCATGACGTAATGGGGGGGTGTTATCTCTTTTGTCAAAAATCAGCCGTTTTTGCTTGAACATTAAATGCCTCCAAATGGTATTTAATTAACTTCCCAGGGTGAAGAAACCTTTTTTGAGAACTCAGAGTGAGTAAATTGGCCATTTTCATGCACTTTAAACCTTTCCATAAATCTTGTGTTTACGGCCCCTGGAAGCATGAAAATCACTTTAATCATGCTAATTTTTAGCTCTAACACTGATGATTCACCTACAAATGTGAACTGACGTTCAAAAATAAAACAGTTGAAAACGGACCATTTTCCACATTTCTGAAGCATGACGTAATGGGGGGGTGTTATCTCTTTTGTCAAAAATCAGCCGTTTTTGCTTGAACATTAAATGCCTCCAAATAGTATTTAATTCACTTCCCGAGCCCCTGGAAGCATGAAAATCACTTTAAACATGCTAATTTTAGCTCTAACACTGATGATCCACCTACAAATGTGAACTGACGTTCAAAAATAAAACATTTGAAAACGGATCATTTTCCACATTTCTGAAGCATGACGTAATGGGGGGGTGTTATCTCTTTTGTCGAAAATCAGCCGTTTTTGCTTGAACATTAAATGCCTCCAAATGGTATTTAATTAACTTCCCGGGGTGAAGAAACCCTTTTTGAGAACTCAGAGTGAGTAAATTGGCCATTTTCATGCACTTTAAACCTTTCCATAAATCTTGTGTTTAGGGCCCCTGGAAGCATGAAAATCACTTTAAACATGCTAATTTTTAGCTCTAACACTGATGATTCACCTACAAATGTGAACTGACGTTCAAAAATAAAACATTTGAAAACGGACCATTTTCCACATTTCTGAAGCATGACGTAATGGGGGGGTGTTATCTCTTTTGTCAAAAATCAGCCATTTTTGCTTGAACATTAAATGCCTCCAAATAGTATTTAATTCACTTCCCGAGCCCCTGGAAGCATGAAAATCACTTTAAACATGCTAATTTTAGCTCTAACACTGATGATCCACCTACAAATGTGAACTGACGTTCAAAAATAAAACATTTGAAAACGGACCATTTTCCACATTTCTGAAGCATGACGTAATGGGGGGGTGTTATCTCTTTTGTCAAAAATCAGCCGTTTTTGCTTGAACATTAAATGCCTCCAAATAGTATTTAATTCACTTCCCGAGCCCCTGGAAGCATGAAAATTACTTTAAACATGCTAATTTTAGCTCTAACACTGATGATCAACCTACAAATGTGAACTGACGTTCAAAAATAAAACATTTGAAAACGGACCATTTTCCACATTTCTGAAGCATGACGTAATGGGGGGGTGTTATCTCTTTTGTCAAAAATCAGCCGTTTTTGCTTGAACATTAAATGCCTCCAAATGGTATTTAATTAACTTCCCGGGGTGAAGAAACCCTTTTTGAGAACTCAGAGTGAGTAAATTGGCCATTTTCATGCACTTTTAACCATTCCATAAATCTTGTGTTTAGGGCCCCTGGTAGCATGAAAATCACATTAAACATGCTAATTTTAGCTCTAACACTGATGATCAACCTACAAATGTGAACTGACGTTCAAAAGTAAAACATTTGAAAACGGACCATTTTCCACATTTCTGAAGCATGACGTAATGGGGGGGTGTTATCTCTTTTGTCGAAAATCAGCCGTTTTTGCTTGAACATTAAATGCCTCCAAATGGTATTTAATTAACTTCCCGGGGTGAAGAAACTCTTTTTGAGAACTCAGAGTGAGTAAATTGGCCATTTTCATGCACTTTTAACCATTCCATAAATCTTGTGTTTAGGGCCCCTGGAAGCATGAAAATCACTTTAAACATGCTAATTTTAGCTCTAACACTGATGATCAACCTACAAATGTGAACTGACGTTCAAAAATAAAACATTTGAAAACGGACCATTTCCCACATTTCTGAAGCATGACTTAATGGGGGGATGTTATCTCTTTTGTCAAAAATCAGCCGTTTTTGCTTGAACATTAAATGCCTCCAAATGGTATTTAATTCACTTCCCGAGCCCCTGGAAGCATGAATATCACTTTAAACATGCTAATTTTAGCCCGAACACTGATGATCCACCTACAAATGTGAACTGACGTTCAAAAATAAAACATTTGAAAACGGATCATTTTCCACATTTCTGAAGCATGACGTAATGGGGGGGTGTTATCTCTTTTGTCGAAAATCAGCCGTTTTTGCTTGAACATTAAATGCCTCCAAATGGTATTTAATTAACTTCCCGGGGTGAAGAAACCCTTTTTGAGAACTCAGAGTGAGTAAATTGGCCATTTCCATGCACTTTTAACCATTCCATAAATCTTGTGTTTAGGGCCCCTGGAAGCATGAAAATCATTTTAACATGCTAATTTTAGCTCTAACACTGATGATCAATCTACAAATGTGAACTGACGTTCAAAAATAAAACATTTGAAAACGGACCATTTTCCACATTTCTGAAGCATGACGTAATGGGGGGGTGTTATCTCTTTTGTCAAAAATCAGCCGTTTTTGCTTGAACATTAAATGCCTCCAAATAGTATTTAATTCACTTCCCGAGCCCCTGGAAGCATGAAAATCACTTTAAACATGCTAGTTTTAGCTCTAACACTGATGATCAACCTACAAATGTGAACTGATGTTCAAAAATAAAACATTTGAAAACGGACCATTTTCCACATTTCTGAAGCATGACGTAATGGGGGGGTGTTATCTCTTTTGTCAAAAATCAGCCGTTTTTGCTTGAACATTAAATGCCTCCAAATGGTATTTAATTAACTTCCCGGGGTGAAGAAACCCTTTTTGAGAACTCAGAGTGAGTAAATTGGCCATTTTCATGCACTTTTAACCATTCCATAAATCTTGTGTTTAGGGCCCCTGGTAGCATGAAAATCACTTTAAACATGCTAATTTTAGCTCTAACACTGATGATCAACCTACAAATGTGAACTGACGTTCAAAAATAAAACATTTGAAAACGGACCAGTCTCCACATTTCTGAAGCATGATGTAATGGGGGGGTGTTATCTCTTTTGTCAAAAATCAGCCGTTTTTGCTTGAACATTAAATGCCTCCAAATGGTATTTAATTAACTTCCCGGGGTGAAGAAACCCTTTTTGAGAACTCAGAGTGAGTAAATTGGCCATTTTCATGCACTTTTAACCATTCCATAAATCTTGTGTTTAGGGCCCCTGGTAGCATGAAAATCACTTTAAACATGCTAATTTTAGCTCTAACACTGATGATCAACCTACAAATGTGAACTGACGTTCAAAAATAAAACATTTGAAAACGGACCAGTCTCCACATTTCTGAAGCATGATGTAATGGGGGGGTGTTATCTCTTTTGTCAAAAATCACCCGTTTTTGCTTGAACATTAAATGCCTCCAAATGGTATTTAATTAACTTCCTGGGGTGAAGAAACCCTTTTTGAGAACTCAGAGTGAGTAAATTGGCCATTTCCATGCACTTTTAACCATTCCATAAATCTTGTGTTTAGGGCCCCTGGAAGCATGAAAATCACTTGAAACATGCTAATTTTAGCTCTAACACTGATGATCAATCTACAAATGTGAACTGACGTTCAAAAATAAAACATTTGAAAACGGACCATTTTCCACATTTCTGAAGCATGACGTAATGGGGGGGTGTTATCTCTTTTGTCAAAAATCAGCCGTTTTTGCTTGAACATTAAATGCCTCCAAATAGTATTTAATTCACTTCCCGAGCCCCTGGAAGCATGAAAATCACTTTAAACATGCTAATTTTAGCTCTAACACTGATGATCAACCTACAAATGTGAACTGACGTTCAAAAATAAAACATTTGAAACCGGACCAGTCTCCACATTTCTGAAGCATGATGTAATGGGGGGGTGTTATCTCTTTTGTCAAAAATCAGCCGTTTTTGCTTGAACATTAAATGCCTCCAAATGGTATTTAATTAACTTCCCGGGGTGAAGAAACCCTTTTTGAGAACTCAGAGTGAGTAAATTGGCCATTTTCATGCACTTTTAACCATTCCATAAATCTTGTGTTTAGGGCCCCTGGTAGCATGAAAATCACTTTAAACATGCTAATTTTAGCTCTAACACTGATGATCAACCTACAAATGTGAACTGACGTTCAAAAATAAAACATTTGAAAACGGACCAGTCTCCACATTTCTGAAGCATGATGTAATGGGGGGGGTGTCATCTCTTTTGTCAAAAATCAGCCGTTTTTGCTTGAACATTAAATGCCTCCAAATGGTATTTAATTAACTTCCCGGGGTGAAGAAACCCTTTTTGAGAACTCAGAGTGAGTAAATTGGCCATTTTCATGCACTTTTAACCATTCCATAAATCTTGTGTTTAGGGCCCCTGGTAGCATGAAAATCACTTTAAACATGCTAATTTTAGCTCTAACACTGATGATCAACCTACAAATGTGAACTGACGTTCAAAAAAAAAACATTTGAAAACGGACCATTTTCCACATTTCTGAAGCATGACGTAATGGGGGGGTGTTATCTCTTTTGTCAAAAATCAGCCGTTTTTGCTTGAACATTAAATGCCTCCAAATAGTATTTAATTCACTTCCCGAGCCCCTGGAAGCATGAAAATTACTTTAAACATGCTAATTTTAGCTCTAACACTGATGATCAACCTACAAATATGAACTGATGTTCAAAAATAAAACATTTGAAAACGGACCATTTTCCACATTTCTGAAGCATGACGTAATGGGGGGGTGTTATCTCTTTTGTCAAAAATCAGCTGTTTTTGCTTGAACATTAAATGCCTCCAAATGGTATTTAATTAACTTCCCGGGGTGCAGAAACCCTTTTTGAGAACTCAGAGTGAGTAAATTGGCCATTTTCATGCACTTTTAACCATTCCATAAATCTTGTGTTTAGGGCCCCTGGTAGCATGAAAATCACATTAAACATGCTAATTTTAGCTCTAACACTGATGATCAACCTACAAATGTGAACTGACGTTCAAAAGTAAAACATTTGAAAACGGACCATTTTCCACATTTCTGAAGCATGACGTAATGGGGGGGTGTTATCTCTTTTGTCGAAAATCAGCCGTTTTTGCTTGAACATTAAATGCCTCCAAATGGTATTTAATTAACTTCCCGGGGTGAAGAAACTCTTTTTGAGAACTCAGAGTGAGTAAATTGGCCATTTTCATGCACTTTTAACCATTCCATAAATCTTGTGTTTAGGGCCCCTGGAAGCATGAAAATCACTTTAAACATGCTAATTTTAGCTCTAACACTGATGATCAACCTACAAATGTGAATTGACGTTCAAAAATAAAACATTTGAAAACGGACCATTTCCCACATTTCTGAAGCATGACTTAATGGGGGGATGTTATCTCTTTTGTCAAAAATCAGCCGTTTTTGCTTGAACATTAAATGCCTCCAAATGGTATTTAATTCACTTCCCGAGCCCCTGGAAGCATGAATATCACTTTAAACATGCTAATTTTAGCCCGAACACTGATGATCCACCTACAAATGTGAACTGACGTTCAAAAATAAAACATTTGAAAACGGATCATTTTCCACATTTCTGAAGCATGACGTAATGGGGGGGTGTTATCTCTTTTGTCGAAAATCAGCCGTTTTTGCTTGAACATTAAATGCCTCCAAATGGTATTTAATTAACTTCCCGGGGTGAAGAAACCCTTTTTGAGAACTCAGAGTGAGTAAATTGGCCATTTCCATGCACTTTTAACCATTCCATAAATCTTGTGTTTAGGGCCCCTGGAAGCATGAAAATCATTTTAACATGCTAATTTTAGCTCTAACACTGATGATCAATCTACAAATGTGAACTGACGTTCAAAAATAAAACATTTGAAAACGGACCATTTTCCACATTTCTGAAGCATGACGTAATGGGGGGGTGTTATCTCTTTTGTCAAAAATCAGCCGTTTTTGCTTGAACATTAAATGCCTCCAAATAGTATTTAATTCACTTCCCGAGCCCCTGGAAGCATGAAAATCACTTTAAACATGCTAATTTTAGCTCTAACACTGATGATCAACCTACAAATGTGAACTGATGTTCAAAAATAAAACATTTGAAAACGGACCATTTTCCACATTTCTGAAGCATGACGTAATGGGGGGGTGTTATCTCTTTTGTCAAAAATCAGCCGTTTTTGCTTGAACATTAAATGCCTCCAAATGGTATTTAATTAACTTCCCAGGGTGAAGAAACCTTTTTTGAGAACTCAGAGTGAGTAAATTGGCCATTTTCATGCACTTTAAACCTTTCCATAAATCTTGTGTTTACGGCCCCTGGAAGCATGAAAATCACTTTAATCATGCTAATTTTTAGCTCTAACACTGATGATTCACCTACAAATGTGAACTGACGTTCAAAAATAAAACAGTTGAAAACGGACCATTTTCCACATTTCTGAAGCATGACGTAATGGGGGGGTGTTATCTCTTTTGTCAAAAATCAGCCGTTTTTGCTTGAACATTAAATGCCTCCAAATAGTATTTAATTCACTTCCCGAGCCCCTGGAAGCATGAAAATCACTTTAAACATGCTAATTTTAGCTCTAACACTGATGATCCACCTACAAATGTGAACTGACGTTCAAAAATAAAACATTTGAAAACGGATCATTTTCCACATTTCTGAAGCATGACGTAATGGGGGGGTGTTATCTCTTTTGTCGAAAATCAGCCGTTTTTGCTTGAACATTAAATGCCTCCAAATGGTATTTAATTAACTTCCCGGGGTGAAGAAACCCTTTTTGAGAACTCAGAGTGAGTAAATTGGCCATTTTCATGCACTTTAAACCTTTCCATAAATCTTGTGTTTAGGGCCCCTGGAAGCATGAAAATCACTTTAAACATGCTAATTTTTAGCTCTAACACTGATGATTCACCTACAAATGTGAACTGACGTTCAAAAATAAAACATTTGAAAACGGACCATTTTCCACATTTCTGAAGCATGACGTAATGGGGGGGTGTTATCTCTTTTGTCAAAAATCAGCCATTTTTGCTTGAACATTAAATGCCTCCAAATAGTATTTAATTCACTTCCCGAGCCCCTGGAAGCATGAAAATCACTTTAAACATGCTAATTTTAGCTCTAACACTGATGATCCACCTACAAATGTGAACTGACGTTCAAAAATAAAACATTTGAAAACGGACCATTTTCCACATTTCTGAAGCATGACGTAATGGGGGGGTGTTATCTCTTTTGTCAAAAATCAGCCGTTTTTGCTTGAACATTAAATGCCTCCAAATGGTATTTAATTAACTTCCCGGGGTGAAGAAACCCTTTTTGAGAACTCAGAGTGAGTAAATTGGCCATTTTCATGCACTTTTAACCATTCCATAAATCTTGTGTTTAGGGCCCCTGGTAGCATGAAAATCACATTAAACATGCTAATTTTAGCTCTAACACTGATGATCAACCTACAAATGTGAACTGACGTTCAAAAGTAAAACATTTGAAAACGGACCATTTTCCACATTTCTGAAGCATGACGTAATGGGGGGGTGTTATCTCTTTTGTCGAAAATCAGCCGTTTTTGCTTGAACATTAAATGCCTCCAAATGGTATTTAATTAACTTCCCGGGGTGAAGAAACTCTTTTTGAGAACTCAGAGTGAGTAAATTGGCCATTTTCATGCACTTTTAACCATTCCATAAATCTTGTGTTTAGGGCCCCTGGAAGCATGAAAATCACTTTAAACATGCTAATTTTAGCTCTAACACTGATGATCAACCTACAAATGTGAACTGACGTTCAAAAATAAAACATTTGAAAACGGACCATTTCCCACATTTCTGAAGCATGACTTAATGGGGGGATGTTATCTCTTTTGTCAAAAATCAGCCGTTTTTGCTTGAACATTAAATGCCTCCAAATGGTATTTAATTCACTTCCCGAGCCCCTGGAAGCATGAATATCACTTTAAACATGCTAATTTTAGCCCGAACACTGATGATCCACCTACAAATGTGAACTGACGTTCAAAAATAAAACATTTGAAAACGGATCATTTTCCACATTTCTGAAGCATGACGTAATGGGGGGGTGTTATCTCTTTTGTCGAAAATCAGCCGTTTTTGCTTGAACATTAAATGCCTCCAAATGGTATTTAATTAACTTCCCGGGGTGAAGAAACCCTTTTTGAGAACTCAGAGTGAGTAAATTGGCCATTTCCATGCACTTTTAACCATTCCATAAATCTTGTGTTTAGGGCCCCTGGAAGCATGAAAATCATTTTAACATGCTAATTTTAGCTCTAACACTGATGATCAATCTACAAATGTGAACTGACGTTCAAAAATAAAACATTTGAAAACGGACCATTTTCCACATTTCTGAAGCATGACGTAATGGGGGGGTGTTATCTCTTTTGTCAAAAATCAGCCGTTTTTGCTTGAACATTAAATGCCTCCAAATAGTATTTAATTCACTTCCCGAGCCCCTGGAAGCATGAAAATCACTTTAAACATGCTAGTTTTAGCTCTAACACTGATGATCAACCTACAAATGTGAACTGATGTTCAAAAATAAAACATTTGAAAACGGACCATTTTCCACATTTCTGAAGCATGACGTAATGGGGGGGTGTTATCTCTTTTGTCAAAAATCAGCCGTTTTTGCTTGAACATTAAATGCCTCCAAATGGTATTTAATTAACTTCCCGGGGTGAAGAAACCCTTTTTGAGAACTCAGAGTGAGTAAATTGGCCATTTTCATGCACTTTTAACCATTCCATAAATCTTGTGTTTAGGGCCCCTGGTAGCATGAAAATCACTTTAAACATGCTAATTTTAGCTCTAACACTGATGATCAACCTACAAATGTGAACTGACGTTCAAAAATAAAACATTTGAAAACGGACCAGTCTCCACATTTCTGAAGCATGATGTAATGGGGGGGTGTTATCTCTTTTGTCAAAAATCAGCCGTTTTTGCTTGAACATTAAATGCCTCCAAATGGTATTTAATTAACTTCCCGGGGTGAAGAAACCCTTTTTGAGAACTCAGAGTGAGTAAATTGGCCATTTTCATGCACTTTTAACCATTCCATAAATCTTGTGTTTAGGGCCCCTGGTAGCATGAAAATCACTTTAAACATGCTAATTTTAGCTCTAACACTGATGATCAACCTACAAATGTGAACTGACGTTCAAAAATAAAACATTTGAAAACGGACCAGTCTCCACATTTCTGAAGCATGATGTAATGGGGGGGTGTTATCTCTTTTGTCAAAAATCACCCGTTTTTGCTTGAACATTAAATGCCTCCAAATGGTATTTAATTAACTTCCTGGGGTGAAGAAACCCTTTTTGAGAACTCAGAGTGAGTAAATTGGCCATTTCCATGCACTTTTAACCATTCCATAAATCTTGTGTTTAGGGCCCCTGGAAGCATGAAAATCACTTGAAACATGCTAATTTTAGCTCTAACACTGATGATCAATCTACAAATGTGAACTGACGTTCAAAAATAAAACATTTGAAAACGGACCATTTTCCACATTTCTGAAGCATGACGTAATGGGGGGGTGTTATCTCTTTTGTCAAAAATCAGCCGTTTTTGCTTGAACATTAAATGCCTCCAAATAGTATTTAATTCACTTCCCGAGCCCCTGGAAGCATGAAAATCACTTTAAACATGCTAATTTTAGCTCTAACACTGATGATCAACCTACAAATGTGAACTGACGTTCAAAAATAAAACATTTGAAACCGGACCAGTCTCCACATTTCTGAAGCATGATGTAATGGGGGGGTGTTATCTCTTTTGTCAAAAATCAGCCGTTTTTGCTTGAACATTAAATGCCTCCAAATGGTATTTAATTAACTTCCCGGGGTGAAGAAACCCTTTTTGAGAACTCAGAGTGAGTAAATTGGCCATTTTCATGCACTTTTAACCATTCCATAAATCTTGTGTTTAGGGCCCCTGGTAGCATGAAAATCACTTTAAACATGCTAATTTTAGCTCTAACACTGATGATCAACCTACAAATGTGAACTGACGTTCAAAAATAAAACATTTGAAAACGGACCAGTCTCCACATTTCTGAAGCATGATGTAATGGGGGGGGTGTCATCTCTTTTGTCAAAAATCAGCCGTTTTTGCTTGAACATTAAATGCCTCCAAATGGTATTTAATTAACTTCCCGGGGTGAAGAAACCCTTTTTGAGAACTCAGAGTGAGTAAATTGGCCATTTTCATGCACTTTTAACCATTCCATAAATCTTGTGTTTAGGGCCCCTGGTAGCATGAAAATCACTTTAAACATGCTAATTTTAGCTCTAACACTGATGATCAACCTACAAATGTGAACTGACGTTCAAAAAAAAAACATTTGAAAACGGACCATTTTCCACATTTCTGAAGCATGACGTAATGGGGGGGTGTTATCTCTTTTGTCAAAAATCAGCCGTTTTTGCTTGAACATTAAATGCCTCCAAATAGTATTTAATTCACTTCCCGAGCCCCTGGAAGCATGAAAATTACTTTAAACATGCTAATTTTAGCTCTAACACTGATGATCAACCTACAAATATGAACTGATGTTCAAAAATAAAACATTTGAAAACGGACCATTTTCCACATTTCTGAAGCATGACGTAATGGGGGGTGTTATCTCTTTTGTCAAAAATCAGCTGTTTTTGCTTGAACATTAAATGCCTCCAAATGGTATTTAATTAACTTCCCGGGGTGCAGAAACCCTTTTTGAGAACTCAGAGTGAGTAAATTGGCCATTTTCATGCACTTTTAACCATTCCATAAATCTTGTGTTTAGGGCCCCTGGTAGCATGAAAATCACATTAAACATGCTAATTTTAGCTCTAACACTGATGATCAACCTACAAATGTGAACTGACGTTCAAAAGTAAAACATTTGAAAACGGACCATTTTCCACATTTCTGAAGCATGACGTAATGGGGGGGTGTTATCTCTTTTGTCGAAAATCAGCCGTTTTTGCTTGAACATTAAATGCCTCCAAATGGTATTTAATTAACTTCCCGGGGTGAAGAAACTCTTTTTGAGAACTCAGAGTGAGTAAATTGGCCATTTTCATGCACTTTTAACCATTCCATAAATCTTGTGTTTAGGGCCCCTGGAAGCATGAAAATCACTTTAAACATGCTAATTTTAGCTCTAACACTGATGATCAACCTACAAATGTGAACTGACGTTCAAAAATAAAACATTTGAAAACGGACCATTTCCCACATTTCTGAAGCATGACTTAATGGGGGGATGTTATCTCTTTTGTCAAAAATCAGCCGTTTTTGCTTGAACATTAAATGCCTCCAAATGGTATTTAATTCACTTCCCGAGCCCCTGGAAGCATGAATATCACTTTAAACATGCTAATTTTAGCCCGAACACTGATGATCCACCTACAAATGTGAACTGACGTTCAAAAATAAAACATTTGAAAACGGATCATTTTCCACATTTCTGAAGCATGACGTAATGGGGGGGTGTTATCTCTTTTGTCGAAAATCAGCCGTTTTTGCTTGAACATTAAATGCCTCCAAATGGTATTTAATTAACTTCCCGGGGTGAAGAAACCCTTTTTGAGAACTCAGAGTGAGTAAATTGGCCATTTCCATGCACTTTTAACCATTCCATAAATCTTGTGTTTAGGGCCCCTGGAAGCATGAAAATCATTTTAACATGCTAATTTTAGCTCTAACACTGATGATCAATCTACAAATGTGAACTGACGTTCAAAAATAAAACATTTGAAAACGGACCATTTTCCACATTTCTGAAGCATGACGTAATGGGGGGGTGTTATCTCTTTTGTCAAAAATCAGCCGTTTTTGCTTGAACATTAAATGCCTCCAAATAGTATTTAATTCACTTCCCGAGCCCCTGGAAGCATGAAAATCACTTTAAACATGCTAATTTTAGCTCTAACACTGATGATCAACCTACAAATGTGAACTGATGTTCAAAAATAAAACATTTGAAAACGGACCATTTTCCACATTTCTGAAGCATGACGTAATGGGGGGGTGTTATCTCTTTTGTCAAAAATCAGCCGTTTTTGCTTGAACATTAAATGCCTCCAAATGGTATTTAATTAACTTCCCAGGGTGAAGAAACCTTTTTTGAGAACTCAGAGTGAGTAAATTGGCCATTTTCATGCACTTTAAACCTTTCCATAAATCTTGTGTTTACGGCCCCTGGAAGCATGAAAATCACTTTAATCATGCTAATTTTTAGCTCTAACACTGATGATTCACCTACAAATGTGAACTGACGTTCAAAAATAAAACAGTTGAAAACGGACCATTTTCCACATTTCTGAAGCATGACGTAATGGGGGGGTGTTATCTCTTTTGTCAAAAATCAGCCGTTTTTGCTTGAACATTAAATGCCTCCAAATAGTATTTAATTCACTTCCCGAGCCCCTGGAAGCATGAAAATCACTTTAAACATGCTAATTTTAGCTCTAACACTGATGATCCACCTACAAATGTGAACTGACGTTCAAAAATAAAACATTTGAAAACGGATCATTTTCCACATTTCTGAAGCATGACGTAATGGGGGGGTGTTATCTCTTTTGTCGAAAATCAGCCGTTTTTGCTTGAACATTAAATGCCTCCAAATGGTATTTAATTAACTTCCCGGGGTGAAGAAACCCTTTTTGAGAACTCAGAGTGAGTAAATTGGCCATTTTCATGCACTTTAAACCTTTCCATAAATCTTGTGTTTAGGGCCCCTGGAAGCATGAAAATCACTTTAAACATGCTAATTTTTAGCTCTAACACTGATGATTCACCTACAAATGTGAACTGACGTTCAAAAATAAAACATTTGAAAACGGACCATTTTCCACATTTCTGAAGCATGACGTAATGGGGGGGTGTTATCTCTTTTGTCAAAAATCAGCCATTTTTGCTTGAACATTAAATGCCTCCAAATAGTATTTAATTCACTTCCCGAGCCCCTGGAAGCATGAAAATCACTTTAAACATGCTAATTTTAGCTCTAACACTGATGATCCACCTACAAATGTGAACTGACGTTCAAAAATAAAACATTTGAAAACGGACCATTTTCCACATTTCTGAAGCATGACGTAATGGGGGGGTGTTATCTCTTTTGTCAAAAATCAGCCGTTTTTGCTTGAACATTAAATGCCTCCAAATAGTATTTAATTCACTTCCCGAGCCCCTGGAAGCATGAAAATTACTTTAAACATGCTAATTTTAGCTCTAACACTGATGATCAACCTACAAATGTGAACTGACGTTCAAAAATAAAACATTTGAAAACGGACCATTTTCCACATTTCTGAAGCATGACGTAATGGGGGGGTGTTATCTCTTTTGTCAAAAATCAGCCGTTTTTGCTTGAACATTAAATGCCTCCAAATGGTATTTAATTAACTTCCCGGGGTGAAGAAACCCTTTTTGAGAACTCAGAGTGAGTAAATTGGCCATTTTCATGCACTTTTAACCATTCCATAAATCTTGTGTTTAGGGCCCCTGGTAGCATGAAAATCACATTAAACATGCTAATTTTAGCTCTAACACTGATGATCAACCTACAAATGTGAACTGACGTTCAAAAGTAAAACATTTGAAAACGGACCATTTTCCACATTTCTGAAGCATGACGTAATGGGGGGGTGTTATCTCTTTTGTCGAAAATCAGCCGTTTTTGCTTGAACATTAAATGCCTCCAAATGGTATTTAATTAACTTCCCGGGGTGAAGAAACTCTTTTTGAGAACTCAGAGTGAGTAAATTGGCCATTTTCATGCACTTTTAACCATTCCATAAATCTTGTGTTTAGGGCCCCTGGAAGCATGAAAATCACTTTAAACATGCTAATTTTAGCTCTAACACTGATGATCAACCTACAAATGTGAACTGACGTTCAAAAATAAAACATTTGAAAACGGACCATTTCCCACATTTCTGAAGCATGACTTAATGGGGGGATGTTATCTCTTTTGTCAAAAATCAGCCGTTTTTGCTTGAACATTAAATGCCTCCAAATGGTATTTAATTCACTTCCCGAGCCCCTGGAAGCATGAATATCACTTTAAACATGCTAATTTTAGCCCGAACACTGATGATCCACCTACAAATGTGAACTGACGTTCAAAAATAAAACATTTGAAAACGGATCATTTTCCACATTTCTGAAGCATGACGTAATGGGGGGGTGTTATCTCTTTTGTCGAAAATCAGCCGTTTTTGCTTGAACATTAAATGCCTCCAAATGGTATTTAATTAACTTCCCGGGGTGAAGAAACCCTTTTTGAGAACTCAGAGTGAGTAAATTGGCCATTTCCATGCACTTTTAACCATTCCATAAATCTTGTGTTTAGGGCCCCTGGAAGCATGAAAATCATTTTAACATGCTAATTTTAGCTCTAACACTGATGATCAATCTACAAATGTGAACTGACGTTCAAAAATAAAACATTTGAAAACGGACCATTTTCCACATTTCTGAAGCATGACGTAATGGGGGGGTGTTATCTCTTTTGTCAAAAATCAGCCGTTTTTGCTTGAACATTAAATGCCTCCAAATAGTATTTAATTCACTTCCCGAGCCCCTGGAAGCATGAAAATCACTTTAAACATGCTAATTTTAGCTCTAACACTGATGATCAACCTACAAATGTGAACTGATGTTCAAAAATAGAACATTTGAAAACGGACCATTTTCCACATTTCTGAAGCATGACGTAATGGGGGGGTGTTATCTCTTTTGTCAAAAATCAGCCGTTTTTGCTTGAACATTAAATGCCTCCAAATGGTATTTAATTAACTTCCCGGGGTGAAGAAACCCTTTTTGAGAACTCAGAGTGAGTAAATTGGCCATTTTCATGCACTTTTAACCATTCCATAAATCTTGTGTTTAGGGCCCCTGGTAGCATGAAAATCACTTTAAACATGCTAATTTTAGCTCTAACACTGATGATCAACCTACAAATGTGAACTGACGTTCAAAAATAAAACATTTGAAAACGGACCAGTCTCCACATTTCTGAAGCATGATGTAATGGGGGGGTGTTATCTCTTTTGTCAAAAATCAGCCGTTTTTGCTTGAACATTAAATGCCTCCAAATGGTATTTAATTAACTTCCTGGGGTGAAGAAACCCTTTTTGAGAACTCAGAGTGAGTAAATTGGCCATTTCCATGCACTTTTAACCATTCCATAAATCTTGTGTTTAGGGCCCCTGGAAGCATGAAAATCACTTGAAACATGCTAATTTTAGCTCTAACACTGATGATCAATCTACAAATGTGAACTGACGTTCAAAAATAAAACATTTGAAAATGGATCATTTTCCACATTTCTGAAGCATGACGTAATGGGGGGGTGTTATCTCTTTTGTCAAAAATCAGCCGTTTTTGCTTGAACATTAAATGCCTCCAAATAGTATTTAATTCACTTCCCGAGCCCCTGGAAGCATGAAAACCACTTTAAACATGCTAATTTTAGCTCTAACACTGATGATCCACCTACAAATGTGAACTGACGTTCAAAAATAAAACATTTGAAAACGGACCAGTCTCCACATTTCTGAAGCATGATGTAATGGGGGGGTGTTATCTCTTTTGTCAAAAATCAGCCGTTTTTGCTTGAACATTAAATGCCTCCAAATGGTATTTAATTAACTTCCTGGGGTGAAGAAACCCTTTTTGAGAACTCAGAGTGAGTAAATTGGCCATTTCCATGCACTTTTAACCATTCCATAAATCTTGTGTTTAGGGCCCCTGGAAGCATGAAAATCACTTGAAACATGCTAATTTTAGCTCTAACACTGATGATCAATCTACAAATGTGAACTGACGTTCAAAAATAAAACATTTGAAAATGGATCATTTTCCACATTTCTGAAGCATGACGTAATGGGGGGGTGTTATCTCTTTTGTCAAAAATCAGCCGTTTTTGCTTGAACATTAAATGCCTCCAAATAGTATTTAATTCACTTCCCGAGCCCCTGGAAGCATGAAAATCACTTTAAACATGCTAATTTTAGCTCTAACACTGATGATCAACCTACAAATGTGAACTGATGTTCAAAAATAAAACATTTGAAAACGGACCATTTTCCACATTTCTGAAGCATGACGTAATGGGGGGGTGTTATCTCTTTTGTCAAAAATCAGCTGTTTTTGCTTGAACATTAAATGCCTCCAAATGGTATTTAATTAACTTCCCGGGGTGCAGAAACCCTTTTTGAGAACTCAGAGTGAGTAAATTGGCCATTTTCATGCACTTTTAACCATTCCATAAATCTTGTGTTTAGGACCCCTGGAAGCATGAAAATCACTTTAAACATGCTAATTTTAGCTCTAACACTGATGATCAACCTACAAATGTGAACTGACGTTCAAAAATAAAACATTTGAAAACGGACCATTTTCCACATTTCTGAAGCATGACGTAATGGGGGGGTGTTATCTCTTTTGTCAAAAATCAGCCGTTTTTGCTTGAACATTAAATGCCTCCAAATGGTATTTAATTCACTTCCCGAGCCCCTGGAAGCATGAAAATCACTTTAAACATGCTAATTTTAGCTCTAACACTGATGATCCACTTACAAATGTGAACTGACGTTCAAAAATAAAACATTTGAAAACTGATCATTTTCCACATTTCTGAAGCATGACGTAATGGGGGGGTGTTATCTCTTTCGTCGAAAATCAGCCATTTTTGCTTGAACATTAAATGCTTCCAAATGGTATTTAATTAACTTCCCGGGGTGAAGAAACCCTTTTTGAGAACTCAGAGTGAGTAAATTGGCCATTTTCATGCACTTTTAACCATTCCATAAATCTTGTGTTTAGGGCCCCTGGAAGCATGAAAATCACTTTAAACATGCTAATTTTAGCTCTAACACTGATGATCAACCTACAAATGTGAACTGACGTTCAAAAATAAAACATTTGAAAACGGACTATTTTCCACATTTCTGAAGCATGACGTAATGGGGGGGTGTTATCTCTTTTGTCAAAAATCAGCCGTTTTTGATTGAACATTAAATTCCTCCAAATAGTATTTAATTCACTTCCCAAGCCCCTGGAAACATGAAAATCACTTTAAACATGTTAATTTTAGCTCTAACACTGATGATCAACCTACAAATGTGAACTGACGTTCAAAAATAAAACATTTGAAAACGGACCATTTCCCACATTTCTGAAGCATGACTTAATGGGGGGGTGTTATCTCTTTTGTCAAAAATCAGCCGTTTTTGCTTGAACATTAAATGCCTCCAAATGGTATTTAATTCACTTCCCGAGCCCCTGGAAGCATGAATATCACTTTAAACATGCTAATTTTAGCCCGAACACTGATGATCCACCTACAAATGTGAACTGACGTTCAAAAATAAAACATTTGAAAACGGATCATTTTCCACATTTCTGAAGCATGACGTAATGGGGGGGTGTTATCTCTTTTGTCGAAAATCAGCCGTTTTTGCTTGAACATTAAATGCTTCCAAATGGTATTTAATTAACTTCCCAGGGTGAAGAAACCTTTTTTGAGAACTCAGAGTGAGTAAATTGGCCATTTTCATGCACTTTAAACCTTTCCATAAATCTTGTGTTTAGGGCCCCTGGAAGCATGAAAATCACTTTAAACATGCTAATTTTTAGCTCTAACACTGATGATTCACCTACAAATGTGAACTGACGTTCAAAAATAAAACAGTTGAAAACGGACCATTTTCCACATTTCTGAAGCATGACGTAATGGGGGGTGTTATCTCTTTTGTCAAAAATCAGCCGTTTTTGCTTGAACATTAAATGCCTCCAAATAGTATTTAATTCACTTCCCGAGCCCCTGGAAGCATGAAAATCACTTTAAACATGCTAATTTTAGCTCTAACACTGATGATCCACCTACAAATGTGAACTGACGTTCAAAAATAAAACATTTGAAAACGGATCATTTTCCACATTTCTGAAGCATGACGTAATGGGGGGGTGTTATCTCTTTTGTCGAAAATCAGCCGTTTTTGCTTGAACATTAAATGCCTCCAAATGGTATTTAATTAACTTCCCGGGGTGAAGAAACCCTTTTTGAGAACTCAGAGTGAGTAAATTGGCCATTTTCATGCACTTTTAACCATTCCATAAATCTTGTGTTTAGGGCCCCTGGTAGCATGAAAATCACTTTAAACATGCTAATTTTAGCTCTAACACTGATGATCAACCTACAAATGTGAACTGACGTTCAAAAATAAAACATTTGAAAACGGACCATTTTCCACATTTCTGAAGCATGACGTAATGGGGGGGTGTTATCTCTTTTGTCAAAAATCAGCCGTTTTTGCTTGAACATTAAATGCCTCCAAATAGTATTTAATTCACTTCCCGAGCCCCTGGAAGCATGAAAACCACTTTAAACATGCTAATTTTAGCTCTAACACTGATGATCCACCTACAAATGTGAACTGACGTTCAAAAATAAAACATTTGAAAACGGACCAGTCTCCACATTTCTGAAGCATGATGTAATGGGGGGGTGTTATCTCTTTTGTCAAAAATCAGCCGTTTTTGCTTGAACATTAAATGCCTCCAAATGGTATTTAATTAACTTCCTGGGGTGAAGAAACCCTTTTTGAGGACTCAGGGTGAGTAAATTGGCCATTTTCATGCACTTTAACCATTCCATAAATCTTGCGTTTAGGGCCCCTGGAAGCATGAAAATCACTTTAAACATGCTAATTTTAGCTCTAACACTGATGATCAACCTACAAATGTGAACTGACGTTCAAAAATAAAACATTTGAAAACGGACCATTTTCCACATTTCTGAAGCATGACGTAATGGGGGGGTGTTATCTCTTTTGTCAAAAATCAGCCGTTTTTGCTTGAACATTATATGCCTCCAAATAGTATTTAATTCACTTCCCGAGCCCCTGGAAGCATGAAAACCACTTTAAACATGCTAATTTTAGCTCTAACACTGATGATCCACCTACAAATGTGAACTGACGTTCAAAAATAAAACATTTGAAAACGGACCAGTCTCCACATTTCTGAAGCATGATGTAATGGGGGGGTGTTATCTCTTTTGTCAAAAATCAGCCGTTTTTGCTTGAACATTAAATGCCTCCAAATGGTATTTAATTAACTTCCTGGGGTGAAGAAACCCTTTTTGAGAACTCAGAGTGAGTAAATTGGCCATTTTCATGCACTTTTAACCATTCCATAAATCTTGCGTTTAGGGCCCCTGGAAGCATGAAAATCACTTTAAACATGCTAATTTTAGCTCTAACACTGATGATCAACCTACAAATGTGAACTGACGTTCAAAAATTAAACATTTGAAAACGGATTATTTTCCACATTTCTGAAGCATGACGTAATGGGGGGGTGTTATCTCTTTTGTCAAAAATCAGCCGTTTTTGATTGAACATTAAATTCCTCCAAATAGTATTTAATTCACTTCCCGAGCCCCTGGAAGCATGAAAATCACTTTAAACATGCTAATTTTAGCTCTAACACTGATGATCCACCTACAAATGTGAACTGACGTTCAAAAATAAAACATTTGAAAACGGACCATTTTCCACATTTCTGAATCATGACGTAATGGGGGGGTGTTATCTCTTTTGTCGAAAATCAGCCATTTTTGCTTGAACATTAAATGCCTCCAAATGGTATTTAATTCACTTCCCGAGCCCCTGGAAGCATGAATATCACTTTAAACATGCTAATTTTAGCCCGAACACTGATGATCCACCTACAAATGTGAACTGACGTTCAAAAATAAAACATTTGAAAACGGATCATTTTCCACATTTCTGAAGCATGACGTAATGGGGGGGTGTTATCTCTTTTGTCGAAAATCAGCCGTTTTTGCTTGAACATTAAATGCTTCCAAATGGTATTTAATTAACTTCCCAGGGTGAAGAAACCTTTTTTGAGAACTCAGAGTGAGTAAATTGGCCATTTTCATGCACTTTAAACCTTTCCATAAATCTTGTGTTTAGGGCCCCTGGAAGCATGAAAATCACTTTAAACATGCTAATTTTTAGCTCTAACACTGATGATTCACCTACAAATGTGAACTGACGTTCAAAAATAAAACAGTTGAAAACGGACCATTTTCCACATTTCTGAAGCATGACGTAATGGGGGGGTGTTATCTCTTTTGTCAAAAATCAGCCGTTTTTGCTTGAACATTAAATGCCTCCAAATAGTATTTAATTCACTTCCCGAGCCCCTGGAAGCATGAAAATCACTTTAAACATGCTAATTTTAGCTCTAACACTGATGATCCACCTACAAATGTGAACTGACGTTCAAAAATAAAACATTTGAAAACGGATCATTTTCCACATTTCTGAAGCATGACGTAATGGGGGGGTGTTATCTCTTTTGTCGAAAATCAGCTGTTTTTGCTTGAACATTAAATGCCTCCAAATGGTATTTAATTAACTTCCCGGGGTGAAGAAACCCTTTTTGAGAACTCAGAGTGAGTAAATTGGCCATTTTCATGCACTTTTAACCATTCCATAAATCTTGTGTTTAGGGCCCCTGGAAGCATGAAAATCACTTTAAACATGCTAATTTTAGCTCTAACACTGATGATCAATCTACAAATGTGAACTGACGTTCAAAAATAAAACATTTGAAAACGGACCATTTTCCACATTTCTGAAGCATGACGTAATGGGGGGTGTTATCTCTTTTGTCAAAAATCAGCCGTTTTTGCTTGAACATTAAATGCCTCCAAATAGTATTTAATTCACTTCCCGAGCCCCTGGAAGCATGAAAATCACTTTAAACATGCTAATTTTAGCTCTAACACTGATGATCAACCTACAAATGTGAACTGATGTTCAAAAATAAAACATTTGAAAACGGACCATTTTCCACATTTCTGAAGCATGACGTAATGGGGGGGTGTTATCTCTTTTGTCAAAAATCAGCCGTTTTTGCTTGAACATTATATGCCTCCAAATGGTATTTAATTAACTTCCCGGGGTGAAGAAACCCTTTTTGAGAACTCAGAGTGAGTAAATTGGCCATTTTCATGCACTTTTACCCATTCCATAAATCTTGTGTTTTGGGCCCCTGGTAGCATGAAAATCACTTTAAACATGCTAATTTTAGCTCTAACACTGATGATCAACCTACAAATGTGAACTGACGTTAAAAAATAAAACATTTGAAAACGGACCATTTTCCACATTTCTGAAGCATGACGTAATGGGGGGGTGTTATCTCTTTTGTCAAAAATCAGCCGTTTTTGCTTGAACATTAAATGCCTCCAAATAGTATTTAATTCACTTCCCGAGCCCCTGGAAGCATGAAAACCACTTTAAACATGCTAATTTTAGCTCTAACACTGATGATCCACCTACAAATGTGAACTGACGTTCAAAAATAAAACATTTGAAAACGGACCAGTCTCCACATTTCTGAAGCATGATGTAATGGGGGGGTGTTATCTCTTTTGTCAAAAATCAGCCGTTTTTGCTTGAACATTAAATGCCTCCAAATGGTATTTAATTAACTTCCTGGGGTGAAGAAACCCTTTTTGAGGACTCAGGGTGAGTAAATTGGCCATTTTCATGCACTTTAACCATTCCATAAATCTTGCGTTTAGGGCCCCTGGAAGCATGAAAATCACTTTAAACATGCTAATTTTAGCTCTAACACTGATGATCAACCTACAAATGTGAACTGACGTTCAAAAATAAAACATTTGAAAACGGACTATTTTCCACATTTCTGAAGCATGACGTAATGGGGGGGTGTTATCTCTTTTGTCAAAAATCAGCCGTTTTTGCTTGAACATTATATGCCTCCAAATAGTATTTAATTCACTTCCCGAGCCCCTGGAAGCATGAAAACCACTTTAAACATGCTAATTTTAGCTCTAACACTGATGATCCACCTACAAATGTGAACTGACGTTCAAAAATAAAACATTTGAAAACGGACCAGTCTCCACATTTCTGAAGCATGATGTAATGGGGGGGTGTTATCTCTTTTGTCAAAAATCAGCCGTTTTTGCTTGAACATTAAATGCCTCCAAATGGTATTTAATTAACTTCCTGGGGTGAAGAAACCCTTTTTGAGAACTCAGAGTGAGTAAATTGGCCATTTTCATGCACTTTTAACCATTCCATAAATCTTGCGTTTAGGGCCCCTGGAAGCATGAAAATCACTTTAAACATGCTAATTTTAGCTCTAACACTGATGATCAACCTACAAATGTGAACTGACGTTCAAAAATAAAACATTTGAAAACGGACTATTTTCCACATTTCTGAAGCATGACGTAATGGGGGGGTGTTATCTCTTTTGTCAAAAATCAGCCGTTTTTGATTGAACATTAAATTCCTCCAAATAGTATTTAATTCACTTCCCGAGCCCCTGGAAGCATGAAAATCACTTTAAACATGCTAATTTTAGCTCTAACACTGATGATCCACCTACAAATGTGAACTGACGTTCAAAAATAAAACATTTGAAAACGGACCATTTTCCACATTTCTGAATCATGACGTAATGGGGGGGTGTTATCTCTTTTGTCGAAAATCAGCCATTTTTGCTTGAACATTAAATGCCTCCAAATGGTATTTAATTCACTTCCCGAGCCCCTGGAAGCATGAATATCACTTTAAACATGCTAATTTTAGCCCGAACACTGATGATCCACCTACAAATGTGAACTGACGTTCAAAAATAAAACATTTGAAAACGGATCATTTTCCACATTTCTGAAGCATGACGTAATGGGGGGGTGTTATCTCTTTTGTCGAAAATCAGCCGTTTTTGCTTGAACATTAAATGCTTCCAAATGGTATTTAATTAACTTCCCAGGGTGAAGAAACCTTTTTTGAGAACTCAGAGTGAGTAAATTGGCCATTTTCATGCACTTTAAACCTTTCCATAAATCTTGTGTTTAGGGCCCCTGGAAGCATGAAAATCACTTTAAACATGCTAATTTTTAGCTCTAACACTGATGATTCACCTACAAATGTGAACTGACGTTCAAAAATAACACAGTTGAAAACGGACCATTTTCCACATTTCTGAAGCATGACGTAATGGGGGGGTGTTATCTCTTTTGTCAAAAATCAGCCGTTTTTGCTTGAACATTAAATGCCTCCAAATAGTATTTAATTCACTTCCCGAGCCCCTGGAAGCATGAAAATCACTTTAAACATGCTAATTTTAGCTCTAACACTGATGATCCACCTACAAATGTGAACTGACGTTCAAAAATAAAACATTTGAAAACGGATCATTTTCCACATTTCTGAAGCATGACGTAATGGGGGGGTGTTATCTCTTTTGTCGAAAATCAGCTGTTTTTGCTTGAACATTAAATGCCTCCAAATGGTATTTAATTAACTTCCCGGGGTGAAGAAACCCTTTTTGAGAACTCAGAGTGAGTAAATTGGCCATTTTCATGCACTTTTAACCATTCCATAAATCTTGTGTTTAGGGCCCCTGGAAGCATGAAAATCACTTTAAACATGCTAATTTTAGCTCTAACACTGATGATCAATCTACAAATGTGAACTGACGTTCAAAAATAAAACATTTGAAAACGGACCATTTTCCACATTTCTGAAGCATGACGTAATGGGGGGTGTTATCTCTTTTGTCAAAAATCAGCCGTTTTTGCTTGAACATTAAATGCCTCCAAATAGTATTTAATTCACTTCCCGAGCCCCTGGAAGCATGAAAATCACTTTAAACATGCTAATTTTAGCTCTAACACTGATGATCAACCTACAAATGTGAACTGATGTTCAAAAATAAAACATTTGAAAACGGACCATTTTCCACATTTCTGAAGCATGACGTAATGGGGGGGTGTTATCTCTTTTGTCAAAAATCAGCCGTTTTTGCTTGAACATTATATGCCTCCAAATGGTATTTAATTAACTTCCCGGGGTGAAGAAACCCTTTTTGAGAACTCAGAGTGAGTAAATTGGCCATTTTCATGCACTTTTACCCATTCCATAAATCTTGTGTTTTGGGCCCCTGGTAGCATGAAAATCACTTTAAACATGCTAATTTTAGCTCTAACACTGATGATCAACCTACAAATGTGAACTGACGTTAAAAAATAAAACATTTGAAAACGGACCATTTTCCACATTTCTGAAGCATGACGTAATGGGGGGGTGTTATCTCTTTTGTCAAAAATCAGCCGTTTTTGCTTGAACATTAAATGCCTCCAAATAGTATTTAATTCACTTCCCGAGCCCCTGGAAGCATGAAAACCACTTTAAACATGCTAATTTTAGCTCTAACACTGATGATCCACCTACAAATGTGAACTGACGTTCAAAAATAAAACATTTGAAAACGGACCAGTCTCCACATTTCTGAAGCATGATGTAATGGGGGGGTGTTATCTCTTTTGTCAAAAATCAGCCGTTTTTGCTTGAACATTAAATGCCTCCAAATGGTATTTAATTAACTTCCTGGGGTGAAGAAACCCTTTTTGAGGACTCAGGGTGAGTAAATTGGCCATTTTCATGCACTTTAACCATTCCATAAATCTTGCGTTTAGGGCCCCTGGAAGCATGAAAATCACTTTAAACATGCTAATTTTAGCTCTAACACTGATGATCAACCTACAAATGTGAACTGACGTTCAAAAATAAAACATTTGAAAACGGACTATTTTCCACATTTCTGAAGCATGACGTAATGGGGGGGTGTTATCTCTTTTGTCAAAAATCAGCCGTTTTTGATTGAACATTAAATTCCTCCAAATAGTATTTAATTCACTTCCCGAGCCCCTGGAAGCATGAAAATCACTTTAAACATGCTAATTTTATCTCTAACACTGATGATCCACCTACAAATGTGAACTGACGTTCAAAAATAAAACATTTGAAAACGGACCATTTTCCACATTTCTGAATCATGACGTAATGGGGGGGTGTTATCTCTTTTGTCGAAAATCAGCCATTTTTGCTTGAACATTAAATGCCTCCAAATGGTATTTAATTCACTTCCCGAGCCCCTGGAAGCATGAATATCACTTTAAACATGCTAATTTTAGCCCGAACACTGATGATCCACCTACAAATGTGAACTGACGTTCAAAAATAAAACATTTGAAAACGGATCATTTTCCACATTTCTGAAGCATGACGTAATGGGGGGGTGTTATCTCTTTTGTCGAAAATCAGCCGTTTTTGCTTGAACATTAAATGCTTCCAAATGGTATTTAATTAACTTCCCAGGGTGAAGAAACCTTTTTTGAGAACTCAGAGTGAGTAAATTGGCCATTTTCATGCACTTTAAACCTTTCCATAAATCTTGTGTTTAGGGCCCCTGGAAGCATGAAAATCACTTTAAACATGCTAATTTTTAGCTCTAACACTGATGATTCACCTACAAATGTGAACTGACGTTCAAAAATAAAACAGTTGAAAACGGACCATTTTCCACATTTCTGAAGCATGACGTAATGGGGGGTGTTATCTCTTTTGTCAAAAATCAGCCGTTTTTGCTTGAACATTAAATGCCTCCAAATAGTATTTAATTCACTTCCCGAGCCCCTGGAAGCATGAAAATCACTTTAAACATGCTAATTTTAGCTCTAACACTGATGATCCACCTACAAATGTGAACTGACGTTCAAAAATAAAACATTTGAAAACGGATCATTTTCCACATTTCTGAAGCATGACGTAATGGAAGGGTGTTATCTCTTTTGTCGAAAATCAGCTGTTTTTGCTTGAACATTAAATGCCTCCAAATGGTATTTAATTAACTTCCCGGGGTGAAGAAACCCTTTTTGAGAACTCAGAGTGAGTAAATTGGCCATTTTCATGCACTTTTAACCATTCCATAAATCTTGTGTTTAGGGCCCCTGGAAGCATGAAAATCACTTTAAACATGCTAATTTTAGCTCTAACACTGATGATCAATCTACAAATGTGAACTGACGTTCAAAAATAAAACATTTGAAAACGGACCATTTTCCACATTTCTGAAGCATGACGTAATGGGGGGTGTTATCTCTTTTGTCAAAAATCAGCCGTTTTTGCTTGAACATTAAATGCCTCCAAATAGTATTTAATTCACTTCCCGAGCCCCTGGAAGCATGAAAATCACTTTAAACATGCTAATTTTAGCTCTAACACTGATGATCAACCTACAAATGTGAACTGATGTTCAAAAATAAAACATTTGAAAACGGACCATTTTCCACATTTCTGAAGCATGACGTAATGGGGGGGTGTTATCTCTTTTGTCAAAAATCAGCCGTTTTTGCTTGAACATTATATGCCTCCAAATGGTATTTAATTAACTTCCCGGGGTGAAGAAACCCTTTTTGAGAACTCAGAGTGAGTAAATTGGCCATTTTCATGCACTTTTAACCATTCCATAAATCTTGTGTTTTGGGCCCCTGGTAGCATGAAAATCACTTTAAACATGCTAATTTTAGCTCTAACACTGATGATCAACCTACAAATGTGAACTGACGTTAAAAAATAAAACATTTGAAAACGGACCATTTTCCACATTTCTGAAGCATGACGTAATGGGGGGGTGTTATCTCTTTTGTCAAAAATCAGCCGTTTTTGCTTGAACATTAAATGCCTCCAAATAGTATTTAATTCACTTCCCGAGCCCCTGGAAGCATGAAAACCACTTTAAACATGCTAATTTTAGCTCTAACACTGATGATCCACCTACAAATGTGAACTGACGTTCAAAAATAAAACATTTGAAAATGGACCAGTCTCCACATTTCTGAAGCATGATGTAATGGGGGGGTGTTATCTCTTTTGTCACAAATCAGCCGTTTTTGCTTGAACATTAAATGCCTCCAAATGGTATTTAATTAACTTCCTGGGGTGAAGAAACCCTTTTTGAGGACTCAGAGTGAGTAAATTGGCCATTTTCATGCACTTTAACCATTCCATAAATCTTGCGTTTAGGGCCCCTGGAAGCATGAAAATCACTTTAAACATGCTAATTTTAGCTCTAACACTGATGATCAACCTACAAATGTGAACTGACGTTCAAAAATAAAACATTTGAAAACGGACCATTTTCCACATTTCTGAAGCATGACGTAATGGGGGGGTGTTATCTCTTTTGTCAAAAATCAGCCGTTTTTGCTTGAACATTAAATGCCTCCAAATAGTATTTAATTCACTTCCCGAGCCCCTGGAAGCATGAAAACCACTTTAAACATGCTAATTTTAGCTCTAACACTGATGATCCACCTACAAATGTGAACTGACGTTCAAAAATAAAACATTTGAAAACGGACCATTTTCCACATTTCTGAATCATGACGTAATGGGGGGGTGTTATCTCTTTTGTCGAAAATCAGCCATTTTTGCTTGAACATTAAATGCCTCCAAATGGTATTTAATTCACTTCCCGAGCCCCTGGAAGCATGAATATCACTTTAAACATGCTAATTTTAGCCCGAACACTGATGATCCACCTACAAATGTGAACTGACGTTCAAAAATAAAACATTTGAAAACGGATCATTTTCCACATTTCTGAAGCATGACGTAATGGGGGGGTGTTATCTCTTTTGTCGAAAATCAGCCGTTTTTGCTTGAACATTAAATGCTTCCAAATGGTATTTAATTAACTTCCCAGGGTGAAGAAACCTTTTTTGAGAACTCAGAGTGAGTAAATTGGCCATTTTCATGCACTTTAAACCTTTCCATAAATCTTGTGTTTAGGGCCCCTGGAAGCATGAAAATCACTTTAAACATGCTAATTTTTAGCTCTAACACTGATGATTCACCTACAAATGTGAACTGACGTTCAAAAATAAAACAGTTGAAAACGGACCATTTTCCACATTTCTGAAGCATGACGTAATGGGGGGGTGTTATCTCTTTTGTCAAAAATCAGCCGTTTTTGCTTGAACATTAAATGCCTCCAAATAGTATTTAATTCACTTCCCGAGCCCCTGGAAGCATGAAAATCACTTTAAACATGCTAATTTTAGCTCTAACACTGATGATCCACCTACAAATGTGAACTGACGTTCAAAAATAAAACATTTGAAAACGGATCATTTTCCACATTTCTGAAGCATGACGTAATGGGGGGGTGTTATCTCTTTTGTCGAAAATCAGCTGTTTTTGCTTGAACATTAAATGCCTCCAAATGGTATTTAATTAACTTCCCGGGGTGAAGAAACCCTTTTTGAGAACTCAGAGTGAGTAAATTGGCCATTTTCATGCACTTTTAACCATTCCATAAATCTTGTGTTTAGGGCCCCTGGAAGCATGAAAATCACTTTAAACATGCTAATTTTAGCTCTAACACTGATGATCAATCTACAAATGTGAACTGACGTTCAAAAATAAAACATTTGAAAACGGACCATTTTCCACATTTCTGAAGCATGACGTAATGGGGGGTGTTATCTCTTTTGTCAAAAATCAGCCGTTTTTGCTTGAACATTAAATGCCTCCAAATAGTATTTAATTCACTTCCCGAGCCCCTGGAAGCATGAAAATCACTTTAAACATGCTAATTTTAGCTCTAACACTGATGATCAACCTACAAATGTGAACTGATGTTCAAAAATAAAACATTTGAAAACGGACCATTCTCCACATTTCTGAAGCATGACGTAATGGGGGGGTGTTATCTCTTTTGTCAAAAATCAGCCGTTTTTGCTTGAACATTATATGCCTCCAAATGGTATTTAATTAACTTCCCGGGGTGAAGAAACCCTTTTTGAGAACTCAGAGTGAGTAAATTGGCCATTTGCATGCACTTTTAACCATTCCATAAATCTTGTGTTTTGGGCCCCTGGTAGCATGAAAATCACTTTAAACATGCTAATTTTAGCTCTAACACTGATGATCAACCTACAAATGTGAACTGACGTTAAAAAATAAAACATTTGAAAACGGACCATTTTCCACATTTCTGAAGCATGACGTAATGGGGGGGTGTTATCTCTTTTGTCAAAAATCAGCCGTTTTTGCTTGAACATTAAATGCCTCCAAATAGTATTTAATTCACTTCCCGAGCCCCTGGAAGCATGAAAACCACTTTAAACATGCTAATTTTAGCTCTAACACTGATGATCCACCTACAAATGTGAACTGACGTTCAAAAATAAAACATTTGAAAATGGACCAGTCTCCACATTTCTGAAGCATGATGTAATGGGGGGGTGTTATCTCTTTTGTCAAAAATCAGCCGTTTTTGCTTGAACATTAAATGCCTCCAAATGGTATTTAATTAACTTCCTGGGGTGAAGAAACCCTTTTTGAGGACTCAGAGTGAGTAAATTGGCCATTTTCATGCACTTTAACCATTCCATAAATCTTGCGTTTAGGGCCCCTGGAAGCATGAAAATCACTTTAAACATGCTAATTTTAGCTCTAACACTGATGATCAACCTACAAATGTGAACTGACGTTCAAAAATAAAACATTTGAAAACGGACCATTTTCCACATTTCTGAAGCATGACGTAATGGGGGGGTGTTATCTCTTTTGTCAAAAATCAGCCGTTTTTGCTTGAACATTAAATGCCTCCAAATAGTATTTAATTCACTTCCCGAGCCCCTGGAAGCATGAAAACCACTTTAAACATGCTAATTTTAGCTCTAACACTGATGATCCACCTACAAATGTGAACTGACGTTCAAAAATAAAACATTTGAAAACGGACCATTTTCCACATTTCTGAATCATGACGTAATGGGGGGGTGTTATCTCTTTTGTCGAAAATCAGCCATTTTTGCTTGAACATTAAATGCCTCCAAATGGTATTTAATTCACTTCCCGAGCCCCTGGAAGCATGAATATCACTTTAAACATGCTAATTTTAGCCCGAACACTGATGATCCACCTACAAATGTGAACTGACGTTCAAAAATAAAACATTTGAAAACGGATCATTTTCCACATTTCTGAAGCATGACGTAATGGGGGGGTGTTATCTCTTTTGTCGAAAATCAGCCGTTTTTGCTTGAACATTAAATGCTTCCAAATGGTATTTAATTAACTTCCCAGGGTGAAGAAACCTTTTTTGAGAACTCAGAGTGAGTAAATTGGCCATTTTCATGCACTTTAAACCTTTCCATAAATCTTGTGTTTAGGGCCCCTGGAAGCATGAAAATCACTTTAAACATGCTAATTTTTAGCTCTAACACTGATGATTCACCTACAAATGTGAACTGACGTTCAAAAATAAAACAGTTGAAAACGGACCATTTTCCACATTTCTGAAGCATGACGTAATGGGGGGGTGTTATCTCTTTTGTCAAAAATCAGCCGTTTTTGCTTGAACATTAAATGCCTCCAAATAGTATTTAATTCACTTCCCGAGCCCCTGGAAGCATGAAAATCACTTTAAACATGCTAATTTTAGCTCTAACACTGATGATCCACCTACAAATGTGAACTGACGTTCAAAAATAAAACATTTGAAAACGGATCATTTTCCACATTTCTGAAGCATGACGTAATGGGGGGGTGTTATCTCTTTTGTCGAAAATCAGCCGTTTTTGCTTGAACATTAAATGCCTCCAAATGGTATTTAATTAACTTCCCGGGGTGAAGAAACCCTTTTTGAGAACTCAGAGTGAGTAAATTGGCCATTTTCATGCACTTTTAACCATTCCATAAATCTTGTGTTTAGGGCCCCTGGTAGCATGAAAATCACTTTAAACATGCTAATTTTAGCTCTAACACTGATGATCAACCTACAAATGTGAACTGACGTTCAAAAATAAAACATTTGAAAACGGACCATTTTCCACATTTCTGAAGCATGACGTAATGGGGGGGTGTTATCTCTTTTGTCAAAAATCAGCCGTTTTTGCTTGAACATTAAATGCCTCCAAATAGTATTTAATTCACTTCCCGAGCCCCTGGAAGCATGAAAACCACTTTAAACATGCTAATTTTAGCTCTAACACTGATGATCCACCTACAAATGTGAACTGACGTTCAAAAATAAAACATTTGAAAACGGACCAGTCTCCACATTTCTGAAGCATGATGTAATGGGGGGGTGTTATCTCTTTTGTCAAAAATCAGCCGTTTTTGCTTGAACATTAAATGCCTCCAAATGGTATTTAATTAACTTCCTGGGGTGAAGAAACCCTTTTTGAGGACTCAGGGTGAGTAAATTGGCCATTTTCATGCACTTTAACCATTCCATAAATCTTGCGTTTAGGGCCCCTGGAAGCATGAAAATCACTTTAAACATGCTAATTTTAGCTCTAACACTGATGATCAACCTACAAATGTGAACTGACGTTCAAAAATAAAACATTTGAAAACGGACCATTTTCCACATTTCTGAAGCATGACGTAATGGGGGGGTGTTATCTCTTTTGTCAAAAATCAGCCGTTTTTGCTTGAACATTATATGCCTCCAAATAGTATTTAATTCACTTCCCGAGCCCCTGGAAGCATGAAAACCACTTTAAACATGCTAATTTTAGCTCTAACACTGATGATCCACCTACAAATGTGAACTGACGTTCAAAAATAAAACATTTGAAAACGGACCAGTCTCCACATTTCTGAAGCATGATGTAATGGGGGGGTGTTATCTCTTTTGTCAAAAATCAGCCGTTTTTGCTTGAACATTAAATGCCTCCAAATGGTATTTAATTAACTTCCTGGGGTGAAGAAACCCTTTTTGAGAACTCAGAGTGAGTAAATTGGCCATTTTCATGCACTTTTAACCATTCCATAAATCTTGCGTTTAGGGCCCCTGGAAGCATGAAAATCACTTTAAACATGCTAATTTTAGCTCTAACACTGATGATCAACCTACAAATGTGAACTGACGTTCAAAAATAAAACATTTGAAAACGGACTATTTTCCACATTTCTGAAGCATGACGTAATGGGGGGGTGTTATCTCTTTTGTCAAAAATCAGCCGTTTTTGATTGAACATTAAATTCCTCCAAATAGTATTTAATTCACTTCCCGAGCCCCTGGAAGCATGAAAATCACTTTAAACATGCTAATTTTAGCTCTAACACTGATGATCCACCTACAAATGTGAACTGACGTTCAAAAATAAAACATTTGAAAACGGACCATTTTCCACATTTCTGAATCATGACGTAATGGGGGGGTGTTATCTCTTTTGTCGAAAATCAGCCATTTTTGCTTGAACATTAAATGCCTCCAAATGGTATTTAATTCACTTCCCGAGCCCCTGGAAGCATGAATATCACTTTAAACATGCTAATTTTAGCCCGAACACTGATGATCCACCTACAAATGTGAACTGACGTTCAAAAATAAAACATTTGAAAACGGATCATTTTCCACATTTCTGAAGCATGACGTAATGGGGGGGTGTTATCTCTTTTGTCGAAAATCAGCCGTTTTTGCTTGAACATTAAATGCTTCCAAATGGTATTTAATTAACTTCCCAGGGTGAAGAAACCTTTTTTGAGAACTCAGAGTGAGTAAATTGGCCATTTTCATGCACTTTAAACCTTTCCATAAATCTTGTGTTTAGGGCCCCTGGAAGCATGAAAATCACTTTAAACATGCTAATTTTTAGCTCTAACACTGATGATTCACCTACAAATGTGAACTGACGTTCAAAAATAAAACAGTTGAAAACGGACCATTTTCCACATTTCTGAAGCATGACGTAATGGGGGGGTGTTATCTCTTTTGTCAAAAATCAGCCGTTTTTGCTTGAACATTAAATGCCTCCAAATAGTATTTAATTCACTTCCCGAGCCCCTGGAAGCATGAAAATCACTTTAAACATGCTAATTTTAGCTCTAACACTGATGATCCACCTACAAATGTGAACTGACGTTCAAAAATAAAACATTTGAAAACGGATCATTTTCCACATTTCTGAAGCATGACGTAATGGGGGGGTGTTATCTCTTTTGTCGAAAATCAGCTGTTTTTGCTTGAACATTAAATGCCTCCAAATGGTATTTAATTAACTTCCCGGGGTGAAGAAACCCTTTTTGAGAACTCAGAGTGAGTAAATTGGCCATTTTCATGCACTTTTAACCATTCCATAAATCTTGTGTTTAGGGCCCCTGGAAGCATGAAAATCACTTTAAACATGCTAATTTTAGCTCTAACACTGATGATCAATCTACAAATGTGAACTGACGTTCAAAAATAAAACATTTGAAAACGGACCATTTTCCACATTTCTGAAGCATGACGTAATGGGGGGTGTTATCTCTTTTGTCAAAAATCAGCCGTTTTTGCTTGAACATTAAATGCCTCCAAATAGTATTTAATTCACTTCCCGAGCCCCTGGAAGCATGAAAATCACTTTAAACATGCTAATTTTAGCTCTAACACTGATGATCAACCTACAAATGTGAACTGATGTTCAAAAATAAAACATTTGAAAACGGACCATTTTCCACATTTCTGAAGCATGACGTAATGGGGGGGTGTTATCTCTTTTGTCAAAAATCAGCCGTTTTTGCTTGAACATTATATGCCTCCAAATGGTATTTAATTAACTTCCCGGGGTGAAGAAACCCTTTTTGAGAACTCAGAGTGAGTAAATTGGCCATTTTCATGCACTTTTAACCATTCCATAAATCTTGTGTTTTGGGCCCCTGGTAGCATGAAAATCACTTTAAACATGCTAATTTTAGCTCTAACACTGATGATCAACCTACAAATGTGAACTGACGTTAAAAAATAAAACATTTGAAAACGGACCATTTTCCACATTTCTGAAGCATGACGTAATGGGGGGGTGTTATCTCTTTTGTCAAAAATCAGCCGTTTTTGCTTGAACATTAAATGCCTCCAAATAGTATTTAATTCACTTCCCGAGCCCCTGGAAGCATGAAAACCACTTTAAACATGCTAATTTTAGCTCTAACACTGATGATCCACCTACAAATGTGAACTGACGTTCAAAAATAAAACATTTGAAAATGGACCAGTCTCCACATTTCTGAAGCATGATGTAATGGGGGGGTGTTATCTCTTTTGTCAAAAATCAGCCGTTTTTGCTTGAACATTAAATGCCTCCAAATGGTATTTAATTAACTTCCTGGGGTGAAGAAACCCTTTTTGAGGACTCAGAGTGAGTAAATTGGCCATTTTCATGCACTTTAACCATTCCATAAATCTTGCGTTTAGGGCCCCTGGAAGCATGAAAATCACTTTAAACATGCTAATTTTAGCTCTAACACTGATGATCAACCTACAAATGTGAACTGACGTTCAAAAATAAAACATTTGAAAACGGACCATTTTCCACATTTCTGAAGCATGACGTAATGGGGGGGTGTTATCTCTTTTGTCAAAAATCAGCCGTTTTTGCTTGAACATTAAATGCCTCCAAATAGTATTTAATTCACTTCCCGAGCCCCTGGAAGCATGAAAACCACTTTAAACATGCTAATTTTAGCTCTAACACTGATGATCCACCTACAAATGTGAACTGACGTTCAAAAATAAAACATTTGAAAACGGACCATTTTCCACATTTCTGAATCATGACGTAATGGGGGGGTGTTATCTCTTTTGTCGAAAATCAGCCATTTTTGCTTGAACATTAAATGCCTCCAAATGGTATTTAATTCACTTCCCGAGCCCCTGGAAGCATGAATATCACTTTAAACATGCTAATTTTAGCCCGAACACTGATGATCCACCTACAAATGTGAACTGACGTTCAAAAATAAAACATTTGAAAATGGATCATTTTCCACATTTCTGAAGCATGACGTAATGGGGGGGTGTTATCTCTTTTGTCGAAAATCAGCCGTTTTTGCTTGAACATTAAATGCTTCCAAATGGTATTTAATTAACTTCCCAGGGTGAAGAAACCTTTTTTGAGAACTCAGAGTGAGTAAATTGGCCATTTTCATGCACTTTAAACCTTTCCATAAATCTTGTGTTTAGGGCCCCTGGAAGCATGAAAATCACTTTAAACATGCTAATTTTTAGCTCTAACACTGATGATTCACCTACAAATGTGAACTGACGTTCAAAAATAAAACAGTTGAAAACGGACCATTTTCCACATTTCTGAAGCATGACGTAATGGGGGGGTGTTATCTCTTTTGTCAAAAATCAGCCGTTTTTGCTTGAACATTAAATGCCTCCAAATAGTATTTAATTCACTTCCCGAGCCCCTGGAAGCATGAAAATCACTTTAAACATGCTAATTTTAGCTCTAACACTGATGATCCACCTACAAATGTGAACTGACGTTCAAAAATAAAACATTTGAAAACGGATCATTTTCCACATTTCTGAAGCATGACGTAATGGGGGGGTGTTATCTCTTTTGTCGAAAATCAGCTGTTTTTGCTTGAACATTAAATGCCTCCAAATGGTATTTAATTAACTTCCCGGGGTGAAGAAACCCTTTTTGAGAACTCAGAGTGAGTAAATTGGCCATTTTCATGCACTTTTAACCATTCCATAAATCTTGTGTTTAGGGCCCCTGGAAGCATGAAAATCACTTTAAACATGCTAATTTTAGCTCTAACACTGATGATCAATCTACAAATGTGAACTGACGTTCAAAAATAAAACATTTGAAAACGGACCATTTTCCACATTTCTGAAGCATGACGTAATGGGGGGTGTTATCTCTTTTGTCAAAAATCAGCCGTTTTTGCTTGAACATTAAATGCCTCCAAATAGTATTTAATTCACTTCCCGAGCCCCTGGAAGCATGAAAATCACTTTAAACATGCTAATTTTAGCTCTAACACTGATGATCAACCTACAAATGTGAACTGATGTTCAAAAATAAAACATTTGAAAACGGACCATTTTCCACATTTCTGAAGCATGACGTAATGGGGGGGTGTTATCTCTTTTGTCAAAAATCAGCCGTTTTTGCTTGAACATTATATGCCTCCAAATGGTATTTAATTAACTTCCCGGGGTGAAGAAACCCTTTTTGAGAACTCAGAGTGAGTAAATTGGCCATTTGCATGCACTTTTAACCATTCCATAAATCTTGTGTTTTGGGCCCCTGGTAGCATGAAAATCACTTTAAACATGCTAATTTTAGCTCTAACACTGATGATCAACCTACAAATGTGAACTGACGTTAAAAAATAAAACATTTGAAAACGGACCATTTTCCACATTTCTGAAGCATGACGTAATGGGGGGGTGTTATCTCTTTTGTCAAAAATCAGCCGTTTTTGCTTGAACATTAAATGCCTCCAAATAGTATTTAATTCACTTCCCGAGCCCCTGGAAGCATGAAAACCACTTTAAACATGCTAATTTTAGCTCTAACACTGATGATCCACCTACAAATGTGAACTGACGTTCAAAAATAAAACATTTGAAAATGGACCAGTCTCCACATTTCTGAAGCATGATGTAATGGGGGGGTGTTATCTCTTTTGTCAAAAATCAGCCGTTTTTGCTTGAACATTAAATGCCTCCAAATGGTATTTAATTAACTTCCTGGGGTGAAGAAACCCTTTTTGAGGACTCAGAGTGAGTAAATTGGCCATTTTCATGCACTTTAACCATTCCATAAATCTTGCGTTTAGGGCCCCTGGAAGCATGAAAATCACTTTAAACATGCTAATTTTAGCTCTAACACTGATGATCAACCTACAAATGTGAACTGACGTTCAAAAATAAAACATTTGAAAACGGACCATTTTCCACATTTCTGAAGCATGACGTAATGGGGGGGGTGTTATCTCTTTTGTCAAAAATCAGCCGTTTTTGCTTGAACATTAAATGCCTCCAAATAGTATTTAATTCACTTCCCGAGCCCCTGGAAGCATGAAAACCACTTTAAACATGCTAATTTTAGCTCTAACACTGATGATCCACCTACAAATGTGAACTGACGTTCAAAAATAAAACATTTGAAAACGGACCATTTTCCACATTTCTGAATCATGACGTAATGGGGGGGTGTTATCTCTTTTGTCGAAAATCAGCCATTTTTGCTTGAACATTAAATGCCTCCAAATGGTATTTAATTCACTTCCCGAGCCCCTGGAAGCATGAATATCACTTTAAACATGCTAATTTTAGCCCGAACACTGATGATCCACCTACAAATGTGAACTGACGTTCAAAAATAAAACATTTGAAAACGGATCATTTTCCACATTTCTGAAGCATGACGTAATGGGGGGGTGTTATCTCTTTTGTCGAAAATCAGCCGTTTTTGCTTGAACATTAAATGCTTCCAAATGGTATTTAATTAACTTCCCAGGGTGAAGAAACCTTTTTTGAGAACTCAGAGTGAGTAAATTGGCCATTTTCATGCACTTTAAACCTTTCCATAAATCTTGTGTTTAGGGCCCCTGGAAGCATGAAAATCACTTTAAACATGCTAATTTTTAGCTCTAACACTGATGATTCACCTACAAATGTGAACTGACGTTCAAAAATAAAACAGTTGAAAACGGACCATTTTCCACATTTCTGAAGCATGACGTAATGGGGGGGTGTTATCTCTTTTGTCAAAAATCAGCCGTTTTTGCTTGAACATTAAATGCCTCCAAATAGTATTTAATTCACTTCCCGAGCCCCTGGAAGCATGAAAATCACTTTAAACATGCTAATTTTAGCTCTAACACTGATGATCCACCTACAAATGTGAACTGACGTTCAAAAATAAAACATTTGAAAACGGATCATTTTCCACATTTCTGAAGCATGACGTAATGGGGGGGTGTTATCTCTTTTGTCGAAAATCAGCTGTTTTTGCTTGAACATTAAATGCCTCCAAATGGTATTTAATTAACTTCCCGGGGTGAAGAAACCCTTTTTGAGAACTCAGAGTGAGTAAATTGGCCATTTTCATGCACTTTTAACCATTCCATAAATCTTGTGTTTAGGGCCCCTGGAAGCATGAAAATCACTTTAAACATGCTAATTTTAGCTCTAACACTGATGATCAATCTACAAATGTGAACTGACGTTCAAAAATAAAACATTTGAAAACGGACCATTTTCCACATTTCTGAAGCATGACGTAATGGGGGGTGTTATCTCTTTTGTCAAAAATCAGCCGTTTTTGCTTGAACATTAAATGCCTCCAAATAGTATTTAATTCACTTCCCGAGCCCCTGGAAGCATGAAAATCACTTTAAACATGCTAATTTTAGCTCTAACACTGATGATCAACCTACAAATGTGAACTGATGTTCAAAAATAAAACATTTGAAAACGGACCATTTTCCACATTTCTGAAGCATGACGTAATGGGGGGGTGTTATCTCTTTTGTCAAAAATCAGCCGTTTTTGCTTGAACATTATATGCCTCCAAATGGTATTTAATTAACTTCCCGGGGTGAAGAAACCCTTTTTGAGGACTCAGAGTGAGTAAATTGGCCATTTTCATGCACTTTTAACCATTCCATAAATCTTGTGTTTTGGGCCCCTGGTAGCATGAAAATCACTTTAAACATGCTAATTTTAGCTCTAACACTGATGATCAACCTACAAATGTGAACTGACGTTAAAAAATAAAACATTTGAAAACGGACCATTTTCCACATTTCTGAAGCATGACGTAATGGGGGGGTGTTATCTCTTTTGTCAAAAATCAGCCGTTTTTGCTTGAACATTAAATGCCTCCAAATAGTATTTAATTCACTTCCCGAGCCCCTGGAAGCATGAAAACCACTTTAAACATGCTAATTTTAGCTCTAACACTGATGATCCACCTACAAATGTGAACTGACGTTCAAAAATAAAACATTTGAAAATGGACCAGTCTCCACATTTCTGAAGCATGATGTAATGGGGGGGTGTTATCTCTTTTGTCAAAAATCAGCCGTTTTTGCTTGAACATTAAATGCCTCCAAATGGTATTTAATTAACTTCCTGGGGTGAAGAAACCCTTTTTGAGGACTCAGAGTGAGTAAATTGGCCATTTTCATGCACTTTAACCATTCCATAAATCTTGCGTTTAGGGCCCCTGGAAGCATGAAAATCACTTTAAACATGCTAATTTTAGCTCTAACACTGATGATCAACCTACAAATGTGAACTGACGTTCAAAAATAAAACATTTGAAAACGGACCATTTTCCACATTTCTGAAGCATGACGTAATGGGGGGGTGTTATCTCTTTTGTCAAAAATCAGCCGTTTTTGCTTGAACATTAAATGCCTCCAAATAGTATTTAATTCACTTCCCGAGCCCCTGGAAGCATGAAAACCACTTTAAACATGCTAATTTTAGCTCTAACACTGATGATCCACCTAAAAATGTGAACTGACGTTCAAAAATAAAACATTTGAAAACGGACCAGTCTCCACATTTCTGAAGCATGATGTAATGGGGGGGTGTTATCTCTTTTGTCAAAAATCAGCCGTTTTTGCTTGAACATTAAATGCCTCCAAATGGTATTTAATTAACTTCCTGGGGTGAAGAAACCCTTTTTGAGAACTCAGAGTGAGTAAATTGGCCATTTTCATGCACTTTTAACCATTCCATAAATCTTGCGTTTAGGGCCCCTGGAAGCATGAAAATCACTTTAAACATGCTAATTTTAGCTCTAACACTGATGATCAACCTACAAATGTGAACTGACGTTCAAAAATAAAACATTTGAAAACGGACTATTTTCCACATTTCTGAAGCATGACGTAATGGGGGGGTGTTATCTCTTTTGTCAAAAATCAGCCGTTTTTGATTGAACATTAAATTCCTCCAAATAGTATTTAATTCACTTCCCGAGCCCCTGGAAGCATGAAAATCACTTTAAACATGCTAATTTTAGCTCTAACACTGATGATCCACCTACAAATGTGAACTGACGTTCAAAAATAAAACATTTGAAAACGGACCATTTTCCACATTTCTGAATCATGACGTAATGGGGGGGTGTTATCTCTTTTGTCGAAAATCAGCCATTTTTGCTTGAACATTAAATGCCTCCAAATCGTATTTAATTAACTTCCCGGGGTGAAGAAACTCTTTTTGAGAACTCAGAGTGAGTAAATTGGCCATTTTCATGCACTTTTAACCATTCCATAAATCTTGTGTTTAGGGCCCCTGGAAGCATGAAAATCACTTTAAACATGCTAATTTTAGCTCTAACACTGATGATCAACCTACAAATGTGAACTGACGTTCAAAAATAAAACATTTGAAAACGGACCATTTTCCACATTTCTGAAGCATGACGTAATGGGGGGGTGTTATCTCTTTTGTCAAAAATCAGCCGTTTTTGCTTGAACATTAAATGCCTCCAAATAGTATTTAATTCACTTCCCGAGCCCCTGGAAGCATGAAAACCACTTTAAACATGCTAATTTTAGCTCTAACACTGATGATCCACCTACAAATGTGAACTGACGTTCAAAAATAAAACATTTGAAAACGGACCAGTCTCCACATTTCTGAAGCATGATGTAATGGGGGGGTGTTATCTCTTTTGTCAAAAATCAGCCGTTTTTGCTTGAACATTAAATGCCTCCAAATGGTATTTAATTAACTTCCTGGGGTGAAGAAACCCTTTTTGAGAACTCAGAGTGAGTAAATTGGCCATTTTCATGCACTTTTAACCATTCCATAAATCTTGCGTTTAGGGCCCCTGGAAGCATGAAAATCACTTTAAACATGCTAATTTTAGCTCTAACACTGATGATCAACCTACAAATGTGAACTGACGTTCAAAAATAAAACATTTGAAAACGGACTATTTTCCACATTTCTGAAGCATGACGTAATGGGGGGGTGTTATCTCTTTTGTCAAAAATCAGCCGTTTTTGATTGAACATTAAATTCCTCCAAATAGTATTTAATTCACTTCCCGAGCCCCTGGAAGCATGAAAATCACTTTAAACATGCTAATTTTAGCTCTAACACTGATGATCCACCTACAAATGTGAACTGACGTTCAAAAATAAAACATTTGAAAACGGACCCTTTTCCACATTTCTGAATCATGACGTAATGGGGGGGTGTTATCTCTTTTGTCGAAAATCAGCCATTTTTGCTTGAACATTAAATGCCTCCAAATCGTATTTAATTAACTTCCCGGGGTGAAGAAACTCTTTTTGAGAACTCAGAGTGAGTAAATTGGCCATTTTCATGCACTTTTAACCATTCCATAAATCTTGTGTTTAGGGCCCCTGGAAGCATGAAAATCACTTTAAACATGCTAATTTTAGCTCTAACACTGATGATCAACCTACAAATGTGAACTGACGTTCAAAAATAAAACATTTGAAAACGGACCATTTTCCACATTTCTGAAGCATGACGTAATGGGGGGGTGTTATCTCTTTTGTCAAAAATCAGCCGTTTCTGCTTGAACATTAAATGCCTCCAAATGGTATTTAATTCACTTCCCGAGCCCCTGGAAGCATGAAAATCACTTTAAACATGCTAATTTTAGCTCTAACACTGATGATCCACTTACAAATGTGAACTGACGTTCAAAAATAAAACATTTGAAAACTGATCATTTTCCACATTTCTGAAGCATGACGTAATGGGGGGGTGTTATCTCTTTCGTCGAAAATCAGCCATTTTTGCTTGAACATTAAATGCTTCCAAATGGTATTTAATTAACTTCCCAGGTAGAAGAAACCTTTTTTGAGAACTCAGAGTGAGTAAATTGGCCATTTTCATGCACTTTAAACCTTTCCATAAATCTTGTGTTTAGGGCCCCTGGAAGCATGAAAATCACTTTAAACATGCTAATTTTTAGCTCTAACACTGATGATCCACCTACAAATGTGAACTGACGTTCAAAAATAAAACATTTGAAAACGGACCAGTCTCCACATTTCTGAAGCATGATGTAATGGGGGGGTGTTATCTCTTTTGTAAAAAATCAGCCGTTTTTGCTTGAACATTAAATGCCTCCAAATGGTATTTAATTAACTTCCTGGGGTGAAGAAACCCTTTTTGAGAACTCAGAATGAGTAAATTGGCCATTTTCATGCACTTTTAACCATTCCATAAATCTTGTGTTTAGGGCCCCTGGAAGCATGAAAATCACTTTAAACATGCTAATTTTAGCTCTAACACTGATGATCAACCTACAAATGTGAACTGACGTTCAAAAATAAAACATTTGAAAACGGACTATTTTCCACATTTCTGAAGCATGACGTAATGGGGGGTGTTATCTCTTTTGTCAAAAATCAGCCGTTTTTGATTGAACATTAAATTCCTCCAAATAGTATTTAATTCACTTCCCAAGCCCCTGGAAGCATGAAAATCACTTTAAACATGCTAATTTTAGCTCTAACACTGATGATCCACCTACAAATGTGAACTGACGTTCAAAAATAAAACATTTGAAAACGGACCATTTTCCACATTTCTGAAGCATGACGTAATGGGGGGTGTTATCTCTTTTGTCGAAAATCAGCCGTTTTTGCTTGAACATTAAATGCCTCCAAATCGTATTTAATTAACTTCCTGGGGTGAAGAAACTCTTTTTGAGAACTCAGAGTGAGTAAATTGGCCATTTTCATGCACTTTTATCCATTCCATAAATCTTGTGGTTAGGGCCCCTGGTAGCATGAAAATCACATTAAACATGCTAATTTTAGCTCTAACACTCATGATCAACCTACAAATGTGAACTGACGTTCAAAAGTAAAACATTTGAAAACGGACCATTTTCCACATTTCTGAAGCATGACGTAATGGGGGGGTGTTATCTCTTTTGTCGAAAATCAGCCGTTTTTGCTTGAACATTAAATGCCTCCAAATGGTATTTAATTAACTTCCCGGGGTGAAGAAACTCTTTTTGAGAACTCAGAGTGAGTAAATTGGCCATTTTCATGCACTTTTAACCATTCCATAAATCTTGTGTTTAGGGCCCCTGGAAGCATGAAAATCACTTTAAACATGCTAATTTTAGCTCTAACACTGATGATCAACCTACAAATGTGAACTGACGTTCAAAAATAAAACATTTGAAAACGGACTATTTTCCACATTTCTGAAGCATGACGTAATGGGGGGGGTGTTATCTCTTTTGTCAAAAATCAGCCGTTTTTGATTGAACATTAAATTCCTCCAAATAGTATTTAATTCACTTCCCGAGCCCCTGGAAGCATGAAAATCACTTTAAACATGCTAATTTTAGCTCTAACACTGATGATCCACCTACAAATGTGAACTGTTGTTCAAAAATAAAACATTTGAAAACGGACCCTTTTCCACATTTCTGAATCATGACGTAATGGGGGGGTGTTATCTCTTTTGTCAAAAATCAGCCATTTTTGCTTGAACATTAAATGCCTCCAAATCGTATTTAATTAACTTCCCGGGGTGAAGAAACTCTTTTTGAGAACTCAGAGTGAGTAAATTGGCCATTTTCATGCACTTTTAACCATTCCATAAATCTTGTGTTTAGGGCCCCTGGAAGCATGAAAATCACTTTAAACATGCTAATTTTAGCTCTAACACTGATGATCAACCTACAAATGTGAACTGACGTTCAAAAATAAAACATTTGAAAACGGACCATTTTCCACATTTCTGAAGCATGACGTAATGGGGGGGTGTTATCTCTTTTGTCAAAAATCAGCCGTTTTTGCTTGAACATTAAATGCCTCCAAATGGTATTTAATTCACTTCCCGAGCCCCTGGAAGCATGAAAATCACTTTAAACATGCTAATTTTAGCTCTAACACTGATGATCCACTTACAAATTTGAACTGACGTTCAAAAATAAAACATTTGAAAACTGATCATTTTCCACATTTCTGAAGCATGACGTAATGGGGGGGTGTTATCTCTTTCGTCGAAAATCAGCCATTTTTGCTTGAACATTAAATGCTTCCAAATGGTATTTAATTAACTTCCCAGGTAGAAGAAACCTTTTTTGAGAACTCAGAGTGAGTAAATTGGCCATTTTCATGCACTTTAAACCTTTCCATAAATCTTGTGTTTAGAGCCCCTGGAAGCATGAAAATCACTTTAAACATGCTAATTTTTAGCTCTAACACTGATGATCCACCTACAAATGTGAACTGACGTTCAAAAATAAAACATTTGAAAACGGACCAGTCTCCACATTTCTGAAGCATGATGTAATGGGGGGGTGTTATCTCTTTTGTAAAAAATCAGCCGTTTTTGCTTGAACATTAAATGCCTCCAAATGGTATTTAATTAACTTCCTGGGGTGAAGAAACCCTTTTTGAGAACTCAGAGTGAGTAAATTGGCCATTTTCATGCACTTTTAACCATTCCATAAATCTTGTGTTTAGGGCCCCTGGAAGCATGAAAATCACTTTAAACATGCTAATTTTAGCTCTAACACTGATGATCAACTTACAAATGTGAACTGACGTTCAAAAATAAAACATTTGAAAACGGACTATTTTCCACATTTCTGAAGCATGACGTAATGGGGGGGTGTTATCTCTTTTGTCAAAAATCAGCCGTTTTTGATTGAACATTAAATTCCTCCAAATAGTATTTAATTCACTTCCCAAGCCCCTGGAAGCATGAAAATCACTTTAAACATGCTAATGTTAGCTCTAACACTGATGATCCACCTACAAATGTGAACTGAGGTTCAAAAATAAAACATTTGAAAACGGACCATTTTCCACATTTCTGAAGCATGACGTAATGGGGGGTGTTATCTCTTTTGTCGAAAATCTGCCGTTTTTGCTTGAACATTAAATGCCTCCAAATCGTATTTAATTAACTTCCTGGGGTGAAGAAACTCTTTTTGAGAACTAAGAGTGAGTAAATTGGCCATTTTCATGCACTTTTATCCATTCCATAAATCTTGTGTTTAGGGCCCCTGGTAGCATGAAAATCACATTAAACATGCTAATTTTAGCTCTAACACTGATGATCAACCTACAAATGTGAACTGACGTTCAAAAGTAAAACATTTGAAAACGGACCATTTTCCACATTTCTGAAGCATGACGTAATGGGGGGGTGTTATCTCTTTTGTCGAAAATCAGCCGTTTTTGCTTGAACATTAAATGCCTCCAAATGGTATTTAATTAACTTCCCGGGGTGAAGAAACTCTTTTTGAGAACTCAGAGTGAGTAAATTGGCCATTTTCATGCACTTTTAACCATTCCATAAATCTTGTGTTTAGGGCCCCTGGAAGCATGAAAATCACTTTAAACATGCTAATTTTAGCTCTAACACTGATGATCAACCTACAAATGTGAACTGACGTTCAAAAATAAAACATTTGAAAACGGACTATTTTCCACATTTCTGAAGCATGACGTAATGGGGGGGTGTTATCTCTTTTGTCAAAAATCAGCCGTTTTTGATTGAACATTAAATTCCTCCAAATAGTATTTAATTCACTTCCCGAGCCCCTGGAAGCATGAAAATCACTTTAAACATGCTAATTTTAGCTCTAACACTGATGATCCACCTACAAATGTGAACTGACGTTCAAAAATAAAACATTTGAAAACGGACCATTTTCCACATTTCTGAAGCATGACGTAATGGGGGGTGTTATCTCTTTTGTCGAAAATCAGCCGTTTTTGCTTGAACATTAAATGCCTCCAAATCGTATTTAATTAACTTCCTGGGGTGAAGAAACTCTTTTTGAGAACTCAGAGTGAGTAAATTGGCCATTTTCATGCGCTTTTAACCATTCCATAAATCTTGTGTTTAGGGCCCCTGGTAGCATGAAAATCACTTTAAACATGCTAATTTTAGCTCTAACACTGATGATCAACCTACAAATGTGAACTGACGTTCAAAAATAAAACATTTGAAAACGGACTATTTTCCACATTTCTGAAGCATGACGTAATGGGGGGGTGTTATCTCTTTTGTCAAAAATCAGCCGTTTTTGATTGAACATTAAATTCCTCCAAATAGTATTTAATTCACTTCCCGAGCCCCTGGAAGCATGAAAATCACTTTAAACATGCTAATTTTAGCTCTAACACTGATGATCCACCTACAAATGTGAACTGACGTTAAAAAATAAAACATTTGAAAACGGACCATTTTCCACATTTCTGAATCATGACGTAATGGGGGGGTGTTATCTCTTTTGTCAAAAATCAGCCATTTTTGCTTGAACATTAAATGCCTCCAAATCGTATTTAATTAACTTCCCGGGGTGAAGAAACTCTTTTTGAGAACTCAGAGTGAGTAAATTGGCCATTTTCATGCACTTTTAACCATTCCATAAATCTTGTGTTTAGGGCCCCTGGAAGCATGAAAATCACTTTAAACATGCTAATTTTAGCTCTAACACTGATGATCAACCTACAAATGTGAACTGACGTTCAAAAATAAAACATTTGAAAACGGACCATTTTCCACATTTCTGAAGCATGACGTAATGGGGGGGTGTTATCTCTTTTGTCAAAAATCAGCCGTTTTTGATTGAACATTAAATTCCTCCAAATAGTATTTAATTCACTTCCCGAGCCCCTGGAAGCATGAAAATCACTTTAAACATGCTAATTTTAGCTCTAACACTGATGATCCACCTACAAATGTGAACTGACGTTCAAAAATAAAACATTTGAAAACGGACCCTTTTCCACATTTCTGAATCATGACGTAATGGGGGGGTGTTATCTCTTTTGTCGAAAATCAGCCATTTTTGCTTGAACATTAAATGCCTCCAAATCGTATTTAATTAACTTCCCGGGGTGAAGAAACTCTTTTTGAGAACTCAGAGTGAGTAAATTGGCCATTTTCATGCAATTTTAACCATTCCATAAATCTTGTGTTAGGGCCCCTGTAAGCATGAAAATCACTTTAAACATGCTAATTTTAGCTCTAACACTGATGATCAACCTACAAATGTGAACTGACGTTCAAAAATAAAACATTTGAAAACGGACCATTTTCCACATTTCTGAAGCATGACGTAATGGGGGGGTGTTATCTCTTTTGTCAAAAATCAGCCGTTTTTGCTTGAACATTAAATGCCTCCAAATGGTATTTAATTCACTTCCCGAGCCCCTGGAAGCATGAAAATCACTTTAAACATCCTAATTTTAGCTCTAACACTGATGATCCACTTACAAATGTGAACTGACGTTCAAAAATAAAACATTTGAAAACTGATCATTTTCCACATTTCTGAAGCATGACGTAAATGGGGGGGTGTTATCTCTTTCGTCGAAAATCAGCCATTTTTGCTTGAACATTAAATGCTTCCAAATGGTATTTAATTAACTTCCCAGGTAGAAGAAACCTTTTTTGAGAACTCAGAGTGAGTAAATTGGCCATTTTCATGCACTTTAAACCTTTCCATAAATCTTGTGTTTAGGGCCCCTGGAAGCATGAAAATCACTTTAAACATGCTAATTTTTAGCTCTAACACTGATGATCCACCTACAAATGTGAACTGACGTTCAAAAATAAAACATTTGAAAACGGACCAGTCTCCACATTTCTGAAGCATGATGTAATGGGGGGGTGTTATCTCTTTTGTAAAAAATCAGCCGTTTTTGCTTGAACATTAAATGCCTCCAAATGGTATTTAATTAACTTCCTGGGGTGAAGAAACCCTTTTTGAGTACTCAGAGTGAGTAAATTGGCCATTTTCATGCACTTTTAACCATTCCATAAATCTTGTGTTTAGGGCCCCTGGAAGCATGAAAATCACTTTAAACATGCTAATTTTAGCTCTAACACTGATGATCAACCTACAAATGTGAACTGACGTTCAAAAATAAAACATTTGAAAACAGACTATTTTCCACATTTCTGAAGCATGACGTAATGGGGGGGTGTTATCTCTTTTGTCAAAAATCAGCCGTTTTTGATTGAACATTAAATTCCTCCAAATAGTATTTAATTCACTTCCCAAGCCCCTGGAAGCATGAAAATCACTTTAAACATGCTAATTTTAGCTCTAACACTGATGATCCACCTACAAATGTGAACTGACGTTCAAAAATAAAACATTTGAAAACGGACCATTTTCCACATTTCTGAAGCATGACGTAATGGGGGGTGTTATCTCTTTTGTCGAAAATCTGCCGTTTTTGCTTGAACATTAAATGCCTCCAAATCGTATTTAATTAACTTCCTGGGGTGAAGAAACTCTTTTTGAGAACTCAGAGTGAGTAAATTGGCCATTTTCATGCACTTTTATCCATTCCATAAATCTTGTGTTTAGGGCCCCTGGTAGCATGAAAATCACATTAAACATGCTAATTTTAGCTCTAACACTGATGATCAACCTACAAATGTGAACTGACGTTCAAAAGTAAAACATTTGAAAACGGACCATTTTCCACATTTCTGAAGCATGACGTAATGGGGGGGTGTTATCTCTTTTGTCGAAAATCAGCCGTTTTTGCTTGAACATTAAATGCCTCCAAATGGTATTTAATTAACTTCCCGGGGTGAAGAAACTCTTTTTGAGAACTCAGAGTGAGTAAATTGGCCATTTTCATGCACTTTTAACCATTCCATAAATCTTGTGTTTAGGGCCCCTGGAAGCATGAAAATCACTTTAAACATGCTAATTTTAGCTATAACACTGATGATCAACCTACAAATGTGAACTGACGTTCAAAAATAAAACATTTGAAAACGGACTATTTTCCACATTTCTGAAGCATGACGTAATGGGGGGGGGTGTTATCTCTTTTGTCAAAAATCAGCCGTTTTTGATTGAACATTAAATTCCTCCAAATGGTATTTAATTCACTTCCCGAGCCCCTGGAAGCATGAAAATCACTTTAAACATGCTAATTTTAGCTCTAACACTGATGATCCACCTACAAATGTGAACTGACGTTCAAAAATAAAACATTTGAAAACGGACCATTTTCCACATTTCTGAAGCATGACGTAATGGGGGGGTGTTATCTCTTTTGTCAAAAATCAGCCGTTTTTGCTTGAACATTAAATGCCTCCAAATGGTATTTAATTCACTTCCCGAGCCCCTGGAAGCATGAAAATCACTTTAAACATGCTAATTTTAGCTCTAACACTGATGATCCACTTACAAATTTGAACTGACGTTCAAAAATAAAACATTTGAAAACTGATCATTTTCCACATTTCTGAAGCATGACGTAATGGGGGGGTGTTATCTCTTTCGTCGAAAATCAGCCATTTTTGCTTGAACATTATATGCTTCCAAATGGTATTTAATTAACTTCCCAGGTAGAAGAAACCTTTTTTGAGAACTCAGAGTGAGTAAATTGGCCATTTTCATGCACTTTAAACCTTTCCATAAATCTTGTGTTTAGAGCCCCTGGAAGCATGAAAATCACTTTAAACATGCTAATTTTTAGCTCTAACACTGATGATCCACCTACAAATGTGAACTGACGTTCAAAAATAAAACATTTGAAAACGGACCAGTCTCCACATTTCTGAAGCATGATGTAATGGGGGGGTGTTATCTCTTTTGTAAAAAATCAGCCGTTTTTGCTTGAACATTAAATGCCTCCAAATGGTATTTAATTAACTTCCTGGGGTGAAGAAACCCTTTTTGAGAACTCAGAGTGAGTAAATTGGCCATTTTCATGCACTTTTAACCATTCCATAAATCTTGTGTTTAGGGCCCCTGGAAGCATGAAAATCACTTTAAACATGCTAATTTTAGCTCTAACACTGATGATCAACTTACAAATGTGAACTGACGTTCAAAAATAAAACATTTGAAAACGGACTATTCTCCACATATATGAAGCATGATGTAATGGGGGGGAGTTATCTCTTTTGTCAAAAATCAGCCGTTTTTGATTGAACATTAAATTCCTCCAAATAGTATTTAATTCACTTCCCAAGCCCCTGGAAGCATGAAAATCACTTTAAAGATGCTAATTTTAGCTCTAACACTGATGATCCACCTACAAATGTGAACTGAGGTTCAAAAATAAAACATTTGAAAACGGACCATTTTCCACATTTCTGAAGCATGACGTAATGGGGGGTGTTATCTCTTTTGTCGAAAATCTGCCGTTTTTGCTTGAACATTAAATGCCTCCAAATCGTATTTAATTAACTTCCTGGGGTGAAGAAACTCTTTTTGAGAACTCAGAGTGAGTAAATTGGCCATTTTCATGCACTTTTATCCATTCCATAAATCTTGTGTTTAGGGCCCCTGGTAGCATGAAAATCACATTAAACATGCTAATTTTAGCTCTAACACTGATGATCAACCTACAAATGTGAACTGACGTTCAAAAGTAAAACATTTGAAAACGGACCATTTTCCACATTTCTGAAGCATGACGTAATGGGGGGGTGTTATCTCTTTTGTCGAAAATCAGCTGTTTTTGCTTGAACATTAAATGCCTCCAAATGGTATTTAATTAACTTCCCGGGGTGAAGAAACTCTTTTTGAGAACTCAGAGTGAGTAAATTGGCCATTTTCATGCACTTTTAACCATTCCATAAATCTTGTGTTTAGGGCCCCTGGAAGCATGAAAATCACTTTAAACATGCTAATTTTAGCTCTAACACTGATGATCAACCTACAAATGTGAACTGACGTTCAAAAATAAAACATTTGAAAACGGACTATTTTCCACATTTCTGAAGCATGACGTAATGGGGGGTGTTATCTCTTTTGTCAAAAATCAGCCGTTTTTGATTGAACATTAAATTCCTCCAAATAGTATTTAATTAACTTCCCGGGGTGAAGAAACTCTTTTTGAGAACTCAGAGTGAGTAAATTGGCCATTTTCATGCACTTTTAACCATTCCATAAATCTTGTGTTTAGGGCCCCTGGAAGCATGAAAATCACTTTAAACATGCTAATTTTAGCTCTAACACTGATGATCAACCTACAAATGTGAACTGACGTTCAAAAATAAAACATTTGAAAACGGACCATTTTCCACATTTCTGAATCATGACGTAATGGGGGGGTGTTATCTCTTTTGTCAAAAATCAGCCATTTTTGCTTGAACATTAAATGCCTCCAAATAGTATTTAATTCACTTCCCGAGCCCCTGGAAGCATGAAAATCACTTTAAACATGCTAATTTTAGCTCTAACACTGATGATCCACCTACAAATGTGAACTGACGTTCAAAAATAAAACATTTGAAAACGGACCCTTTTCCACATTTCTGAAGCATGACGTAATGGGGGGTGTTATCTCTTTTGTCGAAAATCAGCCGTTTTTGCTTGAACATTAAATGCCTCCAAATCGTATTTAATTAACTTCCCGGGGTGAAGAAACTCTTTTTGAGAACTCAGAGTGAGTAAATTGGCCATTTTCATGCACTTTTAACCATTCCATAAATCTTGTGTTTAGGGCCCCTGGAAGCATGAAAATCACTTTAAACATGCTAATTTTAGCTCTAACACTGATGATCAACCTACAAATGTGAACTGACGTTCAAAAATAAAACATTTGAAAACGGACCATTTTCCACATTTCTGAAGCATGACGTAATGGGGGGGTGTTATCTCTTTTGTCAAAAATCAGCCGTTTTTGCTTGAACATTAAATGCCTCCAAATGGTATTTAATTCACTTCCCGAGCCCCTGGAAGCATGAAAATCACTTTAAACATGCTAATTTTAGCTCTAACACTGATGATCCACTTACAAATGTGAACTGACGTTCAAAAATAAAACATTTGAAAACTGATCATTTTCCACATTTCTGAAGCATGACGTAATGGGGGGGTGTTATCTCTTTCGTCGAAAATCAGCCATTTTTGCTTGAACATTAAATGCTTCCAAATGGTATTTAATTAACTTCCCAGGTAGAAGAAACCTTTTTTGAGAACTCAGAGTGAGTAAATTGGCCATTTTCATGCACTTTAAACCTTTCCATAAATCTTGTGTTTAGGGCCCCTGGAAGCATGAAAATCACTTTAAACATGCTAATTTTTAGCTCTAACACTGATGATCCACCTACAAATGTGAACTGACGTTCAAAAATAAAACATTTGAAAACGGACCAGTCTCCACATTTCTGAAGCATGATGTAATGGGGGGGTGTTATCTCTTTTGTAAAAAATCAGCCGTTTTTGCTTGAACATTAAATGCCTCCAAATGGTATTTAATTAACTTCCTGGGGTGAAGAAACCCTTTTTGAGAACTCAGAGTGAGTAAATTGGCCATTTTCATGCACTTTTAACCATTCCATAAATCTTGTGTTTAGGGCCCCTGGAAGCATGAAAATCACTTTAAACATGCTAATTTTAGCTCTAACACTGATGATCAACCTACAAATGTGAACTGACGTTCAAAAATAAAACATTTGAAAACGGACTATTTTCCACATTTCTGAAGCATGACGTAATGGGGGGGGTGTTATCTCTTTTGTCAAAAATCAGCAGTTTTTGATTGAACATTAAATTCCTCCAAATAGTATTTAATTCACTTCCCAAGCCCCTGGAAGCATGAAAATCACTTTAAACATGCTAATTTTAGCTCTAACACTGATGATCCACCTACAAATGTGAACTGACGTTCAAAAATAAAACATTTGAAAACGGACCATTTTCCACATTTCTGAAGCATGACGTAATGGGGGGTGTTATCTCTTTTGTCGAAAATCTGCCGTTTTTGCTTGAACATTAAATGCCTCCAAATCGTATTTAATTAACTTCCTGGGGTGAAGAAACTCTTTTTGAGAACTCAGAGTGAGTAAATTGGCCATTTTCATGCACTTTTAACCATTCCATAAATCTTGTGTTTAGGGCCCCTGGTAGCATGAAAATCACTTTAAACATGCTAATTTTAGCTCTAACACTGATGATCAACCTACAAATGTGAACTGACGTTCAAAAATAAAACATTTGAAAACGGACTATTTTCCACATTTCTGAAGCATGACGTAATGGGGGGGTGTTATCTCTTTTGTCAAAAATCAGCCGTTTTTGATTGAACATTAAATTCCTCCAAATAGTATTTAATTCACTTCCCGAGCCCCTGGAAGCATGAAAATCACTTTAAACATGCTAATTTTAGCTCTAACACTGATGATCCACCTACAAATGTGAACTGACGTTCAAAAATAAAACATTTGAAAACGGACCATTTTCCACATTTCTGAATCATGACGTAATGGGGGGGTGTTATCTCTTTTGTCGAAAATCAGCCATTTTTGCTTGAACATTAAATGCCTCCAAATCGTATTTAATTAACTTCCCGGGGTGAAGAAACTCTTTTTGAGAACTCAGAGTGAGTAAATTGGCCATTTTCATGCACTTTTAACCATTCCATAAATCTTGTGTTTAGGGCCCCTGGAAGCATGAAAATCACTTTAAACATGCTAATTTTAGCTCTAACACTGATGATCAACCTACAAATGTGAACTGACGTTCAAAAATAAAACATTTGAAAACGGACCATTTTCCACATTTCTGAAGCATGACGTAATGGGGGGGTGTTATCTCTTTTGTCAAAAATCAGCCGTTTTTGATTGAACATTAAATTCCTCCAAATAGTATTTAATTCACTTCCCGAGCCCCTGGAAGCATGAAAATCACTTTAAACATGCTAATTTTAGCTCTAACACTGATGATCCACCTACAAATGTGAACTGACGTTCAAAAATAAAACATTTGAAAACGGACCCTTTTCCACATTTCTGAATCATGACGTAATGGGGGGGTGTTATCTCTTTTGTCGAAAATCAGCCATTTTTGCTTGAACATTAAATGCCTCCAAATCGTATTTAATTAACTTCCCGGGGTGAAGAAACTCTTTTTGAGAACTCAGAGTGAGTAAATTGGCCATTTTCATGCACTTTTAACCATTCCATAAATCTTGTGTTTAGGGCCCCTGGAAGCATGAAAATCACTTTAAACATGCTAATTTTAGCTCTAACACTGATGATCAACCTACAAATGTGAACTGACGTTCAAAAATAAAACATTTGAAAACGGACCATTTTCCACATTTCTGAAGCATGACGTAATGGGGGGGTGTTATCTCTTTTGTAAAAAATCAGCCGTTTTTGCTTGAACATTAAATGCCTCCAAATGGTATTTAATTAACTTCCTGGGGTGAAGAAACCCTTTTTGAGAACTCAGAGTGAGTAAATTGGCCATTTTCATGCACTTTTAACCATTCCATAAATCTTGTGTTTAGGGCCCCTGGAAGCATGAAAATCACTTTAAACATGCTAATTTTAGCTCTAACACTGATGATCAACCTACAAATGTGAACTGACGTTCAAAAATAAAACATTTGAAAACGGACTATTTTCCACATTTCTGAAGCATGACGTAATGGGGGGGTGTTATCTCTTTTGTCAAAAATCAGCCGTTTTTGATTGAACATTAAATTCCTCCAAATAGTATTTAATTCACTTCCCAAGCCCCTGGAAGCATGAAAATCACTTTAAACATGCTAATTTTAGCTCTAACACTGATGATCCACCTACAAATGTGAACTGACGTTCAAAAATAAAACATTTGAAAACGGACCATTTTCCACATTTCTGAAGCATGACGTAATGGGGGGTGTTATCTCTTTTGTCGAAAATCTGCCGTTTTTGCTTGAACATTAAATGCCTCCAAATCGTATTTAATTAACTTCCTGGGGTGAAGAAACTCTTTTTGAGAACTCAGAGTGAGTAAATTGGCCATTTTCATGCACTTTTATCCATTCCATAAATCTTGTGTTTAGGGCCCCTGGTAGCATGAAAATCACATTAAACATGCTAATTTTAGCTCTAACACTGATGATCAACCTACAAATGTGAACTGACGTTCAAAAGTAAAACATTTGAAAACGGACCATTTTCCACATTTCTGAAGCATGACGTAATGGGGGGGTGTTATCTCTTTTGTCGAAAATCAGCCGTTTTTGCTTGAACATTAAATGCCTCCAAATGGTATTTAATTAACTTCCCGGGGTGAAGAAACTCTTTTTGAGAACTCAGAGTGAGTAAATTGGCCATTTTCATGCACTTTTAACCATTCCATAAATCTTGTGTTTAGGGCCCCTGGAAGCATGAAAATCACTTTAAACATGCTAATTTTAGCTCTAACACTGATGATCAACCTACAAATGTGAACTGACGTTCAAAAATAAAACATTTGAAAACGGACTATTTTCCACATTTCTGAAGCATGACGTAATGGGGGGGGGTGTTATCTCTTTTGTCAAAAATCAGCCGTTTTTGATTGAACATTAAATTCCTCCAAATGGTATTTAATTCACTTCCCGAGCCCCTGGAAGCATGAAAATCACTTTAAACATGCTAATTTTAGCTCTAACACTGATGATCCACCTACAAATGTGAACTGACGTTCAAAAATAAAACATTTGAAAACGGACCATTTTCCACATTTCTGAAGCATGACGTAATGGGGGGTGTTATCTCTTTTGTCGAAAATCAGCCGTTTTTGCTTGAACATTAAATGCCTCCAAATCGTATTTAATTAACTTCCTGGGGTGAAGAAACTCTTTTTGAGAACTCAGAGTGAGTAAATTGGCCATTTTCATGCACTTTTAACCATTCCATAAATCTTGTGTTTAGGGCCCCTGGAAGCATGAAAATCACTTTAAACATGCTAATTTTAGCTCTAACACTGATGATCAACCTACAAATGTGAACTGACGTTCAAAAATAAAACATTTGAAAACGGACCATTTTCCACATTTCTGAAGCATGACGTAATGGGGGGGTGTTATCTCTTTTGTCAAAAATCAGCCGTTTTTGATTGAACATTAAATTCCTCCAAATAGTATTTAATTCACTTCCCGAGCCCCTGGAAGCATGAAAATCACTTTAAACATGCTAATTTTAGCTCTAACACTGATGATCCACCTACAAATGTGAACTGACGTTCAAAAATAAAACATTTGAAAACGGACCCTTTTCCACATTTCTGAATCATGACGTAATGGGGGGGTGTTATCTCTTTTGTCGAAAATCAGCCATTTTTGCTTGAACATTAAATGCCTCCAAATCGTATTTAATTAAGTTCCCGGGGTGAAGAAACTCTTTTTGAGAACTCAGAGTGAGTAAATTGGCCATTTTCATGCACTTTTAACCATTCCATAAATCTTGTGTTTAGGGCCCCTGGAAGCATGAAAATCACTTTAAACATGCTAATTTTAGCTCTAACACTGATGATCAACCTACAAATGTGAACTGACGTTCAAAAATAAAACATTTGAAAATGGACCATTTTCCACATTTCTGAAGCATGACGTAATGGGGGGGTGTTATCTCTTTTGTCAAAAATCAGCCGTTTTTGCTTGAACATTAAATGCCTCCAAATGGTATTTAATTCACCTCCCGAGCCCCTGGAAGCATGAAAATCACTTTAAACATGCTAATTTTAGCTCTAACACTGATGATCCACTTACAAATGTGAACTGACGTTCAAAAATAAAACATTTGAAAACTGATCATTTTCCACATTTCTGAAGCATGACGTAATGGGGGGGTGTTATCTCTTTCGTCGAAAATCAGCCATTTTTGCTTGAACATTAAATGCTTCCAAATGGTATTTAATTAACTTCCCAGGTAGAAGAAACCTTTTTTGAGAACTCAGAGTGAGTAAATTGGCCATTTTCATGCACTTTAAACCTTTCCATAAATCTTGTGTTTAGGGCCCCTGGAAGCATGAAAATCACTTTAAACATGCTAATTTTTAGCTCTAACAATGATGATCCACCTACAAATGTGAACTGACGTTCAAAAATAAAACATTTGAAAACGGACCAGTCTCCACATTTCTGAAGCATGATGTAATGGGGGGGTGTTATCTCTTTTGTAAAAAATCAGCCGTTTTTGCTTGAACATTAAATGCCTCCAAATGGTATTTAATTAACTTCCTGGGGTGAAGAAACCCTTTTTGAGAACTCAGAGTGAGTAAATTGGCCATTTTCATGCACTTTTAACCATTCCATAAATCTTGTGTTTAGGGCCCCTGGAAGCATGAAAATCACTTTAAACATGCTAATTTTAGCTCTAACACTGATGATCAACCTACAAATGTGAACTGACGTTCAAAAATAAAACATTTGAAAACGGACTATTTTCCACATTTCTGAAGCATGACGTAATGGGGGGCTGTTATCTCTTTTGTCAAAAATCAGCCGTTTTTGATTGAACATTAAATTCCTCCAAATAGTATTTAATTCACTTCCCAAGCCCCTGGAAGCATGAAAATCACTTTAAACATGCTAATTTTAGCTCTAACACTGATGATCCACCTACAAATGTGAACTGACGTTCAAAAATAAAACATTTGAAAACGGACCATTTTCCACATTTCTGAAGCATGACGTAATGGGGGATGTTATCTCTTTTGTCGAAAATCTGCCGTTTTTGCTTGAACATTAAATGCCTCCAAATCGTATTTAATTAACTTCCTGGGGTGAAGAAACTCTTTTTGAGAACTCAGAGTGAGTAAATTGGCCATTTTCATGCACTTTTATCCATTCCATAAATCTTGTGTTTAGGGCCCCTGGTAGCATGAAAATCACATTAAACATGCTAATTTTAGCTCTAACACTGATGATCAACCTACAAATGTGAACTGACGTTCAAAAGTAAAACATTTGAAAACGGACCATTTTCCACATTTCTGAAGCATGACTTAATGGGGGGGTGTTATCTCTTTTGTCGAAAATCAGCCGTTTTTGCTTGAACATTAAATGCCTCCAAATGGTATTTAATTAACTTCCCGGGGTGAAGAAACTCTTTTTGAGAACTCAGAGTGAGTAAATTGGCCATTTTCATGCACTTTTAACCATTCCATAAATCTTGTGTTTAGGGCCCCCGGGAAGCATGAAAATCACTTTAAACATGCTAATTTTAGCTCTAACACTGATGATCAACCTACAAATGTGAACTGACGTTCAAAAATAAAACATTTGAAAACGGACTATTTTCCACATTTCTGAAGCATGACGTAATGGGGGGTTGTTATCTCTTTTGTCAAAAATCAGCCGTTTTTGATTGAACATTAAATTCCTCCAAATAGTATTTAATTCACTTCCCGAGCCCCTGGAAGCATGAAAATCACTTTAAACATGCTAATTTTAGCTCTAACACTGATGATCCACCTACAAATGTGAACTGACGTTCAAAAATAAAACATTTGAAAACGGACCATTTTCCACATTTCTGAAGCATGACGTAATGGGGGGTGTTATCTCTTTTGTCGAAAATCAGCCGTTTTTGCTTGAACATTAAATGCCTCCAAATCGTATTTAATTAACTTCCTGGGGTGAAGAAACTCTTTTTGAGAACTCAGAGTGAGTAAATTGGCCATTTTCATGCACTTTTAACCATTCCATAAATCTTGTGTTTAGGGCCCCTGGTAGCATGAAAATCACTTTAAACATGCTAATTTTAGCTCTAACACTGATGATCAACCTACAAATGTGAACTGACGTTCAAAAATAAAACATTTGAAAACGGACTATTTTCCACATTTCTGAAGCATGACGTAATGGGGGGGTGTTATCTCTTTCGTCGAAAATCAGCCATTTTTGCTTGAACATTAAATGCTTCCAAATGGTATTTAATTAACTTCCCAGGTAGAAGAAACCTTTTTTGAGAACTCAGAGTGAGTAAATTGGCCATTTTCATGCACTTTAAACCTTTCCATAAATCTTGTGTTTAGGGCCCCTGGAAGCATGAAAATCACTTTAAACATGCTAATTTTTAGCTCTAACACTGATGATCCACCTACAAATGTGAACTGACGTTCAAAAATAAAACATTTGAAAACGGACCAGTCTCCACATTTCTGAAGCATGATGTAATGGGGGGGTGTTATCTCTTTTGTAAAAAATCAGCCGTTTTTGCTTGAACATTAAATGCCTCCAAATGGTATTTAATTAACTTCCTGGGGTGAAGAAACCCTTTTTGAGAACTCAGAGTGAGTAAATTGGCCATTTTCATGCACTTTTAACCATTCCATAAATCTTGTGTTTAGGGCCCCTGGAAGCATGAAAATCACTTTAAACATGCTAATTTTAGCTCTAACACTGATGATCAACCTACAAATGTGAACTGACGTTCAAAAATAAAACATTTGAAAACGGACTATTTTCCACATTTCTGAAGCATGACGTAATGGGGGGGTGTTATCTCTTTTGTCAAAAATCAGCCGTTTTTGATTGAACAATAAATTCCTCCAAATAGTATTTAATTCACTTCCCAAGCCCCTGGAAGCATGAAAATCACTTTAAACATGCTAATTTTAGCTCTAACACTGATGATCATCCCTACAAATGTGAACTGACGTTCAAAAATAAAACATTTGAAAACGGACCATTTTCCACATTTCTGAAGCATGACGTAATGGGGGGTGTTATCTCTTTTGTCGAAAATCTGCCGTTTTTGCTTGAACATTAAATGCCTCCAAATCGTATTTAATTAACTTCCTGGGGTGAAGAAACTCTTTTTGAGAACTCAGAGTGAGTAAATTGGCCATTTTCATGCACTTTTATCCATTCCATAAATCTTGTGTTTAGGGCCCCTGGTAGCATGAAAATCACATTAAACATGCTAATTTTAGCTCTAACACTGATGATCAACCTACAAATGTGAACTGACGTTCAAAAGTAAAACATTTGAAAACGGACCATTTTCCACATTTCTGAAGCATGACGTAATGGGGGGGTGTTATCTCTTTTGTCGAAAATCAGCCGTTTTTGCTTGAACATTAAATGCCTCCAAATGGTATTTAATTAACTTCCCGGGGTGAAGAAACTCTTTTTGAGAACTCAGAGTGAGTAAATTGGCCATTTTCATGCACTTTTAACCATTCCATAAATCTTGTGTTTAGGGCCCCTGGAAGCATGAAAATCACTTTAAACATGCTAATTTTAGCTCTAACACTGATGATCAACCTACAAATGTGAACTGACGTTCAAAAATAAAACATTTGAAAACGGACTATTTTCCACATTTCTGAAGCATGACGTAATGGGGGGGGTGTTATCTCTTTTGTCAAAAATCAGCCGTTTTTGATTGAACATTAAATTCCTCCAAATAGTATTTAATTCACTTCCCGAGCCCCTGGAAGCATGAAAATCACTTTAAACATGCTAATTTTAGCTCTAACACTGATGATCCACCTACAAATGTGAACTGACGTTCAAAAATAAAACATTTGAAAACGGACCATTTTCCACATTTCTGAAGCATGACGTAATGGGGGGTGTTATCTCTTTTGTCGAAAATCAGCCGTTTTTGCTTGAACATTAAATGCCTCCAAATCGTATTTAATTAACTTCCTGGGGTGAAGAAACTCTTTTTGAGAACTCAGAGTGAGTAAATTGGCCATTTTCATGCACTTTTAACCATTCCATAAATCTTGTGTTTAGGGCCCCTGGTAGCATGAAAATCACTTTAAACATGCTAATTTTAGCTCTAACACTGATGATCAACCTACAAATGTGAACTGACGTTCAAAAATAAAACATTTGAAAACGGACTATTTTCCACATTTCTGAAGCATGACGTAATGGGGGGGTGTTATCTCTTTTGTCAAAAATCAGCCGTTTTTGATTGAACATTAAATTCCTCCAAATAGTATTTAATTCACTTCCCGAGCCCCTGGAAGCATGAAAATCACTTTAAACATGCTAATTTTAGCTCTAACACTGATGATCCACCTACAAATGTGAACTGACGTTCAAAAATAAAACATTTGAAAACGGACCCTTTTCCACATTTCTGAATCATGACGTAATGGGGGGGTGTTATCTCTTTTGTCGAAAATCAGCCATTTTTGCTTGAACATTAAATGCCTCCAAATCGTATTTAATTAACTTCCCGGGGTGAAGAAACTCTTTTTGAGAACTCAGAGTGAGTAAATTGGCCATTTTCATGCACTTTTAACCATTCCATAAATCTTGTGTTTAGGGCCCCTGAAAGCATGAAAATCACTTTAAACATGCTAATTTTAGCTCTAACACTGATGATCAACCTACAAATGTGAACTGACGTTCAAAAATAAAACATTTGAAAACGGACCATTTTCCACATTTCTGAAGCATGACGTAATGGGGGGGTGTTATCTCTTTTGTCAAAAATCAGCCGTTTTTGCTTGAACATTAAATGCCTCCAAATGGTATTTAATTCACTTCCCGAGCCCCTGGAAGCATGAAAATCACTTTAAACATGCTAATTTTAGCTCTAACACTGATGATCCACTTACAAATGTGAACTGACGTTCAAAAATAAAACATTTGAAAACTGATCATTTTCCACATTTCTGAAGCATGACATAATGGGGGGGTGTTATCTCTTTCGTCGAAAATCAGCCATTTTTGCTTGAACATTAAATGCTTCCAAATGGTATTTAATTAACTTCCCAGGTAGAAGAAACCTTTTTTGAGAACTCAGAGTGAGTAAATTGGCCATTTTCATGCACTTTAAACCTTTCCATAAATCTTGTGTTTAGGGCCCCTGGAAGCATGAAAATCACTTTAAACATGCTAATTTTTAGCTCTAACACTGATGATCCACCTACAAATGTGAACTGACGTTCAAAAATAAAACATTTGAAAACGGACTATTTTCCACATTTCTGAAGCATGACGTAATGGGGGGGGTGTTATCTCTTTTGTCGAAAATCAGCCGTTTTTGCTTGAACATTAAATGCCTCCAAATGGTATTTAATTAACTTCCCGGGGTGATGAAACTCTTTTTGAGAACTCAGAGTGAGTAAATTGGCCATTTTCATGCACTTTTAACCATTCCATAAATCTTGTGTTTAGGGCCCCTGGAAGCATGAAAATCACTTTAAACATGCTAATTTTAGCTCTAACACTGATGATCAACCTACAAATGTGAACTGACGTTCAAAAATAAAACATTTGAAAACGGACTATTTTCCACATTTCTGAAGCATGACGTAATGGGGGGGGGTTATCTCTTTTGTCAAAAATCAGCCGTTTTTGATTGAACATTAAATTCCTCCAAATAGTATTTAATTCACTTCCCGAGCCCCTGGAAGCATGAAAATCACTTTAAACATGCTAATTTTTAGCTCTAACAATGATGATCCACCTACAAATGTGAACTGACGTTCAAAAATAAAACATTTGAAAACGGACCAGTCTCCACATTTCTGAAGCATGATGTAATGGGGGGGTGTTATCTCTTTTGTAAAAAATCAGCCGTTTTTGCTTGAACATTAAATGCCTCCAAATGGTATTTAATTAACTTCCTGGGGTGAAGAAACCCTTTTTGAGAACTCAGAGTGAGTAAATTGGCCATTTTCATGCACTTTTAACCATTCCATAAATCTTGTGTTTAGGGCCCCTGGAAGCATGAAAATCACTTTAAACATGCTAATTTTAGCTCTAACACTGATGATCAACCTACAAATGTGAACTGACGTTCAAAAATAAAACATTTGAAAACGGACTATTTTCCACATTTCTGAAGCATGACGTAATGGGGGGTGTTATCTCTTTTGTCAAAAATCAGCCGTTTTTGATTGAACATTAAATTCCTCCAAATAGTATTTAATTCACTTCCCAAGCCCCTGGAAGCATGAAAATCACTTTAAACATGCTAATTTTAGCTCTAACACTGATGATCCACCTACAAATGTGAACTGACGTTCAAAAATAAAACATTTGAAAACGGACCATTTTCCACATTTCTGAAGCATGACGTAATGGGGGATGTTATCTCTTTTGTCGAAAATCTGCCGTTTTTGCTTGAACATTAAATGCCTCCAAATCGTATTTAATTAACTTCCTGGGGTGAAGAAACTCTTTTTGAGAACTCAGAGTGAGTAAATTGGCCATTTTCATGCACTTTTATCCATTCCATAAATCTTGTGTTTAGGGCCCCTGGTAGCATGAAAATCACATTAAACATGCTAATTTTAGCTCTAACACTGATGATCAACCTACAAATGTGAACTGACGTTCAAAAGTAAAACATTTGAAAACGGACCATTTTCCACATTTCTGAAGCATGACTTAATGGGGGGGTGTTATCTCTTTTGTCGAAAATCAGCCGTTTTTGCTTGAACATTAAATGCCTCCAAATGGTATTTAATTAACTTCCCGGGGTGAAGAAACTCTTTTTGAGAACTCAGAGTGAGTAAATTGGCCATTTTCATGCACTTTTAACCATTCCATAAATCTTGTGTTTAGGGCCCCCGGGAAGCATGAAAATCACTTTAAACATGCTAATTTTAGCTCTAACACTGATGATCAACCTACAAATGTGAACTGACGTTCAAAAATAAAACATTTGAAAACGGACTATTTTCCACATTTCTGAAGCATGACGTAATGGGGGGTTGTTATCTCTTTTGTCAAAAATCAGCCGTTTTTGATTGAACATTAAATTCCTCCAAATAGTATTTAATTCACTTCCCGAGCCCCTGGAAGCATGAAAATCACTTTAAACATGCTAATTTTAGCTCTAACACTGATGATCCACCTACAAATGTGAACTGACGTTCAAAAATAAAACATTTGAAAACGGACCATTTTCCACATTTCTGAAGCATGACGTAATGGGGGGTGTTATCTCTTTTGTCGAAAATCAGCCGTTTTTGCTTGAACATTAAATGCCTCCAAATCGTATTTAATTAACTTCCTGGGGTGAAGAAACTCTTTTTGAGAACTCAGAGTGAGTAAATTGGCCATTTTCATGCACTTTTAACCATTCCATAAATCTTGTGTTTAGGGCCCCTGGTAGCATGAAAATCACTTTAAACATGCTAATTTTAGCTCTAACACTGATGATCAACCTACAAATGTGAACTGACGTTCAAAAATAAAACATTTGAAAACGGACTATTTTCCACATTTCTGAAGCATGACGTAATGGGGGGGTGTTATCTCTTTCGTCGAAAATCAGCCATTTTTGCTTGAACATTAAATGCTTCCAAATGGTATTTAATTAACTTCCCAGGTAGAAGAAACCTTTTTTGAGAACTCAGAGTGAGTAAATTGGCCATTTTCATGCACTTTAAACCTTTCCATAAATCTTGTGTTTAGGGCCCCTGGAAGCATGAAAATCACTTTAAACATGCTAATTTTTAGCCTAACACTGATGATCCACCTACAAATGTGAACTGACGTTCAAAAATAAAACATTTGAAAACGGACCAGTCTCCACATTTCTGAAGCATGATGTAATGGGGGGGTGTTATCTCTTTTGTAAAAAATCAGCCGTTTTTGCTTGAACATTAAATGCCTCCAAATGGTATTTAATTAACTTCCTAGGGTGAAGAAACCCTTTTTGAGAACTCAGAGTGAGTAAATTGGCCATTTTCATGCACTTTTAACCATTCCATAAATCTTGTGTTTAGGGCCCCTGGAAGCATGAAAATCACTTTAAACATGCTAATTTTAGCTCTAACACTGATGATCAACCTACAAATGTGAACTGACGTTCAAAAATAAAACATTTGAAAACGGACTATTTTCCACATTTCTGAAGCATGACGTAATGGGGGGTTGTTATCTCTTTTGTCAAAAATCAGCCGTTTTTGATTGAACATTAAATTCCTCCAAATAGTATTTAATTCACTTCCCGAGCCCCTGGAAGCATGAAAATCACTTTAAACATGCTAATTTTAGCTCTAACACTGATGATCCACCTACAAATGTGAACTGACGTTCAAAAATAAAACATTTGAAAACGGACCATTTTCCACATTTCTGAAGCATGACGTAATGGGGGGTGTTATCTCTTTTGTCGAAAATCAGCCGTTTTTGCTTGAACATTAAATGCCTCCAAATCGTATTTAATTAACTTCCTGGGGTGAAGAAACTCTTTTTGAGAACTCAGAGTGAGTAAATTGGCCATTTTCATGCACTTTTAACCATTCCATAAATCTTGTGTTTAGGGCCCCTGGTAGCATGAAAATCACTTTAAACATGCTAATTTTAGCTCTAACACTGATGATCAACCTACAAATGTGAACTGACGTTCAAAAATAAAACATTTGAAAACGGACTATTTTCCACATTTCTGAAGCATGACGTAATGGGGGGGTGTTATCTCTTTCGTCGAAAATCAGCCATTTTTGCTTGAACATTAAATGCTTCCAAATGGTATTTAATTAACTTCCCAGGTAGAAGAAACCTTTTTTGAGAACTCAGAGTGAGTAAATTGGCCATTTTCATGCACTTTAAACCTTTCCATAAATCTTGTGTTTAGGGCCCCTGGAAGCATGAAAATCACTTTAAACATGCTGATTTTTAGCCTAACACTGATGATCCACCTACAAATGTGAACTGACGTTCAAAAATAAAACATTTGAAAACGGACCAGTCTCCACATTTCTGAAGCATGATGTAATGGGGGGGTGTTATCTCTTTTGTAAAAAATCAGCCGTTTTTGCTTGAACATTAAATGCCTCCAAATGGTATTTAATTAACTTCCTAGGGTGAAGAAACCCTTTTTGAGAACTCAGAGTGAGTAAATTGGCCATTTTCATGCACTTTTAACCATTCCATAAATCTTGTGTTTAGGGCCCCTGGAAGCATGAAAATCACTTTAAACATGCTAATTTTAGCTCTAACACTGATGATCAACCTACAAATGTGAACTGACGTTCAAAAATAAAACATTTGAAAACGGACTATTTTCCACATTTCTGAAGCATGACGTAATGGGGGGGTGTTATCTCTTTTGTCAAAAATCAGCCGTTTTTGATTGAACAATAAATTCCTCCAAATAGTATTTAATTCACTTCCCAAGCCCCTGGAAGCATGAAAATCACTTTAAACATGCTAATTTTAGCTCTAACACTGATGATCATCCCTACAAATGTGAACTGACGTTCAAAAATAAAACATTTGAAAACGGACCATTTTCCACATTTCTGAAGCATGACGTAATGGGGGGTGTTATCTCTTTTGTCGAAAATCTGCCGTTTTTGCTTGAACATTAAATGCCTCCAAATCGTATTTAATTAACTTCCTGGGGTGAAGAAACTCTTTTTGAGAACTCAGAGTGAGTAAATTGGCCATTTTCATGCACTTTTATCCATTCCATAAATCTTGTGTTTAGGGCCCCTGGTAGCATGAAAATCACATTAAACATGCTAATTTTAGCTCTAACACTGATGATCAACCTACAAATGTGAACTGACGTTCAAAAGTAAAACATTTGAAAACGGACCATTTTCCACATTTCTGAAGCATGACGTAATGGGGGGGTGTTATCTCTTTTGTCGAAAATCAGCCGTTTTTGCTTGAACATTAAATGCCTCCAAATGGTATTTAATTAACTTCCCGGGGTGAAGAAACTCTTTTTGAGAACTCAGAGTGAGTAAATTGGCCATTTTCATGCACTTTTAACCATTCCATAAATCTTGTGTTTAGGGCCCCTGGAAGCATGAAAATCACTTTAAACATGCTAATTTTAGCTCTAACACTGATGATCAACCTACAAATGTGAACTGACGTTCAAAAATAAAACATTTGAAAACGGACTATTTTCCACATTTCTGAAGCATGACGTAATGGGGGGGGTGTTATCTCTTTTGTCAAAAATCAGCCGTTTTTGATTGAACATTAAATTCCTCCAAATAGTATTTAATTCACTTCCCGAGCCCCTGGAAGCATGAAAATCACTTTAAACATGCTAATTTTAGCTCTAACACTGATGATCCACCTACAAATGTGAACTGACGTTCAAAAATAAAACATTTGAAAACGGACCATTTTCCACATTTCTGAAGCATGACGTAATGGGGGGTGTTATCTCTTTTGTCGAAAATCAGCCGTTTTTGCTTGAACATTAAATGCCTCCAAATCGTATTTAATTAACTTCCTGGGGTGAAGAAACTCTTTTTGAGAACTCAGAGTGAGTAAATTGGCCATTTTCATGCACTTTTAACCATTCCATAAATCTTGTGTTTAGGGCCCCTGGTAGCATGAAAATCACTTTAAACATGCTAATTTTAGCTCTAACACTGATGATCAACCTACAAATGTGAACTGACGTTCAAAAATAAAACATTTGAAAACGGACTATTTTCCACATTTCTGAAGCATGACGTAATGGGGGGGTGTTATCTCTTTTGTCAAAAATCAGCCGTTTTTGATTGAACATTAAATTCCTCCAAATAGTATTTAATTCACTTCCCGAGCCCCTGGAAGCATGAAAATCACTTTAAACATGCTAATTTTAGCTCTAACACTGATGATCCACCTACAAATGTGAACTGACGTTCAAAAATAAAACATTTGAAAACGGACCCTTTTCCACATTTCTGAATCATGACGTAATGGGGGGGTGTTATCTCTTTTGTCGAAAATCAGCCATTTTTGCTTGAACATTAAATGCCTCCAAATCGTATTTAATTAACTTCCCGGGGTGAAGAAACTCTTTTTGAGAACTCAGAGTGAGTAAATTGGCCATTTTCATGCACTTTTAACCATTCCATAAATCTTGTGTTTAGGGCCCCTGAAAGCATGAAAATCACTTTAAACATGCTAATTTTAGCTCTAACACTGATGATCAACCTACAAATGTGAACTGACGTTCAAAAATAAAACATTTGAAAACGGACCATTTTCCACATTTCTGAAGCATGACGTAATGGGGGGGTGTTATCTCTTTTGTCAAAAATCAGCCGTTTTTGCTTGAACATTAAATGCCTCCAAATGGTATTTAATTCACTTCCCGAGCCCCTGGAAGCATGAAAATCACTTTAAACATGCTAATTTTAGCTCTAACACTGATGATCCACTTACAAATGTGAACTGACGTTCAAAAATAAAACATTTGAAAACTGATCATTTTCCACATTTCTGAAGCATGACGTAATGGGGGGGTGTTATCTCTTTCGTCGAAAATCAGCCATTTTTGCTTGAACATTAAATGCTTCCAAATGGTATTTAATTAACTTCCCAGGTAGAAGAAACCTTTTTTGAGAACTCAGAGTGAGTAAATTGGCCATTTTCATGCACTTTAAACCTTTCCATAAATCTTGTGTTTAGGGCCCCTGGAAGCATGAAAATCACTTTAAACATGCTAATTTTTAGCTCTAACACTGATGATCCACCTACAAATGTGAACTGACGTTCAAAAATAAAACATTTGAAAACGGACTATTTTCCACATTTCTGAAGCATGACGTAATGGGGGGGGTGTTATCTCTTTTGTCGAAAATCAGCCGTTTTTGCTTGAACATTAAATGCCTCCAAATGGTATTTAATTAACTTCCCGGGGTGATGAAACTCTTTTTGAGAACTCAGAGTGAGTAAATTGGCCATTTTCATGCACTTTTAACCATTCCATAAATCTTGTGTTTAGGGCCCCTGGAAGCATGAAAATCACTTTAAACATGCTAATTTTAGCTCTAACACTGATGATCAACCTACAAATGTGAACTGACGTTCAAAAATAAAACATTTGAAAACGGACTATTTTCCACATTTCTGAAGCATGACGTAATGGGGGGGGGTTATCTCTTTTGTCAAAAATCAGCCGTTTTTGATTGAACATTAAATTCCTCCAAATAGTATTTAATTCACTTCCCGAGCCCCTGGAAGCATGAAAATCACTTTAAACATGCCTTTTTTAGCTCTAACACTGATGATCCACCTACAAATGTGAACTGACGTTCAAAAATAAAACATTTGAAAACGGACCATTTTCCACATTTCTGAAGCATGACGTAATGGGGGGTGTTATCTCTTTTGTCGAAAATCAGCCGTTTTTGCTTGAACATTAAATGCCTCCAAATCGTATTTAATTAACTTCCTGGGGTGAAGAAACTCTTTTTGAGAACTCAGAGTGAGTAAATTGGCCATTTTCATGCACTTTTAACCATTCCATAAATCTTGTGTTTAGGGCCCCTGGTAGCATGAAAATCACATTAAACATGCTAATTTTAGCTCTAACACTGATGATCAACCTACAAATGTGAACTGACGTTCAAAAGTAAAACATTTGAAAACGGACCATTTTCCACATTTCTGAAGCATGACGTAATGGGGGGGTGTTATCTCTTTTGTCGAAAATCAGCCGATTTTGCTTGAACATTAAATGCCTCCAAATGGTATTTAATTAACTTCCCGGGGTGAAGAAACTCTTTTTGAGAACTCAGAGTGAGTAAATTGGCCATTTTCATGCACTTTTAACCATTCCATAAATCTTGTGTTTAGGGCCCCTGGAAGCATGAAAATCACTTTAAACATGCTAATTTTAGCTCTAACACTGATGATCAACCTACAAATGTGAACTGACGTTCAAAAATAAAACATTTGAAAACGGACTATTTTCCACATTTCTGAAGCATGACGTAATGGGGGGGTGTTATCTCTTTTGTCAAAAATCAGCCGTTTTTGCTTGAACATTAAATGCCTCCAAATGGTATTTAATTAACTTCCCGGGGTGAAGAAACTCTTTTTGAGAACTCATAGTGAGTAAATTGGCCATTTTCATACACTTTTAACCATTCCATAAATCTTGTGTTTTGGGCCCCTGGAAGCATGAAAATCACTTTAAACATACTAATTTTAGCTCTAACACTGATGATCAACCTACAAATGTGAACTGACGTTCAAAAATAAAACATTTGAAAACGGACCATTTCCCACATTTCTGAAGCATGACTTAATGGGGGGGTGTTATCTCTTTTGTCAAAAATCAGCCCTTTTTGCTTGAACATTAAATGCCTCCAAATGGTATTTAATTCACTTCCCGAGCCCCTGGAAGCATGAATATCACTTTAAACATGCTAATTTTAGCCCGAACACTGATGATCCACCTACAAATGTGAACTGACGTTCAAAAATAAAACATTTGAAAACGGATCATTTTCCACATTTCTGAAGCATGACGTAATGGGGGGGTGTTATCTCTTTTGTCGAAAATCAGCCGTTTTTGCTTGAACATTAAATGCTTCCAAATGGTATTTAATTAACTTCCCAGGGTGAAGAAACCTTTTTTGAGAACTCAGAGTGAGTAAATTGGCCATTGTCATGCACTTTAAACCTTTCCATAAATCTTGTGTTTAGGGCCCCTGGAAGCATGAAAATCACTTTAAACATGCTAATTTTTAGCTCTAACACTGATGATTCACCTACAAATGTGAACTGACGTTCAAAAATAAAACAGTTGAAAACGGACCATTTTCCACATTTCTGAAGCATGACGTAATGGGGGGGTGTTATCTCTTTTGTCAAAAATCAGCCGTTTTTGCTTGAACATTAAATGCCTCCAAATAGTATTTAATTCACTTCCCGAGCCCCTGGAAGCATGAAAATCACTTTAAACATGCTAATTTTAGCTCTAACACTGATGATCCACCTACAAATGTGAACTGACGTTCAAAAATAAAACATTTGAAAACGGATCATTTTCCACATTTCTGAAGCATGACGTAATGGGGGGGTGTTATCTCTTTTGTCGAAAATCAGCCGTTTTTGCTTGAACATTAAATGCCTCCAAATGGTATTTAATTAACTTCCCGGGGTGAAGAAACCCTTTTTGAGAACTCAGAGTGAGTAAATTGGCCATTTTCATGCACTTTTAACCATTCCATAAATCTTGTGTTTAGGGCCCCTGGTAGCATGAAAATCACTTTAAACATGCTAATTTTAGCTCTAACACTGATGATCAACCTACAAATGTGAACTGACGTTCAAAAATAAAACATTTGAAAACGGACCATTTTCCACATTTCTGAAGCATGACGTAATGGGGGGTGTTATCTCTTTTGTCAAAAATCAGCCGTTTTTGCTTGAACATTAAATGCCTCCAAATAGTATTTAATTCACTTCCCGAGCCCCTGGAAGCATGAAAACCACTTTAAACATGCTAATTTTAGCTCTAACACTGATGATCCACCTACAAATGTGAACTGACGTTCAAAAATAAAACATTTGAAAACGGACCAGTCTCCACATTTCTGAAGCATGATGTAATGGGGGGGTGTTATCTCTTTTGTCAAAAATCAGCCGTTTTTGCTTGAACATTAAATGCCTCCAAATGGTATTTAATTAACTTCCTGGGGTGAAGAAACCCTTTTTGAGGACTCAGAGTGAGTAAATTGGCCATTTTCATGCACTTTAACCATTCCATAAATCTTGCGTTTAGGGCCCCTGGAAGCATGAAAATAGCTTTAAACATGCTAATTTTAGCTCTAACACTGATGATCAACCTACAAATGTGAACTGACGTTCAAAAATAAAACATTTGAAAACGGACCATTTTCCACATTTCTGAAGCATGACGTAATGGGGGGGTGTTATCCCTTTTGTCAAAAATCAGCCGTTTTTGCTTGAACATTAAATGCCTCCAAATAGTATTTAATTCACTTCCCGAGCCCCTGGAAGCATGAAAACCACTTTAAACATGCTAATTTTAGCTCTAACACTGATGATCCACCTACAAATGTGAACTGACGTTCAAAAATAAAACATTTGAAAACGGACCAGTCTCCACATTTCTGAAGCATGATGTAATGGGGGGGTGTTATCTCTTTTGTCAAAAATCAGCCGTTTTTGCTTGAACATTAAATGCCTCCAAATTGTATTTAATTAACTTCCTGGGGTGAAGAAACCCTTTTTGAGAACTCAGAGTGAGTAAATTGGCCATTTTCATGCACTTTTAACCATTCCATAAATCTTGCGTTTAGGGCCCCTGGAAGCATGAAAATCACTTTAAACATGCTAATTTTAGCTCTAACACTGATAATCAACCTACAAATGTGAACTGACGTTCAAAAATAAAACATTTGAAAACGGACTATTTTCCACATTTCTGAAGCATGACGTAATGGGGGGGTGTTATCTCTTTTGTCAAAAATCAGCCGTTTTTGATTGAACATTAAATTCCTCCAAATAGTATTTAATTCACTTCCCGAGCCCCTGGAAGCATGAAAATCACTTTAAACATGCTAATTTTAGCTCTAACACTGATGATCCACCTACAAATGTGAACTGACGTTCAAAAATAAAACATTTGAAAACGGACCATTTTCCACATTTCTGAATCATGACGTAATGGGGGGGTGTTATCTCTTTTGTCGAAAATCAGCCATTTTTGCTTGAACATTAAATGCCTCCAAATCGTATTTAATTAACTTCCCGGGGTGAAGAAACTCTTTTTGAGAACTCAGAGTGAGTAAATTGGCCATTTTCATGCACTTTTAACCATTCCATAAATCTTGTGTTTAGGGCCCCTGGAAGCATGAAAATCACTTTAAACATGCTAATTTTAGCTCTAACACTGATGATCAACCTACAAATGTGAACTGACGTTCAAAAATAAAACATTTGAAAACGGACCATTTTCCACATTTCTGAAGCATGACGTAATGGGGGGGTGTTATCTCTTTTGTCAAAAATCAGCCGTTTTTGCTTGAACATTAAATGCCTCCAAATGGTATTTAATTCACTTCCCGAGCCCCTGGAAGCATGAAAATCACTTTAAACATGCTAATTTTAGCTCTAACACTGATGATCCTCTTACAAATGTGAACTGACGTTCAAAAATAAAACATTTGAAAACTGATCATTTTCCACATTTCTGAAGCATGACGTAATGGGGGGGTGTTATCTCTTTCGTCGAAAATCAGCCATTTTTGCTTGAACATTAAATGCTTCCAAATGGTATTTAATTAACTTCCCAGGTAGAAGAAACCTTTTTTGAGAACTCAGAGTGAGTAAATTGGCCATTTTCATGCACTTTAAACCTTTCCATAAATCTTGTGTTTAGGGCCCCTGGAAGCATGAAAATCACTTTAAACATGCTAATTTTTAGCTCTAACACTGATGATCCACCTACAAATGTGAACTGACGTTCAAAAATAAAACATTTGAAAACGGACCAGTCTCCACATTTCTGAAGCATGATGTAATGGGGGGGTGTTATCTCTTTTGTAAAAAATCAGCCGTTTTTGCTTGAACATTAAATGCCTCCAAATGGTATTTAATTAACTTCCTGGGGTGAAGAAACCCTTTTTGAGAACTCAGAGTGAGTAAATTGGCCATTTTCATGCACTTTTAACCATTCCATAAATCTTGTGTTTAGGGCCCCTGGAAGCATGAAAATCACTTTAAACATGCTAATTTTAGCTCTAACACTGATGATCAACCTACAAATGTGAACTGACGTTCAAAAATAAAACATTTGAAAACGGACTATTTTCCACATTTCTGAAGCATGACGTAATGGGGGGGTGTTATCTCTTTTGTCAAAAATCAGCCGTTTTTGATTGAACATTAAATTCCTCCAAATAGTATTTAATTCACTTCCCAAGCCCCTGGAAGCATGAAAATCACTTTAAACATGCTAATTTTAGCTCTAACACTGATGATCCACCTACAAATGTGAACTGACGTTCAAAAATAAAACATTTGAAAACGGACCATTTTCCACATTTCTGAAGCATGACGTAATGGGGGGTGTTATCTCTTTTGTCGAAAATCAGCCGTTTTTGCTTGAACATTAAATGCCTCCAAATCGTATTTAATTAACTTCCTGGGGTGAAGAAACTCTTTTTGAGAACTCAGAGTGAGTAAATTGGCCATTTTCATGCACTTTTATCCATTCCATAAATCTTGTGTTTAGGGCCCCTGGTAGCATGAAAATCACATTAAACATGCTATTTTTAGCTCTAACACTGATGATCAACCTACAAATGTGAACTGACGTTCAAAAGTAAAACATTTGAAAACGGACCATTTTCCACATTTCTGAAGCATGACGTAATGGGGGGGTGTTATCTCTTTTGTCGAAAATCAGCCGTTTTTGCTTGAACATTAAATGCCTCCAAATGGTATTTAATTAACTTCCCGGGGTGAAGAAACTCTTTTTGAGAACTCAGAGTGAGTAAATTGGCCATTTTCATGCACTTTTAACCATTCCATAAATCTTGTGTTTAGGGCCCCTGGAAGCATGAAAATCACTTTAAACATGCTAATTTTAGCTCTAACACTGATGATCAACCTACAAATGTGAACTGACGTTCAAAAATAAAACATTTGAAAACGGACTATTTTCCACATTTCTGAAGTATGACGTAATGGGGGGGTGTTATCTCTTTTGTCGAAAATCAGCCGTCTTTGCTTGAACATTAAATGCCTCCAAATGGTATTTAATTAACTTCCCGGGGTGAAGAAACTCTTTTTGAGAACTCAGAGTGAGTAAATTGGCCATTTTCATACACTTTTAACCATTCCATAAATCTTGTGTTTAGGGCCCCTGGAAGCATGAAAATCACTTTAAACATGCTAATTTTAGCTCTAACACTGATGATCAACCTACAAATGTGAACTGACGTTCAAAAATAAAACATTTGAAAACGGACCATTTCCCACATTTCTGAAGCATGACTTAATGGGGGGGTGTTATCTCTTTTGTCAAAAATCAGCCGTTTTTGCTTGAACATTAAATGCCTCCAAATGGTATTTAATTCACTTCCCGAGCCCCTGGAAGCATGAATATCACTTTAAACATGATAATTTTAGCCCGAACACTGATGATCCACCTACAAATGTGAACTGACGTTCAAAAATAAAACATTTGAAAACGGATCATTTTCCACATTTCTGAAGCATGACGTAATGGGGGGGTGTTATCTCTTTTGTCGAAAATCAGCCGTTTTTGGTTGAACATTAAATGCTTCCAAATGGTATTTAATTAACTTCCCAGGGTGAAGAAACCTTTTTTGAGAACTCAGAGTGAGTAAATTGGCCATTTTCATGCACTTTAAACCTTTCCATAAATCTTGTGTTTAGGGCCCCTGGAAGCATGAAAATCACTTTAAACATGCTAATTTTTATCTCTAACACTGATGATTCACCTACAAATGTGAACTGACGTTCAAAAATAAAACAGTTGAAAACGGACCATTTTCCACATTTCTGAAGCATGACGTAATGGGGGGGGTGTTATCTCTTTTGTCAAAAATCAGCCGTTTTTGCTTGAACATTAAATGCCTCCAAATAGTATTTAATTCACTTCCCGAGCCCCTGGAAGCATGAAAATCATTTTAAACATGCTAATTTTAGCTCTAACACTGATGATCCACCTACAAATGTGAACTGACGTTCAAAAATAAAACATTTGAAAACGGATCATTTTCCACATTTCTGAAGCATGACGTAATGGGGGGGTGTTATCTCTTTTGTCGAAAATCAGCCGTTTTTGCTTGAACATTAAATGCCTCCAAATGGTATTTAATTAACTTCCCGGGGTGAAGAAACCCTTTTTGAGAACTCAGAGTGAGTAAATTGGCCATTTTCATGCACTTTTAACCATTCCATAAATCTTGTGTTTAGGGCCCCTGGAAGCATGAAAATCACTTTAAACATGCTAATTTTAGCTCTAACACTGATGATCAATCTACAAATGTGAACTGACGTTCAAAAATAAAACATTTGAAAACGGACCATTTTCCACATTTCTGAAGCATGACGTAATGGGGGGGTGTTATCTCTTTTGTCAAAAATCAGCTGTTTTTGCTTGAACATTAAATGCCTCCAAATAGTATTTAATTCACTTCCCGAGCCCCTGGAAGCATGAAAATCACTTTAAACATGCTAATTTTAGCTCTAACACTGATGATCAACCTACAAATGTGAACTGATGTTCAAAAATAAAACATTTGAAAACGGACCATTTTCCACATTTCTGAAGCATGACGTAATGGGGGGGTGTTATCTCTTTTGTCAAAAATCAGCCGTTTTTGCTTGAACATTAAATGCCTCCAAATGGTATTTAATTAACTTCCCGGGGTGAAGAAACCCTTTTTGAGAACTCAGAGTGAGTAAATTGGCCATTTTCATGCACTTTTAACCATTCCATAAATCTTGTGTTTAGGGCCCCTGGTAGCATGAAAATCACTTTAAACATGCTAATTTTAGCTCTAACACTGATGATCAACCTACAAATGTGAACTGACGTTCAAAAATAAAACATTTGAAAACGGACCATTTTTCACATTTCTGAAGCATGACGTAATGGGGGGGTGTTATCTCTTTTGTCAAAAATCAGCCGTTTTTGCTTGAACATTAAATGCCTCCAAATAGTATTTAATTCACTTCCCGAGCCCCTGGAAGCATGAAAACCACTTTAAACATGCTAATTTTAGCTCTAACACTGATGATCCACCTACAAATGTGAACTGACGTTCAAAAATAAAACATTTGAAAACGGACCAGTCTCCACATTTCTGAAGCATGATGTAATTGGGGGGTGTTATCTCTTTTGTCAAAAATCAGCCGTTTTTGCTTGAACATTAAATGCCTCCAAATGGTATTTAATTAACTTCCTGGGGTGAAGAAACCCTTTTTGAGAACTCAGAGTGAGTTAATTGGCCATTTTCATGCACTTTAACCATTCCATAAATCTTGCGTTTAGGGCCCCTGGAAGCATGAAAATCACTTTAAACATGCTAATTTTAGCTCTAACACTGATGATCAACCTACAAATGTGAACTGACGTTCAAAAATAAAACATTTGAAAACGGACTATTTTCCACATTTCTGAAGCATGACGTAATGGGGGGGTGTTATCTCTTTTGTCAAAAATCAGCCGTTTTTGATTGAACATTAAATTCCTCCAAATAGTATTTAATTCACTTCCCGAGCCCCTGGAAGCATGAAAATCACTTTAAACATGCTAATTTTAGCTTTAACACTGATGATCCACCTACAAATGTGAACTGACGTTCAAAAATAAAACATTTGAAAACAGACCAGTCTCCACATTTCTGAAGCATGATGTAATGGGGGGGTGTTATCTCTTTTGTCAAAAATCAGCCGTTTTTGCTTGAACATTAAATGCCTCCAAATGGTATTTAATTAACTTCCTGGGGTGAAGAAACCCTTTTTGAGAACTCAGAGTGAGTAAATTGGCCATTTTCATGCACTTTTAACCATTCCATAAATCTTGTGTTTAGGGCCCCTGGAAGCATGAAAATCACTTTAAACATGCTAATTTTTAGCTCTAACACTGATGATCCACCTACAAATGTGAACTGACGTTCAAAAATAAAACATTTGAAAACGGACCAGTCTCCACATTTCTGAAGCATGATGTAATGGGGGGGTGTTATCTCTTTTGTAAAAAATCAGCCGTTTTTGCTTGAACATTAAATGCCTCCAAATGGTATTTAATTAACTTCCTGGGGTGAAGAAACCCTTTTTGAGAACTCAGAGTGAGTAAATTGGCCATTTTCATGCACTTTTATCCATTCCATAAATCTTGTGTTTAGGGCCCCTGGTAGCATGAAAATCACATTAAACATGCTAATTTTAGCTCTAACACTCATGATCAACCTACAAATGTGAACTGACGTTCAAAAGTAAAACATTTGAAAACGGACCATTTTCCACATTTCTGAAGCATGACGTAATGGGGGGGTGTTATCTCTTTTGTCGAAAATCAGCCGTTTTTGCTTGAACATTAAATGCCTCCAAATGGTATTTAATTAACTTCCCGGGGTGAAGAAACTCTTTTTTGAGAACTCAGAGTGAGTAAATTGGCCATTTTCATGCACTTTTAACCATTCCATAAATCTTGTGTTTAGGGCCCCTGGAAGCATGAAAATCACTTTAAACATGCTAATTTTAGCTCTAACACTGATGATCAACCTACAAATGTGAACTGACGTTCAAAAATAAAACATTTGAAAACGGACTATTTTCCACATTTCTGAAGCATGACGTAATGGGGGGGGTGTTATCTCTTTTGTCAAAAATCAGCCGTTTTTGATTGAACATTAAATTCCTCCAAATAGTATTTAATTCACTTCCCGAGCCCCTGGAAGCATGAAAATCACTTTAAACATGCTAATTTTAGCTCTAACACTGATGATCCACCTACAAATGTGAACTGACGTTCAAAAATAAAACATTTGAAAACGGACCCTTTTCCACATTTCTGAATCATGACGTAATGGGGGGGTGTTATCTCTTTTGTCGAAAATCAGCCATTTTAGCTTGAACATTAAATGCCTCCAAATCGTATTTAATTAACTTCCCGGGGTGAAGAAACTCTTTTTGAGAACTCAGAGTGAGTAAATTGGCCATTTTCATGCACTTTTAACCATTCCATAAATCTTGTGTTTAGGGCCCCTGGAAGCATGAAAATCACTTTAAACATGCTAATTTTAGCTCTAACACTGATGATCAACCTACAAATGTGAACTGACGTTCAAAAATAAAACATTTGAAAACGGACCATTTTCCACATTTCTGAAGCATGACGTAATGGGGGGGTGTTATCTCTTTTGTCAAAAATCAGCCGTTTTTGCTTGAACATTAAATGCCTCCAAATGGTATTTAATTCACTTCCCGAGCCCCTGGAAGCATGAAAATCACTTTAAACATGCTAATTTTAGCTCTAACACTGATGATCCACTTACAAATGTGAACTGACGTTCCAAAATAAAACATTTGAAAACTGATCATTTTCCACATTTCTGAAGCATGACGTAATGGGGGGGTGTTATCTCTTTCGTCGAAAATCAGCCATTTTTGCTTGAACATTAAATGCTTCCAAATGGTATTTAATTAACTTCCCAGGTAGAAGAAACCTTTTTTGAGAACTCAGAGTGAGTAAATTGGCCATTTTCATGCACTTTAAACCTTTCCATAAATCTTGTGTTTAGGGCCCCTGGAAGCATGAAAATCACTTTAAACATGCTAATTTTTAGCTCTAACACTGATGATCCACCTACAAATGTGAACTGACGTTCAAAAATAAAACATTTGAAAACGGACTATTTTCCACATTTCTGAAGCATGACGTAATGGGGGGGGTGTTATCTCTTTTGTCGAAAATCAGCCGTTTTTGCTTGAACATTAAATGCCTCCAAATGGTATTTAATTAACTTCCCGGGGTGATGAAACTCTTTTTGAGAACTCAGAGTGAGTAAATTGGCCATTTTCATGCACTTTTAACCATTCCATAAATCTTGTGTTTAGGGCCCCTGGAAGCATGAAAATCACTTTAAACATGCTAATTTTAGCTCTAACACTGATGATCAACCTACAAATGTGAACTGACGTTCAAAAATAAAACATTTGAAAACGGACTATTTTCCACATTTCTGAAGCATGACGTAATGGGGGGGGGTTATCTCTTTCGTCGAAAATCAGCCATTTTTGCTTGAACATTAAATGCTTCCAAATGGTATTTAATTAACTTCCCAGGTAGAAGAAACCTTTTTTGAGAACTCAGAGTGAGTAAATTGGCCATTTTCATGCACTTTAAACCTTTCCATAAATCTTGTGTTTAGGGCCCCTGGAAGCATGAAAATCACTTTAAACATGCTAATTTTTAGCTCTAACACTGATGATTCACCTACAAATGTGAACTGACGTTCAAAAATAAAACATTTGAAAACGGACCATTTTCCACATTTCTGAAGCATGACGTAATGGGGGGGTGTTATCTCTTTTGCCAAAAATCAGCCGTTTTTGATTGAACATTAAATGCATCCAAATAGTATTTAATTCACTTCCCGAGCCCCTGGAAGCATGAAAATCACTTTAAACATGCTAATTTTAGCTTTAACACTGATGATCCACCTACAAATGTGAACTGACGTTCAAAAATAAAACATTTGAAAACAGACCAGTCTCCACATTTCTGAAGCATGATGTAATGGGGGGGTGTTATCTCTTTTGTCAAAAATCAGCCGTTTTTGCTTGAACATTAAATGCCTCCAAATGGTATTTAATTAACTTCCTGGGGTGAAGAAACCCTTTTTGAGAACTCAGAGTGAGTAAATTGGCCATTTTCATGCACTTTTAACCATTCCATAAATCTTGTGTTTAGGGCCCCTGGAAGCATGAAAATCACTTTAAACATGCTAATTTTTAGCTCTAACACTGATGATCCACCTACAAATGTGAACTGACGTTCAAAAATAAAACATTTGAAAACGGACCAGTCTCCACATTTCTGAAGCATGATGTAATGGGGGGGTGTTATCTCTTTTGTAAAAAATCAGCCGTTTTTGCTTGAACATTAAATGCCTCCAAATGGTATTTAATTAACTTCCTGGGGTGAAGAAACCCTTTTTGAGAACTCAGAGTGAGTAAATTGGCCATTTTCATGCACTTTTATCCATTCCATAAATCTTGTGTTTAGGGCCCCTGGTAGCATGAAAATCACATTAAACATGCTAATTTTAGCTCTAACACTCATGATCAACCTACAAATGTGAACTGACGTTCAAAAGTAAAACATTTGAAAACGGACCATTTTCCACATTTCTGAAGCATGACGTAATGGGGGGGTGTTATCTCTTTTGTCGAAAATCAGCCGTTTTTGCTTGAACATTAAATGCCTCCAAATGGTATTTAATTAACTTCCCGGGGTGAAGAAACTCTTTTTTGAGAACTCAGAGTGAGTAAATTGGCCATTTTCATGCACTTTTAACCATTCCATAAATCTTGTGTTTAGGGCCCCTGGAAGCATGAAAATCACTTTAAACATGCTAATTTTAGCTCTAACACTGATGATCAACCTACAAATGTGAACTGACGTTCAAAAATAAAACATTTGAAAACGGACTATTTTCCACATTTCTGAAGCATGACGTAATGGGGGGGGTGTTATCTCTTTTGTCAAAAATCAGCCGTTTTTGATTGAACATTAAATTCCTCCAAATAGTATTTAATTCACTTCCCGAGCCCCTGGAAGCATGAAAATCACTTTAAACATGCTAATTTTAGCTCTAACACTGATGATCCACCTACAAATGTGAACTGACGTTCAAAAATAAAACATTTGAAAACGGACCCTTTTCCACATTTCTGAATCATGACGTAATGGGGGGGTGTTATCTCTTTTGTCGAAAATCAGCCATTTTAGCTTGAACATTAAATGCCTCCAAATCGTATTTAATTAACTTCCCGGGGTGAAGAAACTCTTTTTGAGAACTCAGAGTGAGTAAATTGGCCATTTTCATGCACTTTTAACCATTCCATAAATCTTGTGTTTAGGGCCCCTGGAAGCATGAAAATCACTTTAAACATGCTAATTTTAGCTCTAACACTGATGATCAACCTACAAATGTGAACTGACGTTCAAAAATAAAACATTTGAAAACGGACCATTTTCCACATTTCTGAAGCATGACGTAATGGGGGGGTGTTATCTCTTTTGTCAAAAATCAGCCGTTTTTGCTTGAACATTAAATGCCTCCAAATGGTATTTAATTCACTTCCCGAGCCCCTGGAAGCATGAAAATCACTTTAAACATGCTAATTTTAGCTCTAACACTGATGATCCACTTACAAATGTGAACTGACGTTCCAAAATAAAACATTTGAAAACTGATCATTTTCCACATTTCTGAAGCATGACGTAATGGGGGGGTGTTATCTCTTTCGTCGAAAATCAGCCATTTTTGCTTGAACATTAAATGCTTCCAAATGGTATTTAATTAACTTCCCAGGTAGAAGAAACCTTTTTTGAGAACTCAGAGTGAGTAAATTGGCCATTTTCATGCACTTTAAACCTTTCCATAAATCTTGTGTTTAGGGCCCCTGGAAGCATGAAAATCACTTTAAACATGCTAATTTTTAGCTCTAACACTGATGATCCACCTACAAATGTGAACTGACGTTCAAAAATAAAACATTTGAAAACGGACTATTTTCCACATTTCTGAAGCATGACGTAATGGGGGGGGTGTTATCTCTTTTGTCGAAAATCAGCCGTTTTTGCTTGAACATTAAATGCCTCCAAATGGTATTTAATTAACTTCCCGGGGTGATGAAACTCTTTTTGAGAACTCAGAGTGAGTAAATTGGCCATTTTCATGCACTTTTAACCATTCCATAAATCTTGTGTTTAGGGCCCCTGGAAGCATGAAAATCACTTTAAACATGCTAATTTTAGCTCTAACACTGATGATCAACCTACAAATGTGAACTGACGTTCAAAAATAAAACATTTGAAAACGGACTATTTTCCACATTTCTGAAGCATGACGTAATGGGGGGGGTTATCTCTTTTGTCAAAAATCAGCCGTTTTTGATTGAACATTAAATTCCTCCAAATAGTATTTAATTCACTTCCCGAGCCCCTGGAAGCATGAAAATCACTTTAAACATGCTAATTTTAGCTCTAACACTGATGATCCACCTACAAATGTGAACTGACGTTCAAAAATAAAACATTTGAAAACGGACCATTTTCCACATTTCTGAAGCATGACGTAATGGGGGGTGTTATCTCTTTTGTCGAAAATCAGCCGTTTTTGCTTGAACATTAAATGCCTCCAAATCGTATTTAATTAACTTCCTGGGGTGAAGAAACTCTTTTTGAGAACTCAGAGTGAGTAAATTGGCCATTTTCATGCACTTTTAACCATTCCATAAATCTTGTGTTTAGGGCCCCTGGTAGCATGAAAATCACATTAAACATGCTAATTTTAGCTCTAACACTGATGATCAACCTACAAATGTGAACTGACGTTCAAAAGTAAAACATTTGAAAACGGACCATTTTCCACATTTCTGAAGCATGACGTAATGGGGGGGTGTTATCTCTTTTGTCGAAAATCAGCCGTTTTTGCTTGAACATTAAATGCCTCCAAATGGTATTTAATTAACTTCCCGGGGTGAAGAAACTCTTTTTGAGAACTCAGAGTGAGTAAATTGGCCATTTTCATGCACTTTTAACCATTCCATAAATCTTGTGTTTAGGGCCCCTGGAAGCATGAAAATCACTTTAAACATGCTAATTTTAGCTCTAACACTGATGATCAACCTACAAATGTGAACTGACGTTCAAAAATAAAACATTTGAAAACGGACTATTTTCCACATTTCTGAAGCATGACGTAATGGGGGGGTGTTATCTCTTTTGTCAAAAATCAGCCGTTTTTGCTTGAACATTAAATGCCTCCAAATGGTATTTAATTAACTTCCCGGGGTGAAGAAACTCTTTTTGAGAACTCATAGTGAGTAAATTGGCCATTTTCATACACTTTTAACCATTCCATAAATCTTGTGTTTTGGGCCCCTGGAAGCATGAAAATCACTTTAAACATACTAATTTTAGCTCTAACACTGATGATCAACCTACAAATGTGAACTGACGTTCAAAAATAAAACATTTGAAAACGGACCATTTCCCACATTTCTGAAGCATGACTTAATGGGGGGGTGTTATCTCTTTTGTCAAAAATCAGCCCTTTTTGCTTGAACATTAAATGCCTCCAAATGGTATTTAATTCACTTCCCGAGCCCCTGGAAGCATGAATATCACTTTAAACATGCTAATTTTAGCCCGAACACTGATGATCCACCTACAAATGTGAACTGACGTTCAAAAATAAAACATTTGAAAACGGATCATTTTCCACATTTCTGAAGCATGACGTAATGGGGGGGTGTTATCTCTTTTGTCGAAAATCAGCCGTTTTTGCTTGAACATTAAATGCTTCCAAATGGTATTTAATTAACTTCCCAGGGTGAAGAAACCTTTTTTGAGAACTCAGAGTGAGTAAATTGGCCATTGTCATGCACTTTAAACCTTTCCATAAATCTTGTGTTTAGGGCCCCTGGAAGCATGAAAATCACTTTAAACATGCTAATTTTTAGCTCTAACACTGATGATTCACCTACAAATGTGAACTGACGTTCAAAAATAAAACAGTTGAAAACGGACCATTTTCCACATTTCTGAAGCATGACGTAATGGGGGGGTGTTATCTCTTTTGTCAAAAATCAGCCGTTTTTGCTTGAACATTAAATGCCTCCAAATAGTATTTAATTCACTTCCCGAGCCCCTGGAAGCATGAAAATCACTTTAAACATGCTAATTTTAGCTCTAACACTGATGATCCACCTACAAATGTGAACTGACGTTCAAAAATAAAACATTTGAAAACGGATCATTTTCCACATTTCTGAAGCATGACGTAATGGGGGGGTGTTATCTCTTTTGTCGAAAATCAGCCGTTTTTGCTTGAACATTAAATGCCTCCAAATGGTATTTAATTAACTTCCCGGGGTGAAGAAACCCTTTTTGAGAACTCAGAGTGAGTAAATTGGCCATTTTCATGCACTTTTAACCATTCCATAAATCTTGTCTTTAGGGCCCCTGGAAGCATGAAAATCACTTTAAACATGCTAATTTTAGCTCTAACACTGATGATCAATCTACAAATGTGAACTGACGTTCAAAAATAAAACATTTGAAAACGGACCATTTTCCACATTTCTGAAGCATGACGTAATGGGGGGGTGTTATCTCTTTTGTCAAAAATCAGCCGTTTTTGCTTGAACATTAAATGCCTCCAAATAGTATTTAATTCACTTCCTGAGCCCCTGGAAGCATGAAAATCACTTTAAACATGCTAATTTTAGCTCTAACACTGATGATCAACCTACAAATGTGAACTGATGTTCAAAAATAAAACATTTGAAAACGGACCATTTTCCACATTTCTGAAGCATGACGTAATGGGGGGATGTTATCTCTTTTGTCAAAAATCAGCCGTTTTTGCTTGAACATTAAATGCCTCCAAATGGTATTTAATTAACTTCCCGGGGTGAAGAAACCCTTTTTGAGAACTCAGAGTGAGTAAATTGGCCATTTTCATGCACTTTTAACCATTCCATAAATCTTGTGTTTAGGGCCCCTGGTAGCATGAAAATCACTTTAAACATGCTAATTTTAGCTCTAACACTGATGATCAACCTACAAATGTGAACTGACGTTCAAAAATAAAACATTTGAAAACGGACCATTTTCCAAGTTTCTGAAGCATGACGTAATGGGGGGTGTTATCTCTTTTGTCAAAAATCAGCCGTTTTTGCTTGAACATTAAATGCCTCCAAATAGTATTTAATTCACTTCCCGAGCCCCTGGAAGCATGAAAACCACTTTAAACATGCTAATTTTAGCTCTAACACTGATGATCCACCTACAAATGTGAACTGACGTTCAAAAATAAAACATTTGAAAACGGACCAGTCTCCACATTTCTGAAGCATGATGTAATGGGGGGGTGTTATCTCTTTTGTCAAAAATCAGCCGTTTTTGCTTGAACATTAAATGCCTCCAAATGGTATTTAATTAACTTCCTGGGGTGAAGAAACCCTTTTTGAGGACTCAGAGTGAGTAAATTGGCCATTTTCATGCACTTTAACCATTCCATAAATCTTGCGTTTAGGGCCCCTGGAAGCATGAAAATAGCTTTAAACATGCTAATTTTAGCTCTAACACTGATGATCAACCTACAAATGTGAACTGACGTTCAAAAATAAAACATTTGAAAACGGACCATTTTCCACATTTCTGAAGCATGACGTAATGGGGGGGTGTTATCCCTTTTGTCAAAAATCAGCCGTTTTTGCTTGAACATTAAATGCCTCCAAATAGTATTTAATTCACTTCCCGAGCCCCTGGAAGCATGAAAACCACTTTAAACATGCTAATTTTAGCTCTAACACTGATGATCCACCTACAAATGTGAACTGACGTTCAAAAATAAAACATTTGAAAACGGACCAGTCTCCACATTTCTGAAGCATGATGTAATGGGGGGGTGTTATCTCTTTTGTCAAAAATCAGCCGTTTTTGCTTGAACATTAAATGCCTCCAAATTGTATTTAATTAACTTCCTGGGGTGAAGAAACCCTTTTTGAGAACTCAGAGTGAGTAAATTGGCCATTTTCATGCACTTTTAACCATTCCATAAATCTTGCGTTTAGGGCCCCTGGAAGCATGAAAATCACTTTAAACATGCTAATTTTAGCTCTAACACTGATAATCAACCTACAAATGTGAACTGACGTTCAAAAATAAAACATTTGAAAACGGACTATTTTCCACATTTCTGAAGCATGACGTAATGGGGGGGTGTTATCTCTTTTGTCAAAAATCAGCCGTTTTTGATTGAACATTAAATTCCTCCAAATAGTATTTAATTCACTTCCCGAGCCCCTGGAAGCATGAAAATCACTTTAAACATGCTAATTTTAGCTCTAACACTGATGATCCACCTACAAATGTGAACTGACGTTCAAAAATAAAACATTTGAAAACGGACCATTTTCCACATTTCTGAATCATGACGTAATGGGGGGGTGTTATCTCTTTTGTCGAAAATCAGCCATTTTTGCTTGAACATTAAATGCCTCCAAATCGTATTTAATTAACTTCCCGGGGTGAAGAAACTCTTTTTGAGAACTCAGAGTGAGTAAATTGGCCATTTTCATGCACTTTTAACCATTCCATAAATCTTGTGTTTAGGGCCCCTGGAAGCATGAAAATCACTTTAAACATGCTAATTTTAGCTCTAACACTGATGATCAACCTACAAATGTGAACTGACGTTCAAAAATAAAACATTTGAAAACGGACCATTTTCCACATTTCTGAAGCATGACGTAATGGGGGGGTGTTATCTCTTTTGTCAAAAATCAGCCGTTTTTGCTTGAACATTAAATGCCTCCAAATGGTATTTAATTCACTTCCCGAGCCCCTGGAAGCATGAAAATCACTTTAAACATGCTAATTTTAGCTCTAACACTGATGATCCTCTTACAAATGTGAACTGACGTTCAAAAATAAAACATTTGAAAACTGATCATTTTCCACATTTCTGAAGCATGACGTAATGGGGGGGTGTTATCTCTTTCGTCGAAAATCAGCCATTTTTGCTTGAACATTAAATGCTTCCAAATGGTATTTAATTAACTTCCCAGGTAGAAGAAACCTTTTTTGAGAACTCAGAGTGAGTAAATTGGCCATTTTCATGCACTTTAAACCTTTCCATAAATCTTGTGTTTAGGGCCCCTGGAAGCATGAAAATCACTTTAAACATGCTAATTTTTAGCTCTAACACTGATGATCCACCTACAAATGTGAACTGACGTTCAAAAATAAAACATTTGAAAACGGACCAGTCTCCACATTTCTGAAGCATGATGTAATGGGGGGGTGTTATCTCTTTTGTAAAAAATCAGCCGTTTTTGCTTGAACATTAAATGCCTCCAAATGGTATTTAATTAACTTCCTGGGGTGAAGAAACCCTTTTTGAGAACTCAGAGTGAGTAAATTGGCCATTTTCATGCACTTTTAACCATTCCATAAATCTTGTGTTTAGGGCCCCTGGAAGCATGAAAATCACTTTAAACATGCTAATTTTAGCTCTAACACTGATGATCAACCTACAAATGTGAACTGACGTTCAAAAATAAAACATTTGAAAACGGACTATTTTCCACATTTCTGAAGCATGACGTAATGGGGGGGTGTTATCTCTTTTGTCAAAAATCAGCCGTTTTTGATTGAACATTAAATTCCTCCAAATAGTATTTAATTCACTTCCCAAGCCCCTGGAAGCATGAAAATCACTTTAAACATGCTAATTTTAGCTCTAACACTGATGATCCACCTACAAATGTGAACTGACGTTCAAAAATAAAACATTTGAAAACGGACCATTTTCCACATTTCTGAAGCATGACGTAATGGGGGGTGTTATCTCTTTTGTCGAAAATCAGCCGTTTTTGCTTGAACATTAAATGCCTCCAAATCGTATTTAATTAACTTCCTGGGGTGAAGAAACTCTTTTTGAGAACTCAGAGTGAGTAAATTGGCCATTTTCATGCACTTTTATCCATTCCATAAATCTTGTGTTTAGGGCCCCTGGTAGCATGAAAATCACATTAAACATGCTAATTTTAGCTCTAACACTGATGATCAACCTACAAATGTGAACTGACGTTCAAAAGTAAAACATTTGAAAACGGACCATTTTCCACATTTCTGAAGCATGACGTAATGGGGGGGTGTTATCTCTTTTGTCGAAAATCAGCCGTTTTTGCTTGAACATTAAATGCCTCCAAATGGTATTTAATTAACTTCCCGGGGTGAAGAAACTCTTTTTGAGAACTCAGAGTGAGTAAATTGGCCATTTTCATGCACTTTTAACCATTCCATAAATCTTGTGTTTAGGGCCCCTGGAAGCATGAAAATCACTTTAAACATGCTAATTTTAGCTCTAACACTGATGATCAACCTACAAATGTGAACTGACGTTCAAAAATAAAACATTTGAAAACGGACTATTTTCCACATTTCTGAAGTATGACGTAATGGGGGGGTGTTATCTCTTTTGTCGAAAATCAGCCGTCTTTGCTTGAACATTAAATGCCTCCAAATGGTATTTAATTAACTTCCCGGGGTGAAGAAACTCTTTTTGAGAACTCAGAGTGAGTAAATTGGCCATTTTCATACACTTTTAACCATTCCATAAATCTTGTGTTTAGGGCCCCTGGAAGCATGAAAATCACTTTAAACATGCTAATTTTAGCTCTAACACTGATGATCAACCTACAAATGTGAACTGACGTTCAAAAATAAAACATTTGAAAACGGACCATTTCCCACATTTCTGAAGCATGACTTAATGGGGGGGTGTTATCTCTTTTGTCAAAAATCAGCCGTTTTTGCTTGAACATTAAATGCCTCCAAATGGTATTTAATTCACTTCCCGAGCCCCTGGAAGCATGAATATCACTTTAAACATGATAATTTTAGCCCGAACACTGATGATCCACCTACAAATGTGAACTGACGTTCAAAAATAAAACATTTGAAAACGGATCATTTTCCACATTTCTGAAGCATGACGTAATGGGGGGGTGTTATCTCTTTTGTCGAAAATCAGCCGTTTTTGCTTGAACATTAAATGCTTCCAAATGGTATTTAATTAACTTCCCAGGGTGAAGAAACCTTTTTTGAGAACTCAGAGTGAGTAAATTGGCCATTTTCATGCACTTTAAACCTTTCCATAAATCTTGTGTTTAGGGCCCCTGGAAGCATGAAAATCACTTTAAACATGCTAATTTTTATCTCTAACACTGATGATTCACCTACAAATGTGAACTGACGTTCAAAAATAAAACAGTTGAAAACGGACCATTTTCCACATTTCTGAAGCATGACGTAATGGGGGGGGTGTTATCTCTTTTGTCAAAAATCAGCCGTTTTTGCTTGAACATTAAATGCCTCCAAATAGTATTTAATTCACTTCCCGAGCCCCTGGAAGCATGAAAATCATTTTAAACATGCTAATTTTAGCTCTAACACTGATGATCCACCTACAAATGTGAACTGACGTTCAAAAATAAAACATTTGAAAACGGATCATTTTCCACATTTCTGAAGCATGACGTAATGGGGGGGTGTTATCTCTTTTGTCGAAAATCAGCCGTTTTTGCTTGAACATTAAATGCCTCCAAATGGTATTTAATTAACTTCCCGGGGTGAAGAAACCCTTTTTGAGAACTCAGAGTGAGTAAATTGGCCATTTTCATGCACTTTTAACCATTCCATAAATCTTGTGTTTAGGGCCCCTGGAAGCATGAAAATCACTTTAAACATGCTAATTTTAGCTCTAACACTGATGATCAATCTACAAATGTGAACTGACGTTCAAAAATAAAACATTTGAAAACGGACCATTTTCCACATTTCTGAAGCATGACGTAATGGGGGGGTGTTATCTCTTTTGTCAAAAATCAGCTGTTTTTGCTTGAACATTAAATGCCTCCAAATAGTATTTAATTCACTTCCCGAGCCCCTGGAAGCATGAAAATCACTTTAAACATGCTAATTTTAGCTCTAACACTGATGATCAACCTACAAATGTGAACTGATGTTCAAAAATAAAACATTTGAAAACGGACCATTTTCCACATTTCTGAAGCATGACGTAATGGGGGGGGTGTTATCTCTTTTGTCAAAAATCAGCCGTTTTTGCTTGAACATTAAATGCCTCCAAATGGTATTTAATTAACTTCCCGGGGTGAAGAAACCCTTTTTGAGAACTCAGAGTGAGTAAATTGGCCATTTTCATGCACTTTTAACCATTCCATAAATCTTGTGTTTAGGGCCCCTGGTAGCATGAAAATCACTTTAAACATGCTAATTTTAGCTCTAACACTGATGATCAACCTACAAATGTGAACTGACGTTCAAAAATAAAACATTTGAAAACGGACCATTTTTCACATTTCTGAAGCATGACGTAATGGGGGGGTGTTATCTCTTTTGTCAAAAATCAGCCGTTTTTGCTTGAACATTAAATGCCTCCAAATAGTATTTAATTCACTTCCCGAGCCCCTGGAAGCATGAAAACCACTTTAAACATGCTAATTTTAGCTCTAACACTGATGATCCACCTACAAATGTGAACTGACGTTCAAAAATAAAACATTTGAAAACGGACCAGTCTCCACATTTCTGAAGCATGATGTAATTGGGGGGTGTTATCTCTTTTGTCAAAAATCAGCCGTTTTTGCTTGAACATTAAATGCCTCCAAATGGTATTTAATTAACTTCCTGGGGTGAAGAAACCCTTTTTGAGAACTCAGAGTGAGTTAATTGGCCATTTTCATGCACTTTAACCATTCCATAAATCTTGCGTTTAGGGCCCCTGGAAGCATGAAAATCACTTTAAACATGCTAATTTTAGCTCTAACACTGATGATCAACCTACAAATGTGAACTGACGTTCAAAAATAAAACATTTGAAAACGGACTATTTTCCACATTTCTGAAGCATGACGTAATGGGGGGGTGTTATCTCTTTTGTCAAAAATCAGCCGTTTTTGATTGAACATTAAATTCCTCCAAATAGTATTTAATTCACTTCCCGAGCCCCTGGAAGCATGAAAATCACTTTAAACATGCTAATTTTAGCTCTAACACTGATGATCCACTTACAAATGTGAACTGACATTCAAAAATAAAACATTTGAAAACTGATCATTTTCCACATTTCTGAAGCATGACGTAATGGGGGGGTGTTATCTCTTTCGTCGAAAATCAGCCATTTTTGCTTGAACATTAAATGCTTCCAAATGGTATTTAATTAACTTCCCAGGTAGAAGAAACCTTTTTTGAGAACTCAGAGTGAGTAAATTGGCCATTTTCATGCACTTTAAACCTTTCCATAAATCTTGTGTTTAGGGCCCCTGGAAGCATGAAAATCACTTTAAACATGCTAATTTTTAGCTCTAACACTGATGATTCACCTACAAATGTGAACTGACGTTCAAAAATAAAACATTTGAAAACGGACCATTTTCCACATTTCTGAAGCATGACGTAATGGGGGGGTGTTATCTCTTTTGCCAAAAATCAGCCGTTTTTGATTGAACATTAAATGCATCCAAATAGTATTTAATTCACTTCCCGAGCCCCTGGAAGCATGAAAATCACTTTAAACATGCTAATTTTAGCTTTAACACTGATGATCCACCTACAAATGTGAACTGACGTTCAAAAATAAAACATTTGAAAACAGACCAGTCTCCACATTTCTGAAGCATGATGTAATGGGGGGGTGTTATCTCTTTTGTCAAAAATCAGCCGTTTTTGCTTGAACATTAAATGCCTCCAAATGGTATTTAATTAACTTCCTGGGGTGAAGAAACCCTTTTTGAGAACTCAGAGTGAGTAAATTGGCCATTTTCATGCACTTTTAACCATTCCATAAATCTTGTGTTTAGGGCCCCTGGAAGCATGAAAATCACTTTAAACATGCTAATTTTTAGCTCTAACACTGATGATCCACCTACAAATGTGAACTGACGTTCAAAAATAAAACATTTGAAAACGGACCAGTCTCCACATTTCTGAAGCATGATGTAATGGGGGGGTGTTATCTCTTTTGTAAAAAATCAGCCGTTTTTGCTTGAACATTAAATGCCTCCAAATGGTATTTAATTAACTTCCTGGGGTGAAGAAACCCTTTTTGAGAACTCAGAGTGAGTAAATTGGCCATTTTCATGCACTTTTATCCATTCCATAAATCTTGTGTTTAGGGCCCCTGGTAGCATGAAAATCACATTAAACATGCTAATTTTAGCTCTAACACTCATGATCAACCTACAAATGTGAACTGACGTTCAAAAGTAAAACATTTGAAAACGGACCATTTTCCACATTTCTGAAGCATGACGTAATGGGGGGGTGTTATCTCTTTTGTCGAAAATCAGCCGTTTTTGCTTGAACATTAAATGCCTCCAAATGGTATTTAATTAACTTCCCGGGGTGAAGAAACTCTTTTTTGAGAACTCAGAGTGAGTAAATTGGCCATTTTCATGCACTTTTAACCATTCCATAAATCTTGTGTTTAGGGCCCCTGGAAGCATGAAAATCACTTTAAACATGCTAATTTTAGCTCTAACACTGATGATCAACCTACAAATGTTAACTGACGTTCAAAAATAAAACATTTGAAAACGGACTATTTTCCACATTTCTGAAGCATGACGTAATGGGGGGGGGTGTTATCTCTTTTGTCAAAAATCAGCCGTTTTTGATTGAACATTAAATTCCTCCAAATAGTATTTAATTCACTTCCCGAGCCCCTGGAAGCATGAAAATCACTTTAAACATGCTAATTTTAGCTCTAACACTGATGATCCACCTACAAATGTGAACTGACGTTCAAAAATAAAACATTTGAAAACGGACCCTTTTCCACATTTCTGAATCATGACGTAATGGGGGGGTGTTATCTCTTTTGTCGAAAATCAGCCATTTTAGCTTGAACATTAAATGCCTCCAAATCGTATTTAATTAACTTCCCGGGGTGAAGAAACTCTTTTTGAGAACTCAGAGTGAGTAAATTGGCCATTTTCATGCACTTTTAACCATTCCATAAATCTTGTGTTTAGGGCCCCTGGAAGCATGAAAATCACTTTAAACATGCTAATTTTAGCTCTAACACTGATGATCAACCTACAAATGTGAACTGACGTTCAAAAATAAAACATTTGAAAACGGACCATTTTCCACATTTCTGAAGCATGACTTAATGGGGGGGTGTTATCTCTTTTGTCAAAAATCAGCCGTTTTTGCTTGAACATTAAATGCCTCCAAATGGTATTTAATTCACTTCCCGAGCCCCTGGAAGCATGAAAATCACTTTAAACATGCTAATTTTAGCTCTAACACTGATGATCCACTTACAAATGTGAACTGACGTTCCAAAATAAAACATTTGAAAACTGATCATTTTCCACATTTCTGAAGCATGACGTAATGGGGGGGTGTTATCTCTTTCGTCGAAAATCAGCCATTTTTGCTTGAACATTAAATGCTTCCAAATGGTATTTAATTAACTTCCCAGGTAGAAGAAACCTTTTTTGAGAACTCAGAGTGAGTAAATTGGCCATTTTCATGCACTTTAAACCTTTCCATAAATCTTGTGTTTAGGGCCCCTGGAAGCATGAAAATCACTTTAAACATGCTAATTTTTAGCTCTAACACTGATGATCCACCTACAAATGTGAACTGACGTTCAAAAATAAAACATTTGAAAACGGACCAGTCTCCACATTTCTGAAGCATGATGTAATGGGGGGGTGTTATCTCTTTTGTAAAAAATCAGCCGTTTTTGCTTGAACATTAAATGCCTCCAAATGGTATTTAATTAACTTCCTGGGGTGAAGAAACCCTTTTTGAGAACTCAGAGTGAGTAAATTGGCCATTTTCATGCACTTTTAACCATTCTATAAATCTTGTGTTTAGGGCCCCTGGAAGCATGAAAATCACTTTAAACATGCTAATTTTAGCTCTAACACTGATGATCAACCTACAAATGTGAACTGACGTTCAAAAATAAAACATTTGAAAACGGACTATTTTCCACATTTCTGAAGCATGACGTAATGGGGGGGTGTTATCTCTTTTGTCAAAAATCAGCCGTTTTTGATTGAACATTAAATTCCTCCAAATAGTATTTAATTCACTTCCCAAGCCCCTGGAAGCATGAAAATCACTTTAAACATGCTAATTTTAGCTCTAACACTGATGATCCACCTACAAATGTGAACTGACGTTCAAAAATAAAACATTTGAAAACGGACCATTTTCCACATTTCTGAAGCATGACGTAATGGGGGGTGTTATCTCTTTTGTCGAAAATCAGCCGTTTTTGCTTGAACATTAAATGCCTCCAAATCGTATTTAATTAACTTCCTGGGGTGAAGAAACTCTTTTTGAGAACTCAGAGTGAGTAAATTGGCCATTTTCATGCACTTTTATCCATTCCATAAATCTTGTGTTTAGGGCCCCTGGTAGCATGAAAATCACATTAAACATGCTAATTTTAGCTCTAACACTGATGATCAACCTACAAATGTGAACTGACGTTCAAAAGTAAAACATTTGAAAACGGACCATTTTCCACATTTCTGAAGCATGACGTAATGGGGGGGTGTTATCTCTTTTGTCGAAAATCAGCCGTTTTTGCTTGAACATTAAATGCCTCCAAATGGTATTTAATTAACTTCCCGGGGTGAAGAAACTCTTTTTGAGAACTCAGAGTGAGTAAATTGGCCATTTTCATGCACTTTTAACCGTTCCATAAATCTTGTGTTTAGGGCCCCTGGAAGCATAAAAATCACTTTAAACATGCTAATTTTAGCTCTAACACTGATGATCAACCTACAAATGTGAACTGACGTTCAAAAATAAAACATTTGAAAACGGACTATTTTCCACATTTCTGAAGCATGACGTAATGGGGGGGGTGTTATCTCTTTTGTCAAAAATCAGCCGTTTTTGATTGAACATTAAATTCCTCCAAATAGTATTTAATTCACTTCCCGAGCCCCTGGAAGCATGAAAATCACTTTAAACATGCTAATTTTAGCTCTAACACTGATGATCCACCTACAAATGTGAACTGACGTTCAAAAATAAAACATTTGAAAACGGACCATTTTCCACATTTCTGAAGCATGACGTAATGGGGGGTGTTATCTCTTTTGTCGAAAATCAGCCGTTTTTGCTTGAACATTAAATGCCTCCAAATCGTATTTAATTAACTTCCTGGGGTGAAGAAACTCTTTTTGAGAACTCAGAGTGAGTAATTTGGCCATTTTCATGCACTTTTAACCATTCCATAAATCTTGTGTTTAGGGCCCCTGGTAGCATGAAAATCACATTAAACATGCTAATTTTAGCTCTAACACTGATGATCAACCTACAAATGTGAACTGACGTTCAAAAGTAAAACATTTGAAAACGGACCATTTTCCACATTTCTGAAGCATGACGTAATGGGGGGGTGTTATCTCTTTTGTCGAAAATCAGCCGTTTTTGCTTGAACATTAAATGCCTCCAAATGGTATTTAATTAACTTCCCGGGGTGAAGAAACTCTTTTTGAGAACTCAGAGTGAGTAAATTGGCCATTTTCATGCACTTTTAACCATTCCATAAATCTTGTGTTTAGGGCCCCTGGAAGCATGAAAATCACTTTAAACATGCTAATTTTAGCTCTAACACTGATGATCAACCTACAAATGTGAACTGACGTTCAAAAATAAAACATTTGAAAACGGACTATTTTCCACATTTCTGAAGCATGACGTAATGGGGGGGTGTTATCTCTTTTGTCAAAAATCAGCCGTTTTTGCTTGAACATTAAATGCCTCCAAATGGTATTTAATTAACTTCCCGGGGTGAAGAAACTCTTTTTGAGAACTCAGAGTGAGTAAATTGGCCATTTTCATACACTTTTAACCATTCCATAAATCTTGTGTTTAGGGCCCCTGGAAGCATGAAAATCACTTTAAACATGCTAATTTTAGCTCTAACACTGATGATCAACCTACAAATGTGAACTGACGTTCAAAAATAAAACATTTGAAAACGGACCATTTCCCACATTTCTGAAGCATGACTTAATGGGGGGGTGTTATCTCTTTTGTCAAAAATCAGCCCTTTTTGCTTGAACATTAAATGCCTCCAAATGGTATTTAATTCACTTCCCGAGCCCCTGGAAGCATGAATATCACTTTAAACATGCTAATTTTAGCCCGAACACTGATGATCCACCTACAAATGTGAACTGACGTTCAAAAATAAAACATTTGAAAACGGATCATTTTCCACATTTCTGAAGCATGACGTAATGGGGGGGTGTTATCTCTTTTGTCGAAAATCAGCCGTTTTTGCTTGAACATTAAATGCTTCCAAATGGTATTTAATTAACTTCCCAGGGTGAAGAAACCTTTTTTGAGAACTCAGAGTGAGTAAATTGGCCATTTTCATGCACTTTAAACCTTTCCATAAATCTTGTGTTTAGGGCCCCTGGAAGCATGAAAATCACTTTAAACATGCTAATTTTTAGCTCTAACACTGATGATTCACCTACAAATGTGAACTGACGTTCAAAAATAAAACAGTTGAAAACGGACCATTTTCCACATTTCTGAAGCATGACGTAATGGGGGGGTGTTATCTCTTTTGTCAAAAATCAGCCGTTTTTGCTTGAACATTAAATGCCTCCAAATAGTATTTAATTCACTTCCCGAGCCCCTGGAAGCATGAAAATCACTTTAAACATGCTAATTTTAGCTCTAACACTGATGATCCACCTACAAATGTGAACTGACGTTCAAAAATAAAACATTTGAAAACGGATCATTTTCCACATTTCTGAAGCATGACGTAATGGGGGGGTGTTATCTCTTTTGTCGAAAATCAGCTGTTTTTGCTTGAACATTAAATGCCTCCAAATGGTATTTAATTAACTTCCCGGGGTGAAGAAACCCTTTTTGAGAACTCAGAGTGAGTAAATTGGCCATTTTCATGCACTTTTAACCATTCCATAAATCTTGTGTTTAGGGCCCCTGGAAGCATGAAAATCACTTTAAACATGCTAATTTTAGCTCTAACACTGATGATCAATCTACAAATGTGAACTGACGTTCAAAAATAAAACATTTGAAAACGGACCATTTTCCACATTTCTGAAGCATGACGTAATGGGGGGGTGTTATCTCTTTTGTCAAAAATCAGCCGTTTTTGCTTGAACATTAAATGCCTCCAAATAGTATTTAATTCACTTCCTGAGCCCCTGGAAGCATGAAAATCACTTTAAACATGCTAATTTTAGCTCTAACACTGATGATCAACCTACAAATGTGAACTGATGTTCAAAAATAAAACATTTGAAAACGGACCATTTTCCACATTTCTGAAGCATGACGTAATGGGGGGTGTTATCTCTTTTGTCGAAAATCAGCCGTTTTTGCTTGAACATTAAATGCCTCCAAATGGTATTTAATTCACTTCCCGAGCCCCTGGAAGCATGAAAATCACTTTAAACATGCTAATTTTAGCTCTAACACTGATGATCCACTTACAAATGTGAACTGACGTTCCAAAATAAAACATTTGAAAACTGATCATTTTCCACATTTCTGAAGCATGACGTAATGGGGGGGTGTTATCTCTTTCGTCGAAAATCAGCCATTTTTGCTTGAACATTAAATGCTTCCAAATGGTATTTAATTAACTTCCCAGGTAGAAGAAACCTTTTTTGAGAACTCAGAGTGAGTAAATTGGCCATTTTCATGCACTTTAAACCTTTCCATAAATCTTGTGTTTAGGGCCCCTGGAAGCATGAAAATCACTTTAAACATGCTAATTTTTAGCTCTAACACTGATGATCCACCTACAAATGTGAACTGACGTTCAAAAATAAAACATTTGAAAACGGACCAGTCTCCACATTTCTGAAGCATGATGTAATGGGGGGGTGTTATCTCTTTTGTAAAAAATCAGCCGTTTTTGCTTGAACATTAAATGCCTCCAAATGGTATTTAATTAACTTCCTGGGGTGAAGAAACCCTTTTTGAGAACTCAGAGTGAGTAAATTGGCCATTTTCATGCACTTTTAACCATTCTATAAATCTTGTGTTTAGGGCCCCTGGAAGCATGAAAATCACTTTAAACATGCTAATTTTAGCTCTAACACTGATGATCAACCTACAAATGTGAACTGACGTTCAAAAATAAAACATTTGAAAACGGACTATTTTCCACATTTCTGAAGCATGACGTAATGGGGGGGTGTTATCTCTTTTGTCAAAAATCAGCCGTTTTTGATTGAACATTAAATTCCTCCAAATAGTATTTAATTCACTTCCCAAGCCCCTGGAAGCATGAAAATCACTTTAAACATGCTAATTTTAGCTCTAACACTGATGATCCACCTACAAATGTGAACTGACGTTCAAAAATAAAACATTTGAAAACGGACCATTTTCCACATTTCTGAAGCATGACGTAATGGGGGGTGTTATCTCTTTTGTCGAAAATCAGCCGTTTTTGCTTGAACATTAAATGCCTCCAAATCGTATTTAATTAACTTCCTGGGGTGAAGAAACTCTTTTTGAGAACTCAGAGTGAGTAATTTGGCCATTTTCATGCACTTTTAACCATTCCATAAATCTTGTGTTTAGGGCCCCTGGTAGCATGAAAATCACATTAAACATGCTTATTTTAGCTCTAACACTGATGATCAACCTACAAATGTGAACTGACGTTCAAAAGTAAAACATTTGAAAACGGACCATTTTCCACATTTCTGAAGCATGACGTAATGGGGGGGTGTTATCTCTTTTGTCGAAAATCAGCCGTTTTTGCTTGAACATTAAATGCCTCCAAATGGTATTTAATTAACTTCCCGGGGTGAAGAAACTCTTTTTGAGAACTCAGAGTGAGTAAATTGGCCATTTTCATGCACTTTTAACCATTCCATAAATCTTGTGTTTAGGGCCCCTGGAAGCATGAAAATCACTTTAAACATGCTAATTTTAGCTCTAACACTGATGATCAACCTACAAATGTGAACTGACGTTCAAAAATAAAACATTTGAAAACGGACTATTTTCCACATTTCTGAAGCATGACGTAATGGGGGGGTGTTATCTCTTTTGTCAAAAATCAGCCGTTTTTGCTTGAACATTAAATGCCTCCAAATGGTATTTAATTAACTTCCCGGGGTGAAGAAACTCTTTTTGAGAACTCAGAGTGAGTAAATTGGCCATTTTCATACACTTTTAACCATTCCATAAATCTTGTGTTTAGGGCCCCTGGAAGCATGAAAATCACTTTAAACATGCTAATTTTAGCTCTAACACTGATGATCAACCTACAAATGTGAACTGACGTTCAAAAATAAAACATTTGAAAACGGACCATTTCCCACATTTCTGAAGCATGACTTAATGGGGGGGTGTTATCTCTTTTGTCAAAAATCAGCCCTTTTTGCTTGAACATTAAATGCCTCCAAATGGTATTTAATTCACTTCCCGAGCCCCTGGAAGCATGAATATCACTTTAAACATGCTAATTTTAGCCCGAACACTGATGATCCACCTACAAATGTGAACTGACGTTCAAAAATAAAACATTTGAAAACGGATCATTTTCCACATTTCTGAAGCATGACGTAATGGGGGGGGTGTTATCTCTTTTGTCGAAAATCAGCCGTTTTTGCTTGAACATTAAATGCTTCCAAATGGTATTTAATTAACTTCCCAGGGTGAAGAAACCTTTTTTGAGAACTCAGAGTGAGTAAATTGGCCATTTTCATGCACTTTAAACCTTTCCATAAATCTTGTGTTTAGGGCCCCTGGAAGCATGAAAATCACTTTAAACATGCTAATTTTTAGCTCTAACACTGATGATTCACCTACAAATGTGAACTGACGTTCAAAAATAAAACAGTTGAAAACGGACCATTTTCCACATTTCTGAAGCATGACGTAATGGGGGGGTGTTATCTCTTTTTTCAAAAATCAGCCGTTTTTGCTTGAACATTAAATGCCTCCAAATAGTATTTAATTCACTTCCCGAGCCCCTGGAAGCATGAAAATCACTTTAAACATGCTAATTTTAGCTCTAACACTGATGATCCACCTACAAATGTGAACTGACGTTCAAAAATAAAACATTTGAAAACGGATCATTTTCCACATTTCTGAAGCATGACGTAATGGGGGGGTGTTATCTCTTTTGTCGAAAATCAGCTGTTTTTGCTTGAACATTAAATGCCTCCAAATGGTATTTAATTAACTTCCCGGGGTGAAGAAACCCTTTTTGAGAACTCAGAGTGAGTAAATTGGCCATTTTCATGCACTTTTAACCATTCCATAAATCTTGTGTTTAGGGCCCCTGGAAGCATGAAAATCACTTTAAACATGCTAATTTTAGCTCTAACACTGATGATCAATCTACAAATGTGAACTGACGTTCAAAAATAAAACATTTGAAAACGGACCATTTTCCACATTTCTGAAGCATGACGTAATGGGGGGGTGTTATCTCTTTTGTCAAAAATCAGCCGTTTTTGCTTGAACATTAAATGCCTCCAAATAGTATTTAATTCACTTCCTGAGCCCCTGGAAGCATGAAAATCACTTTAAACATGCTAATTTTAGCTCTAACACTGATGATCAACCTACAAATGTGAACTGATGTTCAAAAATAAAACATTTGAAAACGGACCATTTTCCACATTTCTGAAGCATGACGTAATGGGGGGGTGTTATCTCTTTTGTCAAAAATCAGCCGTTTTTGCTTGAACATTAAATGCCTCCAAATAGTATTTAATTCACTTCCCGAGCCCCTGGAAGCATGAAAACCACTTTAAACATGCTAATTTTAGCTCTAACACTGATGATCCACCTACAAATGTGAACTGACGTTCAAAAATAAAACATTTGAAAACGGACCAGTCTCCACATTTCTGAAGCATGATGTAATGGGGGGGTGTTATCTCTTTTGTCAAAAATCAGCCGTTTTTGCTTGAACATTAAATGCCTCCAAATGGTATTTAATTAACTTCCTGGGGTGAAGAAACCCTTTTTGAGGACTCAGAGTGAGTAAATTGGCCATTTTCATGCACTTTAACCATTCCATAAATCTTGCGTTTAGGGCCCCTGGAAGCATGAAAATCACTTTAAACATGCTAATTTTAGCTCTAACACTGATGATCAACCTACAAATGTGAACTGACGTTCAAAAATAAAACATTTGAAAACGGACCATTTTCCACATTTCTGAAGCATGACGTAATGGGGGGGTGTTATCTCTTTTGTCAAAAATCAGCCGTTTTTGCTTGAACATTAAATGCCTCCAAATAGTATTTAATTCACTTCCCGAGCCCCTGGAAGCATGAAAACCACTTTAAACATGCTAATTTTAGCTCTAACACTGATGATCCACCTACAAATGTGAACTGACGTTCAAAAATAAAACATTTGAAAACGGACCAGTCTCCACATTTCTGAAGCATGATGTAATGGGGGGGTGTTATCTCTTTTGTCAAAAATCAGCCGTTTTTGCTTGAACATTAAATGCCACCAAATGGTATTTAATTAACTTCCTCGGGTGAAGAAACCCTTTTTGAGAACTCAGAGTGAGTAAATTGGCCATTTTCATGCACTTTTAACCATTCCATAAATCTTGCGTTTAGGGCCCCTGGAAGCATGAAAATCACTTTAAACATGCTAATTTTAGCTCTAACACTGATGATCAACCTACAAATGTGAACTGACGTTCAAAAATAAAACATTTGAAAACGGACTATTTTCCACATTTCTGAAGCATGACGTAATGGGGGGGTGTTATCTCTTTTGTCAAAAATCAGCCGTTTTTGATTGAACATTAAATGCCTCCAAATCGTATTTAATTAACTTCCCGGGGTGAAGAAACTCTTTTTGAGAACTCAGAGTGAGTAAATTGGCCATTTTCATGCACTTTTAACCATTCCATAAATCTTGTGTTTAGGGCCCCTGGAAGCATGAAAATCACTTTAAACATGCTAATTTTAGCTCTAACACTGATGATCAACCTACAAATGTGAACTGACGTTCAAAAATAAAACATTTGAAAACGGACCATTTTCCACATTTCTGAAGCATGACGTAATGGGGGGGTGTTATCTCTTTTTTCAAAAATCAGCCGTTTTTGCTTGAACATTAAATGCCTCCAAATAGTATTTAATTCACTTCCCGAGCCCCTGGAAGCATGAAAACCACTTTAAACATGCTAATTTTAGCTCTAACACTGATGATCCACCTACAAATGTGAACTGACGTTCAAAAATAAAACATTTGAAAACGGACCAGTCTCCACATTTCTGAAGCATGATGTAATGGGGGGGTGTTATCTCTTTTGTAAAAAATCAGCCGTTTTTGCTTGAACATTAAATGCCTCCAAATGGTATTTAATTAACTTCCTGGGGTGAAGAAACCCTTTTTGAGAACTCAGAGTGAGTAAATTGGCCATTTTCATGCACTTTTAACCATTCCATAAATCTTGTGTTTAGGGCCCCTGGAAGCATGAAAATCACTTTAAACATGCTAATTTTAGCTCTAACACTGATGATCAACCTACAAATGTGAACTGACGTTCAAAAATAAAACATTTGAAAACGGACTATTTTCCACATTTCTGAAGCATGACGTAATGGGGGGGTGTTATCTCTTTTGTCAAAAATCAGCCGTTTTTGATTGAACATTAAATTCCTCCAAATAGTATTTAATTCACTTCCCAAGCCCCTGGAAGCATGAAAATCACTTTAAACATGCTAATTTTAGCTCTAACACTGATGATCCACCTACAAATGTGAACTGACGTTCAAAAATAAAACATTTGAAAACGGACCATTTTCCACATTTCTGAAGCATGACGTAATGGGGGGTGTTATCTCTTTTGTCGAAAATCAGCCGTTTTTGCATGAACATTAAATGCCTCCAAATCGTATTTAATTAACTTCCTGGGGTGAAGAAACTCTTTTTGAGAACTCAGAGTGAGTAAATTGGCCATTTTCATGCACTTTTATCCATTCCATAAATCTTGTGTTTAGGGCCCCTGGTAGCATGAAAATCACATTAAACATGCTAATTTTAGCTCTAACACTGATGATCAACCTACAAATGTGAACTGACGTTCAAAAGTAAAACATTTGAAAACGGACCATTTTCCACATTTCTGAAGCATGACGTAATGGGGGGGTGTTATCTCTTTTGTCGAAAATCAGCCGTTTTTGCTTGAACATTAAATGCCTCCAAATGGTATTTAATTAACTTCCCGGGGTGAAGAAACTCTTTTTGAGAACTCAGAGTGAGTAAATTGGCCATTTTCATACACTTTTAACCATTCCATAAATCTTGTGTTTAGGGCCCCTGGAAGCATGAAAATCACTTTAAACATGCTAATTTTTATCTCTAACACTGATGATTCACCTACAAATGTGAACTGACGTTCAAAAATAAAACAGTTGAAAACGGACCATTTTCCACATTTCTGAAGCATGACGTAATGGGGGGGGTGTTATCTCTTTTGTCAAAAATCAGCCGTTTTTGCTTGAACATTAAATGCCTCCAAATAGTATTTAATTCACTTCCCGAGCCCCTGGAAGCATGAAAATCACTATAAACATGCGAATTTTAGCTCTAACACTGATGATCCACCTACAAATGTGAACTGACGTTCAAAAATAAAACATTTGAAAACGGATCATTTTCCACATTTCTGAAGCATGACGTAATGGGGGGGTGTTATCTCTTTTGTCGAAAATCAGCCGTTTTTGCTTGAACATTAAATGCCTCCAAATGGTATTTAATTAACTTCCCGGGGTGAAGAAACCCTTTTTGAGAACTCAGAGTGAGTAAATTGGCCATTTTCATGCACTTTTAACCATTCCATAAATCTTGTGTTTAGGGCCCCTGGAAGCATGAAAATCACTTTAAACATGCTAATTTTAGCTCTAACACTGATGATCAATCTACAAATGTGAACTGACGTTCAAAAATAAAACATTTGAAAACGGACCATTTTCCACATTTCTGAAGCATGACGTAATGGGGGGGTGTTATCTCTTTTGCCAAAAATCAGCCGTTTTTGCTTGAACATTAAATGCCTCCAAATGGTATTTAATTCACTTCCCGAGCCCCTGGAAGCATGAAAATCACTTTAAACATGCTAATTTTAGCTCTAACACTGATGATCCACTTACAAATGTGAACTGACGTTCAAAAATAAAACATTTGAAAACTGATCATTTTCCACATTTCTGAAGCATGACGTAATGGGGGGGTGTTATCTCTTTCGTCGAAAATCAGCCATTTTTGCTTGAACATTAAATGCTTCCAAATGGTATTTAATTAACTTCCCAGGTAGAAGAAACCTTTTTTGAGAACTCAGAGTGAGTAAATTGGCCATTTTCATGCACTTTAAACCTTTCCATAAATCTTGTGTTTAGGGCCCCTGGAAGCATGAAAATCACTTTAAACATGCTAATTTTTAGCTCTAACACTGATGATTCACCTACAAATGTGAACTGACGTTCAAAAATAAAACATTTGAAAACGGACCATTTTCCACATTTCTGAAGCATGACGTAATGGGGGGGTGTTATCTCTTTTGCCAAAAATCAGCCGTTTTTGATTGAACATTAAATGCGTCCAAATAGTATTTAATTCACTTCCCGAGCCCCTGGAAGCATGAAAATCACTTTAAACATGCTAATTTTAGCTTTAACACTGATGATCCACCTACAAATGTGAACTGACGTTCAAAAATAAAACATTTGAAAACGGACCAGTCTCCACATTTCTGAAGCATGATGTAATGGGGGGGTGTTATCTCTTTTGTCAAAAATCAGCCGTTTTTGCTTGAACATTAAATGCCTCCAAATGGTATTTAATTAACTTCCTGGGGTGAAGAAACCCTTTTTGAGAACTCAGAGTGAGTAAATTGGCCATTTTCATGCACTTTTATCCATTCCATAAATCTTGTGTTTAGGGCCCCTGGAAGCATGAAAATCACTTTAAACATGCTAATTTTAGCTCTAACACTGATGATCAACCTACAAATGTGAACTGACGTTCAAAAATAAAACATTTGAAAACTGACTATTTTCCACATTTCTGAAGCATGACGTAATGGGGGGGGGGTGTTATCTCTTTTGTCAAAAATCAGCCGTTTTTGATTGAACATTAAATTCCTCCAAATAGTATTTAATTCACTTCCCGAGCCCCTGGAAGCATGAAAATCACTTTAAACATGCTAATTTTAGCTCTAACACTGATGATCCACCTACAAATGTGAACTGACGTTCAAAAATAAAACATTTGAAAACGGACCATTTTCCACATTTCTGAAGCATGACGTAATGGGGGGGGTGTTTTCTCTTTTGTCGAAAATCAGCCGTTTTTGCTTGATCATTAAATGCCTCCAAATCGTATTTAATTAACTTCCCGGGGTGAAGAAACTCTTTTTGAGAACTCAGAGTGAGTAAATTGGCCATTTTCATGCACTTTTAACCATTCCATAAATCTTGTGTTTAGGGCCCCTGGAAGCATGAAAATCACTTTAAACATGCTAATTTTAGCTCTAACACTGATGATCAACCTACAAATGTGAACTGACGTTCAAAAATAAAACATTTGAAAACGGACCATTTTCCACATTTCTGAAGCATGACGTAATGGGGGGGTGTTATCTCTTTTGTCAAAAATCAGCCGTTTTTGCTTGACCATTAAATGCCTCCAAATGGTATTTAATTCACTTCCCGAGCCCCTGGAAGCATGAAAATCACTTTAAACATGCTAATTTTAGCTCTAACACTGATGATCCACTTACAAATGTGAACTGACGTTCAAAAATAAAACATTTGAAAACTGATCATTTTCCACATTTCTGAAGCATGACGTAATGGGGGGGTGTTATCTCTTTTGTCGAAAATCAGCCATTTTTGCTTGAACATTAAATGCTTCCAAATGGTATTTAATTAACTTCCCAGGTAGAAGAAACCTTTTTTGAGAACTCAGAGTGAGTAAATTGGCCATTTTCATGCACTTTAAACCTTTCCATAAATCTTGTGTTTAGGGCCCCTGGGAGCATGAAAATCACTTTAAACATGCTAATTTTTCGCTCTAACGCTGATGATTCACCTACAAATGTGAACTGACGTTCAAAAATAAAACATTTGAAAACGGACCATTTTCCACATTTCTGAAGCATGACATAATGGGGGGGTGTTATCTCTTTTGTCGAAAATCAGCCGTTTTTGCTTGAACATTAAATGCCTACAAATGGTATTTAATTAACTTCCCGGGGTGAAGAAACCCTTTTTGAGAACTCAGAGTGAGTAAATTGGCCATTTTCATGCACTTTTAACCATTCCATAAATCTTGTGTTTAGGGCCCCTGGAAGCATGAAAATCACTTTAAACATGCTAATTTTAGCTCTAACACTGGTGATCAACCTACAAATGTGAACTGACGTTCAAAAATAAAACATTTGAAAACGGACCATTTTCCACATTTCTGAAGCATGACGTAATGGGGGGGGTGTTATCTCTTTTGTCAAAAATCAGCCGTTTTTGCTTGAACATTAAATGCTTCCAAATAGTATTTAATTCACTTCCCGAGCCCCTGGAAGCATGAAAATCACTTTAAACATGCTAATTTTAGCTCTAACACTGATGATCCACCTACAAATGTGAACTGACGTTCAAAAATAAAACATTTGAAAATGGATCTTTTTCCACATTTCTGAAGCATGACGTAATGGGGGGGTGTTATCTCTTTTGTCGAAAATCAGCCGTTTTTGCTTGAACATTAAATGCCTCCAAATGGTATTTAATTAACTTCCCGGGGTGAAGAAACCCTTTTTGAGAACTCAGAGTGAGTAAATTGGCCATTTTCATGCACTTTTAACCATTCCATAAATCTTGTGTTTTGGGCCCCTGGAAGCATGAAAATCACTTTAAACATGCTAATTTTAGCTCTAACACTGATGATCAACCTACAAATGTGAACTGACATTCAAAAATAAAACATTTGAAAACGGACCATTTTCCACATTTCTGAAGCATGACGTAATGGGGGGGTGTTATCTCTTTTGTCAAAAATCAGCCGTTTTTGCTTGAACATTAAATGCCTCCAAATGGTATTTAATTAACTTCCCGGGGTGAAGAAACCCTTTTTGAGAACTCAGAGTGAGTAAATTGGCCATTTTCATGCACTTTTAACCATTCCATAAATCTTGTGTTTAGGGCCCCTGGAAGCATGAAAATCACTTTAAACATGCTAATTTTAGCTCTAACACTGATGATCAACCTACAAATGTGAACTGACGTTCAAAAATAAAACATTTGAAAACGGACCATTTTCCACATTTCTGAAGCATGACGTAATGGGGGGGTGTTATCTCTTTTGTCAAAAATCAGCCGTTTTTGCTTGAACATTAAATGCCTCCAAATAGTATTTAATTCACTTCCCGAGCCCCTGGAAGCATGAAAACCACTTTAAACATGCTAATTTTAGCTCTAACACTGATGATCCACCTACAAATGTGAACTGACGTTCAAAAAAAAAACATTTGAAAACGGACCAGTCTCCACATTTCTGAAGCATGATGTAATGGGGGGGTGTTATCTCTTTTGTCAAAAATCAGCCGTTTTTGCTTGAACATTAAATGCCTCCAAATGGTATTTAATTAACTTCCTGGGGTGAAGAAACCCTTTTTGAGAACTCAGAGTGAGTAAATTGGCCATTTTCATGCACTTTTAACCATTCCATAAATCTTGTGTTTAGGGCCCCTGGAAGCATGAAAATCACTTTAACCATGCTAATTTTAGCTCTAACACTGATGATCCACCTACAAATGTGAACTGACGTTCATAAGTAAAACATTTGAAAACGGACCATTTTCCACATTTCTGAAGCATGACGTAATGGGGGGGTATTATCTCTTTTGTCAAAAATCAGCCGTTTTTGCTTGAACATTAAATGCCTCCAAATGGTATTTAGTTCACTTCCCGAGCCCCTGGAAGCATGAAAATCACTTTAAACATGCTAATTTTAGCTCTAACACTGATGATCCACTTACAAATGTGAACTGACGTTCAAAAATGAAACATTTGAAAACTGATCATTTTCCACATTTCTGAAGCATGACGTAATGGGGGGGTGTTATCTCTTTTGTCGAAAATCAGCCGTTTTTGCTTGAACATTAAATGCTTCCAAATGGTATTTAATTAACTTCCCAGGGTGAAGAAACCTTTTTTGAGAACTCAGAGTGAGTAAATTGGCCATTTTCATGCACTTTAAACCTTTCCATAAATCTTGTGTTTAGGGCCCCTGGAAGCATGAAAATCACTTTAAACATGCTAATTTTTAGCTCTAGCACTGATGATTCACCTACAAATGTGAACTGACGTTCAAAAATAAAACATTTGAAAACGGACCATTTTCCACATTTATGAAGCATGACGTAATGGGGGGGTGTTATCTCTTTTGTCAAAAATCAGCCGTTTTTGCTTGAACATTAAATGCCTCCAAATAGTATTTAATTCACTTTCAGAGCCCCTGGAAGCATGAAAATCACTTTAAACATGCTAATTTTAGCTCTAACACTGATGATCCACCTACAAATGTGAACTGACGTTCAAAAATAAAACATTTGAAAACGGACCATTTTCCACATTTCTGAAGCATGACGTAATGGGGGGGGTGTTATCTCTTTTGCCAAAAATCAGCCGTTTTTGATTGAACATTAAATGCGTCCAAATAGTATTTAATTCACTTCCCGAGCCCCTGGAAGCATGAAAATCACTTTATACATGCTAATTCTAGCTCTAACACTGATTATCCACCTACAAATGTGAACTGATGTTCAAAAATAAAACATTTGAAAACGGACCATTCTCCACATTTCTGAAGCATGACGTAATGGGGGGGTGTTATCTCTTTTGTCGAAAATCAGCCGTTTTTGCTTGAACATTAAATGCCTCCAAATGGTATTTAATTAACTTCCCGGGGTGAAGAAACCCTTTTTGAGAACTCAGAGTGAGTAAATTGGCCATTTTCATGCACTTTTAACCATTCCATAAATCTTGTGTTTAGGGCCCCTGGAAGCATGAAAATCACTTTAAACATGCTAATTTTAGCTCTAACACTGATGATTAACCTACAAATGTGAACTGACGTTCAAAAATAAAACATTTGAAAACAGACCATTTTCCACATTTCTGAAGCATGATGTAATGGGGGGGTGTTATCTCTTTTGTCAAAAATCAGCCGTTTTTGCTTGAACATTAAATGCTTCCAAATAGTATTTAATTCACTTCCCGAGCCCCTGGAAGCATGAAAATCACTTTATACATGCTAATTCTAGCTCTAACACTGATTATCCACCTACAAATGTGAACTGATGTTCAAAAATAAAACATTTGAAAACGGACCATTCTCCACATTTCTGAAGCATGACGTAATGGGGGGGTGTTATCTCTTTTGTCGAAAATCAGCCGTTTTTGCTTGAACATTAAATGCCTCCAAATGGTATTTAATTAACTTCCCGGGGTGAAGAAACCCTTTTTGAGAACTCAGAGTGAGTAAATTGGCCATTTTCATGCACTTTTAACCATTCCATAAATCTTGTGTTTAGGGCCCCTGGAAGCATGAAAATCACTTTAAACATGCTAATTTTAGCTCTAACACTGATGATTAACCTACAAATGTGAACTGACGTTCAAAAATAAAACATTTGAAAACAGACCATTTTCCACATTTCTGAAGCATGATGTAATGGGGGGGTGTTATCTCTTTTGTCAAAAATCAGCCGTTTTTGCTTGAACATTAAATGCTTCCAAATGGTATTTAATTAACTTCCCAGGGTGAAGAAACCTTTTTTGAGAACTCAGAGTGAGTAAATTGGCCATTTTCATGCACTTTAAACCTTTCCATAAATCTTGTGTTTAGGGCCCCTGGAAGCATGAAAATCACTTTAAACATGCTAATTTTTAGCTCTAGCACTGATGATTCACCTACAAATGTGAACTGACGTTCAAAAATAAAACATTTGAAAACGGACCATTTTCCACATTTATGAAGCATGACGTAATGGGGGGGTGTTATCTCTTTTGTCAAAAATCAGCCGTTTTTGCTTGAACATTAAATGCCTCCAAATAGTATTTAATTCACTTTCAGAGCCCCTGGAAGCATGAAAATCACTTTAAACATGCTAATTTTAGCTCTAACACTGATGATCCACCTACAAATGTGAACTGACGTTCAAAAATAAAACATTTGAAAACGGACCATTTTCCACATTTCTGAAGCATGACGTAATGGGGGGGGGTGTTATCTCTTTTGCCAAAAATCAGCCGTTTTTGATTGAACATTAAATGCGTCCAAATAGTATTTAATTCACTTCCCGAGCCCCTGGAAGCATGAAAATCACTTTATACATGCTAATTCTAGCTCTAACACTGATTATCCACCTACAAATGTGAACTGATGTTCAAAAATAAAACATTTGAAAACGGACCATTCTCCACATTTCTGAAGCATGACGTAATGGGGGGGTGTTATCTCTTTTGTCAAAAATCAGCCGTTTTTGCTTGAACATTAAATGCCTCCAAATGGTATTTAATTAACTTCCTGGGGTGAAGAAACCCTTTTTGAGAACTCAGAGTGAGTAAATTGGCCATTTTCATGCACTTTTAACCATTCCATAAATCTTGTGTTTAGGGCCCCTGGAAGCATGAAAATCACTTTAACCATGCTAATTTTAGCTCTAACACTGATGATCCACCTACAAATGTGAACTGACGTTCATAAGTAAAACATTTGAAAACGGACCATTTTCCACATTTCTGAAGCATGACGTAATGGGGGGGTATTATCTCTTTTGTCAAAAATCAGCCGTTTTTGCTTGAACATTAAATTCCTCCAAATGGTATTTAGTTCACTTCCCGAGCCCCTGGAAGCATGAAAATCACTTTAAACATGCTAATTTTAGCTCTAACACTGATGATCCACTTACAAATGTGAACTGACGTTCAAAAATGAAACATTTGAAAACTGATCATTTTCCACATTTCTGAAGCATGACGTAATGGGGGGGTGTTATCTCTTTTGTCGAAAATCAGCCGTTTTTGCTTGAACATTAAATGCTTCCAAATGGTATTTAATTAACTTCCCAGGGTGAAGAAACCTTTTTTGAGAACTCAGAGTGAGTAAATTGGCCATTTTCATGCACTTTAAACCTTTCCATAAATCTTGTGTTTAGGGCCCCTGGAAGCATGAAAATCACTTTAAACATGCTAATTTTTAGCTCTAGCACTGATGATTCACCTACAAATGTGAACTGACGTTCAAAAATAAAACATTTGAAAACGGACCATTTTCCACATTTATGAAGCATGACGTAATGGGGGGGTGTTATCTCTTTTGTCAAAAATCAGCCGTTTTTGCTTGAACATTAAATGCCTCCAAATAGTATTTAATTCACTTTCAGAGCCCCTGGAAGCATGAAAATCACTTTAAACATGCTAATTTTAGCTCTAACACTGATGATCCACCTACAAATGTGAACTGACGTTCAAAAATAAAACATTTGAAAACGGACCATTTTCCACATTTCTGAAGCATGACGTAATGGGGGGGGTGTTATCTCTTTTGCCAAAAATCAGCCGTTTTTGATTGAACATTAAATGCGTCCAAATAGTATTTAATTCACTTCCCGAGCCCCTGGAAGCATGAAAATCACTTTATACATGCTAATTCTAGCTCTAACACTGATTATCCACCTACAAATGTGAACTGATGTTCAAAAATAAAACATTTGAAAACGGACCATTCTCCACATTTCTGAAGCATGACGTAATGGGGGGGTGTTATCTCTTTTGTCGAAAATCAGCCGTTTTTGCTTGAACATTAAATGCCTCCAAATGGTATTTAATTAACTTCCCGGGGTGAAGAAACCCTTTTTGAGAACTCAGAGTGAGTAAATTGGCCATTTTCATGCACTTTTAACCATTCCATAAATCTTGTGTTTAGGGCCCCTGGAAGCATGAAAATCACTTTAAACATGCTAATTTTAGCTCTAACACTGATGATTAACCTACAAATGTGAACTGACGTTCAAAAATAAAACATTTGAAAACAGACCATTTTCCACATTTCTGAAGCATGATGTAATGGGGGGGTGTTATCTCTTTTGTCAAAAATCAGCCGTTTTTGCTTGAACATTAAATGCTTCCAAATAGTATTTAATTCACTTCCCGAGCCCCTGGAAGCATGAAAATCACTTTATACATGCTAATTCTAGCTCTAACACTGATTATCCACCTACAAATGTGAACTGATGTTCAAAAATAAAACATTTGAAAACGGACCATTCTCCACATTTCTGAAGCATGACGTAATGGGGGGGTGTTATCTCTTTTGTCGAAAATCAGCCGTTTTTGCTTGAACATTAAATGCCTCCAAATGGTATTTAATTAACTTCCCGGGGTGAAGAAACCCTTTTTGAGAACTCAGAGTGAGTAAATTGGCCATTTTCATGCACTTTTAACCATTCCATAAATCTTGTGTTTAGGGCCCCTGGAAGCATGAAAATCACTTTAAACATGCTAATTTTAGCTCTAACACTGATGATTAACCTACAAATGTGAACTGACGTTCAAAAATAAAACATTTGAAAACAGACCATTTTCCACATTTCTGAAGCATGATGTAATGGGGGGGTGTTATCTCTTTTGTCAAAAATCAGCCGTTTTTGCTTGAACATTAAATGCTTCCAAATGGTATTTAATTAACTTCCCAGGGTGAAGAAACCTTTTTTGAGAACTCAGAGTGAGTAAATTGGCCATTTTCATGCACTTTAAACCTTTCCATAAATCTTGTGTTTAGGGCCCCTGGAAGCATGAAAATCACTTTAAACATGCTAATTTTTAGCTCTAGCACTGATGATTCACCTACAAATGTGAACTGACGTTCAAAAATAAAACATTTGAAAACGGACCATTTTCCACATTTATGAAGCATGACGTAATGGGGGGGTGTTATCTCTTTTGTCAAAAATCAGCCGTTTTTGCTTGAACATTAAATGCCTCCAAATAGTATTTAATTCACTTTCAGAGCCCCTGGAAGCATGAAAATCACTTTAAACATGCTAATTTTAGCTCTAACACTGATGATCCACCTACAAATGTGAACTGACGTTCAAAAATAAAACATTTGAAAACGGACCATTTTCCACATTTCTGAAGCATGACGTAATGGGGGGGGTGTTATCTCTTTTGCCAAAAATCAGCCGTTTTTGATTGAACATTAAATGCGTCCAAATAGTATTTAATTCACTTCCCGAGCCCCTGGAAGCATGAAAATCACTTTATACATGCTAATTCTAGCTCTAACACTGATTATCCACCTACAAATGTGAACTGATGTTCAAAAATAAAACATTTGAAAACGGACCATTCTCCACATTTCTGAAGCATGACGTAATGGGGGGGTGTTATCTCTTTTGTCGAAAATCAGCCGTTTTTGCTTGAACATTAAATGCCTCCAAATGGTATTTAATTAACTTCCCGGGGTGAAGAAACCCTTTTTGAGAACTCAGAGTGAGTAAATTGGCCATTTTCATGCACTTTTAACCATTCCATAAATCTTGTGTTTTGGGCCCCTGGAAGCATGAAAATCACTTTAAACATGCTAATTTTAGCTCTAACACTGATGATCAACCTACAAATGTGAACTGACATTCAAAAATAAAACATTTAAAAACGGACCATTTTCCACATTTCTGAAGCATGACGTAATGGGGGGTGTTATCTCTTTTGTCAAAAATCAGCCGTTTTTGCTTGAACATTAAATGCCTCCAAATGGTATTTAATTAACTTCCCGGGGTGAAGAAACCCTTTTTGAGAACTCAGAGTGAGTAAATTGGCCATTTTCATGCACTTTTAACCATTCCATAAATCTTGTGTTTAGGGCCCCTGGAAGCATGAAAATCACTTTAAACATGCTAATTTTAGCTCTAACACTGATGATCAACCTACAAATGTGAACTGACGTTCAAAAATAAAACATTTGAAAACGGACCATTTTCCACATTTCTGAAGCATGACGTAATGGGGGGGTGTTATCTCTTTTGTCAAAAATCAGCCGTTTTTGCTTGAACATTAAATGCCTCCAAATAGTATTTAATTCACTTCCCGAGCCCCTGGAAGCATGAAAACCACTTTAAACATGCTAATTTTAGCTCTAACACTGATGATCCACCTACAAATGTGAACTGACGTTCAAAAATAAAACATTTGAAAACGGACCAGTCTCCACATTTCTGAAGCATGATGTAATGGGGGGGTGTTATCTCTTTTGTCAAAAATCAGCCGTTTTTGCTTGAACATTAAATGCCTCCAAATGGTATTTAATTAACTTCCTGGGGTGAAGAAACCCTTTTTGAGAACTCAGAGTGAGTAAATTGGCCATTTTCATTTACTTTTAACCATTCCATAAATCTTGTGTTTAGGGCCCCTGGAAGCATGAAACTCACTTTAAACATGCTAATTTTAGCTCTAACACTGATGATCCACCTACAAATGTGAACTGACGTTCATAAGTAAAACATTTGAAAACAGACCATTTTCCACATTTCTGAAGCATGACGTAATGGGGGGGTGTTATCTCTTTTGTCAAAAATCAGCCGTTTTTGCTTGAACATTAAATGCCTCCAAATGGTATTTAATTCACTTCCCGAGCCCCTGGAAGCATGAAAATCACTTTAAACATGCTAATTTTAGCTCTAACACTGATGATCCACTTACAAATGTGAACTGACGTTCAAAAATGAAACATTTGAAAACTGATCATTTTCCACATTTCTGAAGCATGACGTAATGGGGGGGTGTTATCTCTTTTGTCGAAAATCAGCCGTTTTTGCTTGAACATTAAATGCTTCCAAATGGTATTTAATTAACTTCCCAGGGTGAAGAAACCTTTTTTGAGAACTCAGAGTGAGTAAATTGGCCATTTTCATGCACTTTAAACCTTTCCATAAATCTTGTGTTTAGGGCCCCTGGAAGCATGAAAATCACTTTAAACATGCTAATTTTTCGCTCTAACACTGATGATTCACCTACAAATGTGAACTGACGTTCAAAAATAAAACATTTGAAAACGGACCATTTTCCACATTTCTGAAGCATGACGTAATGGGGGGGTGTTATCTCTTTTGCCAAAAATCTGCCGTTTTTGATTGAACATTAAATGCGTCCAAATAGTATTTAATTCACTTCCCGAGCCCCTGGAAGCATGAAAATCACTTTAAACATGCTAATTTTAGCTCTAACACTGATGATCCACCTACAAATGTGAACTGACGTTCAAAAATAAAACATTTGAAAACAGACCATTCTCCACATTTCTGAAGCATGACGTAATGGGGGGGTGTTATCTCTTTTGTCGAAAATCAGCCGTTTTTGCTTGAACATTAAATGCCTCCAAATGGTATTTAATTAACTTCCCGGGGTGAAGAAACCCTTTTTGAGAACTCAGAGTGAGTAAATTTGCCATTTTCATGCACTTTTAACCATTCCATAAATCTTGTGTTTAGGGCCCCTGGAAGCATGAAAATCACTTTAAACATGCTAATTTTAGCTCTAACACTGATGATCCACCTACAAATGTGAACTGACGTTCAAAAATAAAACATTTGAAAATGGATCATTTTCCACATTTCTGAAGCATGACGTAATGGGGGGGTGTTATCTCTTTTGTCGAAAATCAGCCGTTTTTGCTTGAACATTAAATGCCTCCAAATGGTATTTAATTAACTTCCCGGGGTGAAGAAACCCTTTTTGAGAACTCAGAGTGAGTAAATTGGCCATTTTCATGCACTTTTAACCATTCCATAAATCTTGTGTTTTGGGCCCCTGGAAGCATGAAAATCACTTTAAACATGCTAATTTTAGCTCTAACACTGATGATCAACCTACAAATGTGAACTGACATTCAAAAATAAAACATTTGAAAACGGACCATTTTCCACATTTCTGAAGCATGACGTAATGGGGGGGTGTTATCTCTTTTGTCAAAAATCAGCCGTTTTTGCTTGAACATTAAATGCCTCCAAATGGTATTTAATTAACTTCCCGGGGTGAAGAAACCCTTTTTGAGAACTCAGAGTGAGTAAATTTGCCATTTTCATGCACTTTTAACCATTCCATGAATCTTGTGTTTAGGGCCCCTGGAAGCATGAAAATCACTTTAAACATGCTAATTTTAGCTCTAACACTGATGATCCACCTACAAATATGAACTGACGTTCAAAAATAAAACATTTGAAAATGGATCATTTTCCACATTTCTGAAGCATGACGTAATGGGGGGGTGTTATCTCTTTTGTCGAAAATCAGCCGTTTTTGCTTGAACATTAAATGCCTCCAAATGGTATTTAATTAACTTCCCGGGGTGAAGAAACCCTTTTTGAGAACTCAGAGTGAGTAAATTGGCCATTTTCATGCACTTTTAACCATTCCATAAATCTTGTGTTTTGGGCCCCTGGAAGCATGAAAATCACTTTAAACATGCCAATTTTAGCTCTAACACTGATGATCAACCTACAAATGTGAACTGACATTCAAAAATAAAACATTTGAAAATGGACCATTTTCCACATTTCTGAAGCATGACGTAATGGGAGGGTGTTATCTCTTTTGTCAAAAATCAGCCGTTTTTGCTTGAACATTAAATGCCTCCAAATAGTATTTAATTCACTTCCCGAGCCCCTGGAAGCATGAAAATCACTTTAAACATGCTAATTTTAGCTCTAACACTGATGATCCACTTACAAATGTGAACTGACGTTCAAAAATAAAACATTTGAAAACTGATCATTTTCCACATTTCTGAAGCATGACGTAATGGGGGGGGTGTTATCTCTTTTGTCGAAAATCAGCCATTTTTGCTTGAACATTAAATGCTTCCAAATGGTATTTAATTAACTTCCCAGGTAGAAGAAACCTTTTTTGAGAACTCAGAGTGAGTAAATTGGCCATTTTCATGCACTTTAAACCTTTCCATAAATCTTGTGTTTAGGGCCCCTGGAAGCATGAAAATCACTTTAAACATGCTAATTTTTCGCTCTAACACTGATGATTCACCTACAAATGTGAACTGACGTTCAAAAATAAAACATTTGAAAACGGACCATTTTCCACATTTCTGAAGCATGACGTAATGGGGGGGTGTTATCTCTTTTGCCAAAAATCAGCCGTTTTTGATTGAACATTAAATGCGTCCAAATAGTATTTAATTCACTTCCCGAGCCCCTGGAAGCATGAAAATCACTTTAAACATGCTAATTTTAGCTCTAACACTGATGATCCACCTACAAATGTGAACTGACGTTCAAAAATAAAACATTTGAAAACGGACCATTCTCCACATTTCTGAAGCATGACGTAATGGGGGGTGTTATCTCTTTTGTCGAAAATCTGCCGTTTTTGCTTGAACATTAAATGCCTCCAAATGGTATTTAATTAACTTCCCGGGGTGAAGAAACCCTTTTTGAGAACTCAGAGTGAGTAAATTGGCCATTTTCATGCACTTTTAACCATTCCATAAATCTTGTGTTTAGGGCCCCTAGAAGCATGAAAATCACTTTAAACATGCTAATTTTAGCTCTAACACTGATGATCAACCTACAAATGTGAACTGACGTTCAAAAATAAAACATTTGAAAACAGACCATTTTCCACATTTCTGAAGCATGACGTAATGGGGGGGTGTTATCTCTTTTGTCAAAAATCAGCCGTTTTTGCTTGAACATTAAATGCCTCCAAATAGTATTTAATTCACTTCCCGAGCCCCTGGAAGCATGAAAACCACTTTAAACATGCTAATTTTAGCTCTAATACTGATGATCCACCTACAAATGTGAACTGACATTCAAAAATAAAACATTTGAAAACGGACCAGTCTCCACATTTCTGAAGCATGATGTAATGGGGGGGTGTTATCTCTTTTGTCAAAAATCAGCCGTTTTTGCTTGAACATTAAATGCCTCCAAATGGTATTTAATTAACTTCCTGGGGTGAAGAAACCCTTTTTGAGAACTCAGAGTGAGTAAATTGGCCATTTTCATGCACTTTTAACCATTCCATAAATCTTGTGTTTAGGGCCCCTGGAAGCATGGAAATCACTTTAAACATGCTAATTTTAGCTCTAACACTGATGATCCACCTACAAATGTGAACTGACGTTCATAAGTAAAACATTTGAAAACGGACCATTTTCCACATTTCTGAAGCATGACGTAATGGGGGGGTGTTATCTCTTTTGTTGAAAATCAGCCGTTTTTGCTTGCACATTAAATGCCTCCAAATGGTATTTAATTAACTTCCCGGGGTGAAGAAACTCTTTTTGAGAACTCAGAGTGAGTAAATTGGCCATTTTCATGCACTTTTAACCATTCCATAAATCTTGTGTTAAGGGCCCCTGGAAGCATGAAAATCACTTTAAACATGCTAATTTTAGCTCTAACACTGATGATCAACCTACAAATGTGAACTGACGTTCAAAAATAAAACATTTGAAAACGGACCATTTCCCACATTTCTGAAGCATAACGTAATGGGGGGGTGTTATCTCTTTTGTCAAAAATCAGCCGTTTTTGCTTGAACATTAAATGCCTCCAAATGGTATTTAATTCACTTCCTGAGCCCCTGGAAGCATGAATATCACTTTAAACATGCTAATTTTAGCTAGAACACTGATGATCCACCTACAAATGTGAACTGACGTTCAAAAATAAAACATTTGAAAACGGATCATTTTCCACATTTCTGAAGCATGACGTAATGGGGGGGTGTTATCTCTTTTGTCGAAAATCAGCCGTTTTTGCTTGAACATTAAATGCTTCCAAATGGTATTTAATTAACTTCCTGGGGTGAAGAAACCTTTTTTGAGAACTCAGAGTGAGTAAATTGGCCATTTTCATGCACTTTAAACCTTTCCATAAATCTTGTGTTTAGGGCCCCTGGAAGCATGAAAATCACTTTAAACATGCTAATTTTTAGCTCTAACACTGATGATTCACCTACAAATGTGAACTGACGTTCAAAAATAAAACATTTGAAAACGGACCATTTTCCACTTTTCTGAAGCATGACGTAATGGGGGGGTGTTATCTCTTTTGTCAAAAATCAGCCGTTTTTGCTTGAACATTAAATGCCTCCAAATAGTATTTAATTCACTTCCCGAGCCCCTGGAAGCATGAAAATCACTTTAAACATGCTAATTTTAGCTCTAACACTGATGATCCACCTACAAATATGAACTGACGTTCAAAAATAAAACATTTGAAAACGGATCATTTTCCACATTTCTGAAGCATGACGTAATGGGGGGGTGTTATCTCTTTTGTCGAAAATCAGCCGTTTTTGCTTGAACATTAAATGCCTCCAAATGGTATTTAATTAACTTCCCGGGGTGAAGAAAACCTTTTTGAGAACTCAGAGTGAGTAAATTGGCCATTTTCATGCACTTTTAACCATTCCATAAATCTTGTGTTTAGGGCCCCTGGAAGCATGAAAATCACTTTAAACATGCTAATTTTAGCTCTAACACTGATGATCAACCTACAAATGTGAACTGACGTTCAAAAATAAAACATTTGAAAACGGACCATTTTCCACATTTCTGAAGCATGACGTAATGGGGGGGGTGTTATCTCTTTTGTCAAAAATCAGCCGTTTTTGCTTGAACATTAAATGCCTCCAAATAGTATTTAATTCACTTCCCGAGCCCCTGGAAGCATGAAAATCACTTTAAACATGCTAATTTTAGCTCTAACACTGATGATCCACCTACAAATGTGAACTGACGTTCGAAAATAAAACATTTGAAAACGGACCATTTTCCACATTTCTGAAGCATGACGTAATGGGGGGGTGTTATCTCTTTTGTCGAAAATCAGCCGTTTTTGCTTGAACATTAAATGCCTCCAAATCGTATTTAATTAACTTCCCGGGGTGAAGAAACTCTTTTTGAGAACTCAGAGTGAGTAAATTGGCCATTTTCATGCACTTTTAACCATTCCATAAATCTTGTGTTTAGGGCCCCTGGAAGCATGAAAATCACTTTAAACATGCTAATTTTAGCTCTAACACTGATGATCAACCTACAAATCTGAACTGACGTTCAAAAATAAAACATTTGAAAACGGACCATTTTCCACATTTCTGAAGCATGACGTAATGGGGGGGTGTTATCTCTTTTGTCAAAAATGAGCCGTTTTTGCTTGAACATTAAATGCCTCCAAATGGTATTTAATTCACTTCCCGAGCCCCTGGAAGCATGAAAATCACTTTAAACATGCTAATTTTAGCTCTAACACTGATGATCCACTTACAAATGTGAACTGACGTTCAAAAATGAAACATTTGAAAACTGATCATTTTCCACATTTCTGAAGCATGACGTAATGGGGGGGTGTTATCTCTTTTGTCGAAAATCAGCCGTTTTTGCTTGAACATTAAATGCTTCCAAATGGTATTTAATTAACTTCTTAGGGTGAAGAAACCTTTTTTGAGAACTCAGAGTGAGTAAATTGGCCATTTTCATGCACTTTAAACCTTTCCATAAATCTTGTGTTTAGGGCCCCTGGAAGCATGAAAATCACTTTAAACATGCTAATTTTTAGCTCTAACACTGATGATTCACCTACAAATGTGAACTGACGTTCAAAAATAAAACATTTGAAAACGGACCATTTTCCACATTTATGAAGCATGACGTAATGGGGGGGTGTTATCTCTTTTGTCAAAAATCAGCCGTTTTTGCTTGAACATTAAATGTCCCAAATAGTATTTAATTCACTTCCAGAGCCCCTGGAAGCATGAAAATCACTTTAAACATGTTAATTTTAGCTCTAACACTGATGATCCACCTACAAATATGAACTGACGTTCAAAAATAAAACATTTGAAAACGGATCATTTTCCACATTTCTGAAGCATGACGTAATGGGGGGGTGTTATCTCTTTTGTCGAAAATCAGCCGTTTTTGCTTGAACATTAAATGCCTCCAAATGGTATTTAATTACCTTCCCGGGGTGAAGAAAACCTTTTTGAGAACTCAGAGTGAGTAAATTGGCCATTTTCATGCACTTTTAACCATTCCATAAATCTTGTGTTTAGGGCCCCTGGAAGCATGAAAATCACTTTAAACATGCTAATTTTAGCTCTAACACTGATGATCAACCTACAAATCTGAACTGACGTTCAAAAATAAAACATTTGAAAACGGACCATTTTCCACATTTCTGAAGCATGACGTAATGGGGGGTGTTATCTCTTTTGTCAAAAATCAGCCGTTTTTGCTTGAACATTAAATGCCTCCAAATGGTATTTAATTCACTTCCCGAGCCCCTGGAAGCATGAAAATCACTTTAAACATGCTAATTTTAGCTCTAACACTGATGATCCACTTACAAATGTGAACTGACGTTCAAAAATGAAACATTTGAAAACTGATCATTTTCCACATTTCTGAAGCATGACGTAATGGCGGGGTGTTATCTCTTTTGTCGAAAATCAGCCGTTTTTGCTTGAACATTAAATGCTTCCAAATGGTATTTAATTAACTTCCCAGGGTGAAGAAACCTTTTTTGAGAACTCAGAGTGAGTAAATTGGCCATTTTCATGCACTTTAAACCTTTCCATGAATCTTGTGTTTAGGGCCCCTGGAAGCATGAAAATCACTTTAAACATGCTAATTTTAGCTCTAACACTGATGATCCACCTACAAATGTGAACTGACGTTCAAAAATAAAACATTTGAAAACGGACCAGTCTCCACATTTCTGAAGCATGATGTAATGGGGGGGTGTTATCTCTTTTGTCAAAAATCAGCCGTTTTTGCTTGAACATTAAATGCCTCCAAATAGTATTTAATTCACTTCCAGAGCCCCTTGAAGCATGAAAATCACTTTAAACATGCTAATTTTAGCTCTAACACTGATGATCCACCTACAAATGTGAACTGACGTTCAAAAATAAAACATTTGAAAACAGACCATTTTCCACATTTCTGAAGCATGACGTAATGGGGGGGTGTTATCTCTTTCGTCGAAAATCAGCCGTTTTTGCTTGAACATTAAATGCCTCCAAATCGTATTTAATTAACTTCCCGGGGTGAAGAAACTCTTTTTGAGAACTCAGAGTGAGTAAATTGGCCATTTTCATGCACTTTTAACCATTCCATAAATCTTGTGTATAGGGCCCCTGGAAGCATGAAAATCACTTTAAACATGCTAATTTTAGCTCTAACACTGATGATCAACCTACAAATGTGAACTGACGTTCAAAAATAAAACATTTGAAAACGGGCCATTTTCCACATTTCTGAAGCATGACCTAATGGGGCGGGTGTTATCTCTTTTGTCAAAAATCAGCCGTTTTTGCTTGAACATTAAATGCCTCCAAATGGTATTTAGTTCACTTCCCGAGCCCCTGGAAGCATGAAAATCACTTTAAACATGCTAATTTTAGCTCTAACACTGATGATCCACTTACAAATGTGAACTGACGTTCAAAAATAAAACATTTGAAAACTGATCATTTTCCACATTTCTGAAGCATGACGTAATGGGGGGGTGTTATCTCTTTTGTCGAAAATCAGCCATTTTTGCTTGAACATTAAATGCTTCCAAATGGTATTTAATTAACTTCCCAGGTAGAAGAAACCTTTTTTGAGAACTCAGAGTGAGTAAATTGGCCATTTTCATGCACTTTTAACCATTCCATAAATCTTGTGTTTAGGGCCCCTGGAAGCATGAAAATCACTTTAAACATGCTAATTTTTAGCTCTAACACTGATGATTCACCTACAAATGTGAACTGACGTTCAAAAATAAAACATTTGAAAACGGACCATTTTCCACATTTCTGAAGCATGACGTAATGGGGGGGGGTGTTATCTCTTTTGTCAAAAATCAGCCGTTTTTGCTTGAACATTAAATGCCTCCAAATAGTATTTAATTCACTTCCCGAGCCCCTGGAAGCATGAAAATCACTTTAAACATGCTAATTTTAGCTCTAACACTGATGATCCACCTACAAATATGAACTGACGTTCAAAAATAAAACATTTGAAAACGGACCAGTCTCCACATTTCTGAAGCATGATGTAATGGGGGGGTGTTATCTCTTTTGTCAAAAATCAGCCGTTTTTGCTTGAACATTAAATGCCTCCAAATGGTATTTAATTAACTTCCTGGGGTGAAGAAACCCTTTTTGAGAACTCAGAGTGAGTAAATTGGCCATTTTCATGCACTTTTAACCAATCCATAAATCTTGTGTTTAGGGCCCCTGGAAGCATGAAAATCACTTTAAACATGCTAATTTTAGCTCTAACACTGATGATCCACCTACAAATGTGAACTGACGTTCATAAGTAAAACATTTGAAAACGGACCATTTTCCACATTTCTGAAGCATGACGTAATGGGGGGGTGTTATCTCTTTTGTTGAAAATCAGCCGTTTTTGCTTGAACATTAAATGCCTCCAAATGGTATTTAATTAACTTCCCGGGGTGAAGAAACTCTTTTTGAGAACTCAGAGTGAGTAAATTGGCCATTTTCATGCACTTTTAACCATTCCATAAATCTTGTGTTCAGGGCCCCTGGAAGCATGAAAATCACTTTAAACATGCTAATTTTAGCTCTAACACTGATGATCAACCTACAAATGTGAACTGACGTTCAAAAATAAAACATTTGAAAACGGACCATTTCCCACATTTCTGAAGCATAACGTAATGGGGGGGGTGTTATCTCTTTTGTCAAAAATCAGCCGTTTTTGCTTGAACATTAAATGCCTCCAAATGGTATTTAATTCACTTCCTGAGCCCCTGGAAGCATGAATATCACTTTAAACATGCTAATTTTAGCTAGAACACTGATGATCCACCTACAAATGTGAACTGACGTTCAAAAATAAAACATTTGAAAACGGATCATTTTCCACATTTCTGAAGCATGACGTAATGGGGGGGTGTTATCTCTTTTGTCGAAAATCAGCCGTTTTTGCTTGAACATTAAATGCTTCCAAATGGTATTTAATTAACTTCCTGGGGTGAAGAAACCTTTTTTGAGAACTCAGAGTGAGTAAATTGGCCATTTTCATGCACTTTAAACCTTTCCATAAATCTTGTGTTTAGGGCCCCTGGAAGCATGAAAATCACTTTAAACATGCTAATTTTTAGCTCTAACACTGATGATTCACCTACAAATGTGAACTGACGTTCAAAAATAAAACATTTGAAAACGGACCATTTTCCACATTTCTGAAGCATGACGTAATGGGGGGGGGTGTTATCTCTTTTGTCAAAAATCAGCCGTTTTTGCTTGAACATTAAATGCCTCCAAATAGTATTTAATTCACTTCCCGAGCCCCTGGAAGCATGAAAATCACTTTAAACATGTTAATTTTAGCTCTAACACTGATGATCCACCTACAAATATGAACTGACGTTGAAAAATAAAACATTTGAAAACGGATCATTTTCCACATTTCTGAAGCATGACGTAATGGGGGGGTGTTATCTCTTTTTTCGAAAATCAGCCGTTTTTGCTTGAACATTAAATGCCTCCAAATGGTATTTAATTAACTTCCCGGGGTGAAGAAAACCTTTTTGAGAACTCAGAGTGAGTAAATTGGCCATTTTCATGCACTTTTAACCATTCCATAAATCTTGTGTTTAGGGCCCCTGGAAGCATGAAAATCACTTTAAACATGCTAATTTTAGCTCTAACACTGATGATCAACCTACAAATGTGAACTGACGTTCAAAAATAAAACATTTGAAAACGGACCATTTTCCACATTTCTGAAGCATGACGTAATGGGGGGGTGTTATCTCTTTTGGCAAAAATCAGCCGTTTTTGCTTGAACATTAAATGCCTCCAAATAGTATTTAATTCACTTCCCGAGCCCCTGGAAGCATGAAAATCACTTTAAACATGCTAATTTTAGCTCTAACACTGATGATCCACCTACAAATGTGAACTGACGTTCAAAAATAAAACATTTGAAAATGGACCATTTTCCACATTTCTGAAGCATGACGTAATGGGGGGGGGTGTTATCTCTTTTGTCGAAAATCAGCCGTTTTTGCTTGAACATTAAATGCCTCCAAATCGTATTTAATTAACTTCCCGGGGTGAAGAAACTCTTTTTGAGAACTCAGAGTGAGTAAATTGGCCATTTTCATGCACTTTTAACCATTCCATAAATCTTGTGTTTAGGGCCCCTGGAAGCATGAAAATCACTTTAAACATGCTAATTTTAGCTCTAACCCTGATGATCAACCTACAAATCTGAACTGACGTTCAAAAATAAAACATTTGAAAACGGACCATTTTCCACATTTCTGAAGCATGACGTAATGGGGGGGTGTTATCTCTTCTGTCAAAAATCAGCCGTTTTTGCTTGAACATTAAATGCCTCCAAATGGTATTTAATTCACTTCCCGAGCCCCTGGAAGCATGAAAATCACTTTAAACATGCTAATTTTAGCTCTAACACTGATGATCCACTTACAAATGTGAACTGACGTTCAAAAATGAAACATTTGAAAACTGATCATTTTCCACATTTCTGAAGCATGACGTAATGGGGGGGTGTTATCTCTTTTGTCGAAAATCAGCCGTTTTTGCTTGAACATTAAATGCTTCCAAATGGTATTTAATTAACTTCTTAGGGTGAAGAAACCTTTTTTGAGAACTCAGAGTGAGTAAATTGGCCATTTTCATGCACTTTAAACCTTTCCATAAATCTTGTGTTTAGGGCCCCTGGAAGCATGAAAATCACTTTAAACATGCTAATTTTTAGCTCTAACACTGATGATTCACCTACAAATGTGAACTGACGTTCAAAAATAAAACATTTGAAAACGGACCATTTTCCACATTTATGAAGCATGACGTAATGGGGGGGTGTTATCTCTTTTGTCAAAAATCAGCCGTTTTTGCTTGAACATTAAATGCCTCCAAATAGTATTTAATTCACTTTCAGAGCCCCTGGAAGCATGAAAATCACTTTAAACATGCTAATTTTAGCTCTAACACTGATGATCCACCTACAAATGTGAACTGACGTTCAAAAATAAAACATTTGAAAACGGACCATTTTCCACATTTCTGAAGCATGACGTAATGGGGGGGGTGTTATCTCTTTTGCCAAAAATCAGCCGTTTTTGATTGAACATTAAATGCGTCCAAATAGTATTTAATTCACTTCCCGAGCCCCTGGAAGCATGAAAATCACTTTATACATGCTAATTTTAGCTCTAACACTGATTATCCACCTACAAATGTGAACTGATGTTCAAAAATAAAACATTTGAAAACGGACCATTCTCCACATTTCTGAAGCATGACGTAATGGGGGGGTGTTATCTCTTTTGTCGAAAATCAGCCGTTTTTGCTTGAACATTAAATGCCTCCAAATGGTATTTAATTAACTTCCCGGGGTGAAGAAACCCCTTTTGAGAACTCAGAGTGAGTAAATTGGCCATTTTCATGCACTTTTAACCATTCCATAAATCTTGTGTTTAGGGCCCCTGGAAGCATGAAAATCACTTTAAACATGCTAATTTTAGCTCTAACACTGATGATTAACCTACAAATGTGAACTGACGTTCAAAAATAAAACATTTGAAAACAGACCATTTTCCACATTTCTGAAGCATGATGTAATGGGGGGGTGTTATCTCTTTTGTCAAAAATCAGCCGTTTTTGCTTGAACATTAAATGCTTCCAAATAGTATTTAATTCACTTCCCGAGCCCCTGGAAGCATGAAAATCACTTTAAACATGCTAATTTTAGCTCTAACACTGATGATCCACCTACAAATGTGAACTGACGTTCAAAAATAAAACATTTGAAAATGGATCATTTTCCACATTTCTGAAGCATGACGTAATGGGGGGGTGTTATCTCTTTTGTCGAAAATCAGCCGTTTTTGCTTGAACATTAAATGCCTCCAAATGGTATTTAATTAACTTCCCGGGGTGAAGAAACCCTTTTTGAGAACTCAGAGTGAGTAAATTGGCCATTTTCATGCACTTTTAACCATTCCATAAATCTTGTGTTTTGGGCCCCTGGAAGCATGAAAATCACTTTAAACATGCTAATTTTAGCTCTAACACTGATGATCAACCTACAAATGTGAACTGACATTCAAAAATAAAACATTTAAAAACGGACCATTTTCCACATTTCTGAAGCATGACGTAATGGGGGGTGTTATCTCTTTTGTCAAAAATCAGCCGTTTTTGCTTGAACATTAAATGCCTCCAAATGGTATTTAATTAACTTCCCGGGGTGAAGAAACCCTTTTTGAGAACTCAGAGTGAGTAAATTGGCCATTTTCATGCACTTTTAACCATTCCATAAATCTTGTGTTTAGGGCCCCTGGAAGCATGAAAATCACTTTAAACATGCTAATTTTAGCTCTAACACTGATGATCAACCTACAAATGTGAACTGACGTTCAAAAATAAAACATTTGAAAACGGACCATTTTCCACATTTCTGAAGCATGACGTAATGGGGGGGTGTTATCTCTTTTGTCAAAAATCAGCCGTTTTTGCTTGAACATTAAATGCCTCCAAATAGTATTTAATTCACTTCCCGAGCCCCTGGAAGCATGAAAACCACTTTAAACATGCTAATTTTAGCTCTAACACTGATGATCCACCTACAAATGTGAACTGACGTTCAAAAATAAAACATTTGAAAACGGACCAGTCTCCACATTTCTGAAGCATGATGTAATGGGGGGGTGTTATCTCTTTTGTCAAAAATCAGCCGTTTTTGCTTGAACATTAAATGCCTCCAAATGGTATTTAATTAACTTCCTGGGGTGAAGAAACCCTTTTTGAGAACTCAGAGTGAGTAAATTGGCCATTTTCATTTACTTTTAACCATTCCATAAATCTTGTGTTTAGGGCCCCTGGAAGCATGAAACTCACTTTAAACATGCTAATTTTAGCTCTAACACTGATGATCCACCTACAAATGTGAACTGACGTTCATAAGTAAAACATTTGAAAACAGACCATTTTCCACATTTCTGAAGCATGACGTAATGGGGGGGTGTTATCTCTTTTGTCAAAAATCAGCCGTTTTTGCTTGAACATTAAATGCCTCCAAATGGTATTTAATTCACTTCCCGAGCCCCTGGAAGCATGAAAATCACTTTAAACATGCTAATTTTAGCTCTAACACTGATGATCCACTTACAAATGTGAACTGACGTTCAAAAATGAAACATTTGAAAACTGATCATTTTCCACATTTCTTAAGCATGACGTAATGGGGGGGTGTTATCTCTTTTGTCGAAAATCAGCCGTTTTTGCTTGAACATTAAATGCTTCCAAATGGTATTTAATTAACTTCCCAGGGTGAAGAAACCTTTTTTGAGAACTCAGAGTGAGTAAATTGGCCATTTTCATGCACTTTAAACCTTTCCATAAATCTTGTGTTTAGGGCCCCTGGAAGCATGAAAATCACTTTAAACATGCTAATTTTTCGCTCTAACACTGATGATTCACCTACAAATGTGAACTGACGTTCAAAAATAAAACATTTGAAAACGGACCATTTTCCACATTTCTGAAGCATGACGTAATGGGGGGGTGTTATCTCTTTTGCCAAAAATCTGCCGTTTTTGATTGAACATTAAATGCGTCCAAATAGTATTTAATTCACTTCCCGAGCCCCTGGAAGCATGAAAATCACTTTAAACATGCTAATTTTAGCTCTAACACTGATGATCCACCTACAAATGTGAACTGACGTTCAAAAATAAAACATTTGAAAACAGACCATTCTCCACATTTCTGAAGCATGACGTAATGGGGGGGTGTTATCTCTTTTGTCGAAAATCAGCCGTTTTTGCTTGAACATTAAATGCCTCCAAATGGTATTTAATTAACTTCCCGGGGTGAAGAAACCCTTTTTGAGAACTCAGAGTGAGTAAATTTGCCATTTTCATGCACTTTTAACCATTCAATAAATCTTGTGTTTAGGGCCCCTGGAAGCATGAAAATCACTTTAAACATGCTAATTTTAGCTCTAACACTGATGATCCACCTTCAAATGTGAACTGACGTTCAAAAATAAAACATTTGAAAATGGATCATTTTCCACATTTCTGAAGCATGACGTAATGGGGGGGTGTTATCTCTTTTGTCGAAAATCAGCCGTTTTTGCTTGAACATTAAATGCCTCCAAATGGTATTTAATTAACTTCCCGGGGTGAAGAAACCCTTTTTGAGAACTCAGAGTGAGTAAATTGGCCATTTTCATGCACTTTTAACCATTCCATAAATCTTGTGTTTTGGGCCCCTGGAAGCATGAAAATCACTTTAAACATGCTAATTTTAGCTCTAACACTGATGATCAACCTACAAATGTGAACTGACATTCAAAAATAAAACATTTGAAAACGGACCATTTTCCACATTTCTGAAGCATGACGTAATGGGGGGGTGTTATCTCTTTTGTCAAAAATCAGCCGTTTTTGCTTGAACATTAAATGCCTCCAAATGGTATTTAATTAACTTCCCGGGGTGAAGAAACCCTTTTTGAGAACTCAGAGTGAGTAAATTTGCCATTTTCATGCACTTTTAACCATTCCATAAATCTTGTGTTTTGGGCCCCTGGAAGCATGAAAATCACTTTAAACATGCCAATTTTAGCTCTAACACTGATGATCAACCTACAAATGTGAACTGACATTCAAAAATAAAACATTTGAAAACGGACCATTCTCCACATTTCTGAAGCATGACGTAATGGGGGGTGTTATCTCTTTTGTCGAAAATCAGCCGTTTTTGCTTGAACATTAAATGCCTCCAAATGGTATTTAATTAACTTCCCGGGGTGAAGAAACCCTTTTTGAGAACTCAGAGTGAGTAAATTGGCCATTTTCATGCACTTTTAACCATTCCATAAATCTTGTGTTTAGGGCCCCTAGAAGCATGAAAATCACTTTAAACATGCTAATTTTAGCTCTAACACTGATGATCAACCTACAAATGTGAACTGACGTTCAAAAATAAAACATTTGAAAACAGACCATTTTCCACATTTCTGAAGCATGACGTAATGGGGGGGTGTTATCTCTTTTGTCAAAAATCAGCCGTTTTTGCTTGAACATTAAATGCCTCCAAATAGTATTTAATTCACTTCCCGAGCCCCTGGAAGCATGAAAACCACTTTAAACATGCTAATTTTAGCTCTAATACTGATGATCCACCTACAAATGTGAACTGACATTCAAAAATAAAACATTTGAAAACGGACCAGTCTCCACATTTCTGAAGCATGATGTAATGGGGGGGTGTTATCTCTTTTGTCAAAAATCAGCCGTTTTTGCTTGAACATTAAATGCCTCCAAATGGTATTTAATTAACTTCCTGGGGTGAAGAAACCCTTTTTGAGAACTCAGAGTGAGTAAATTGGCCATTTTCATGCACTTTTAACCATTCCATAAATCTTGTGTTTAGGGCCCCTGGAAGCATGGAAATCACTTTAAACATGCTAATTTTAGCTCTAACACTGATGATCCACCTACAAATGTGAACTGACGTTCATAAGTAAAACATTTGAAAACGGACCATTTTCCACATTTCTGAAGCATGACGTAATGGGGGGGTGTTATCTCTTTTGTTGAAAATCAGCCGTTTTTGCTTGCACATTAAATGCCTCCAAATGGTATTTAATTAACTTCCCGGGGTGAAGAAACTCTTTTTGAGAACTCAGAGTGAGTAAATTGGCCATTTTCATGCACTTTTAACCATTCCATAAATCTTGTGTTAAGGGCCCCTGGAAGCATGAAAATCACTTTAAACATGCTAATTTTAGCTCTAACACTGATGATCAACCTACAAATGTGAACTGACGTTCAAAAATAAAACATTTGAAAACGGACCATTTCCCACATTTCTGAAGCATAACGTAATGGGGGGGTGTTATCTCTTTTGTCAAAAATCAGCCGTTTTTGCTTGAACATTAAATGCCTCCAAATGGTATTTAATTCACTTCCTGAGCCCCTGGAAGCATGAATATCACTTTAAACATGCTAATTTTAGCTAGAACACTGATGATCTACCTACAAATGTGAACTGACGTTCAAAAATAAAACATTTGAAAACGGATCATTTTCCACATTTCTGAAGCATGACGTAATGGGGGGGTGTTATCTCTTTTGTCGAAAATCAGCCGTTTTTGCTTGAACATTAAATGCTTCCAAATGGTATTTAATTAACTTCCTGGGGTGAAGAAACCTTTTTTGAGAACTCAGAGTGAGTAAATTGGCCATTTTCATGCACTTTAAACCTTTCCATAAATCTTGTGTTTAGGGCCCCTGGAAGCATGAAAATCACTTTAAACATGCTAATTTTTAGCTCTAACACTGATGATTCACCTACAAATGTGAACTGACGTTCAAAAATAAAACATTTGAAAACGGACCATTTTCCACTTTTCTGAAGCATGACGTAATGGGGGGGGTGTTATCTCTTTTGTCAAAAATCAGCCGTTTTTGCTTGAACATTAAATGCCTCCAAATAGTATTTAATTCACTTCCCGAGCCCCTGGAAGCATGAAAATCACTTTAAACATGCTAATTTTAGCTCTAACACTGATGATCCACCTACAAATATGAACTGACGTTCAAAAATAAAACATTTGAAAACTGATCATTTTCCACATTTCTGAAGCATGACGTAATGGGGGGGTGTTATCTCTTTTGTCGAAAATCAGCCGTTTTTGCTTGAACATTAAATGCCTCCAAATGGTATTTAATTAACTTCCCGGGGTGAAGAAAACCTTTTTGAGAACTCAGAGTGAGTAAATTGGCCATTTTCATGCACTTTTAACCATTCCATAAATCTTGTGTTTAGGGCCCCTGGAAGCATGAAAATCACTTTAAACATGCTAATTTTAGCTCTAACACTGATGATCAACCTACAAATGTGAACTGACGTTCAAAAATAAAACATTTGAAAACGGACCATTTTCCACATTTCTGAAGCATGACGTAATGGGGGGGGTGTTATCTCTTTTGTCAAAAATCAGCCGTTTTTGCTTGAACATTAAATGCCTCCAAATAGTATTTAATTCACTTCCCGAGCCCCTGGAAGCATGAAAATCACTTTAAACATGCTAATTTTAGCTCTAACACTGATGATCCACCTACAAATGTGAACTGACGTTCGAAAATAAAACATTTGAAAACGGACCATTTTCCACATTTCTGAAGCATGACGTAATGGGGGGGTGTTATCTCTTTTGTCGAAAATCAGCCGTTTTTGCTTGAACATTAAATGCCTCCAAATCGTATTTAATTAACTTCCCGGGGTGAAGAAACTCTTTTTGAGAACTCAGAGTGAGTAAATTGGCCATTTTCATGCACTTTTAACCATTCCATAAATCTTGTGTTTAGGGCCCCTGGAAGCATGAAAATCACTTTAAACATGCTAATTTTAGCTCTAACACTGATGATCAACCTACAAATCTGAACTGACGTTCAAAAATAAAACATTTGAAAACGGACCATTTTCCACATTTCTGAAGCATGACGTAATGGGGGGGTGTTATCTCTTTTGTCAAAAATCAGCCGTTTTTGCTTGAACATTAAATGCCTCCAAATGGTATTTAATTCACTTCCCGAGCCCCTGGAAGCATGAAAATCACTTTAAACATGCTAATTTTAGCTCTAACACTGATGATCCACTTACAAATGTGAACTGACGTTCAAAAATGAAACATTTGAAAACTGATCATTTTCCACATTTCTGAAGCATGACGTAATGGCGGGGTGTTATCTCTTTTGTCGAAAATCAGCCGTTTTTGCTTGAACATTAAATGCTTCCAAATGGTATTTAATTAACTTCCCAGGGTGAAGAAACCTTTTTTGAGAACTCAGAGTGAGTAAATTGGCCATTTTCATGCACTTTAAACCTTTCCATAAATCTTGTGTTTAGGGCCCCTGGAAGCATGAAAATCACTTTAAACATGCTAATTTTTAGCTCTAACACTGATGATTCACCTACAAATGTGAACTGACGTTCAAAAATAAAACATTTGAAAACGGACCATTTTCCACATTTATGAAGCATGACGTAATGGGGGGGTGTTATCTCTTTTGTCAAAAATCAGCCGTTTTTGCTTGAACATTAAATGTCCCAAATAGTATTTAATTCACTTCCAGAGCCCCTGGAAGCATGAAAATCACTTTAAACATGTTAATTTTAGCTCTAACACTGATGATCCACCTACAAATATGAACTGACGTTCAAAAATAAAACATTTGAAAACGGATCATTTTCCACATTTCTGAAGCATGACGTAATGGGGGGGTGTTATCTCTTTTGTCGAAAATCAGCCGTTTTTGCTTGAACATTAAATGCCTCCAAATGGTATTTAATTACCTTCCCGGGGTGAAGAAAACCTTTTTGAGAACTCAGAGTGAGTAAATTGGCCATTTTCATGCACTTTTAACCATTCCATAAATCTTGTGTTTAGGGCCCCTGGAAGCATGAAAATCACTTTAAACATGCTAATTTTAGCTCTAACACTGATGATCAACCTACAAATCTGAACTGACGTTCAAAAATAAAACATTTGAAAACGGACCATTTTCCACATTTCTGAAGCATGACGTAATGGGGGGGTGTTATCTCTTTTGTCAAAAATCAGCCGTTTTTGCTTGAACATTAAATGCCTCCAAATGGTATTTAATTCACTTCCCGAGCCCCTGGAAGCATGAAAATCACTTTAAACATGCTAATTTTAGCTCTAACACTGATGATCCACTTACAAATGTGAACTGACGTTCAAAAATGAAACATTTGAAAACTGATCATTTTCCACATTTCTGAAGCATGACGTAATGGCGGGGTGTTATCTCTTTTGTCGAAAATCAGCCGTTTTTGCTTGAACATTAAATGCTTCCAAATGGTATTTAATTAACTTCCCAGGGTGAAGAAACCTTTTTTGAGAACTCAGAGTGAGTAAATTGGCCATTTTCATGCACTTTAAACCTTTCCATGAATCTTGTGTTTAGGGCCCCTGGAAGCATGAAAATCACTTTAAACATGCTAATTTTAGCTCTAACACTGATGATCCACCTACAAATGTGAACTGACGTTCAAAAATAAAACATTTGAAAACGGACCAGTCTCCACATTTCTGAAGCATGATGTAATGGGGGGGTGTTATCTCTTTTGTCAAAAATCAGCCGTTTTTGCTTGAACATTAAATGCCTCCAAATGGTATTTAATTAACTTCCTGGGGTGAAGAAACCCTTTTTGAGAACTCAGAGTGAGTAAATTGGCCATTTTCATGCACTTTTAACCATTCCATAAATCTTGTGTTTAGGGCCCCTGGAAGCATGAAAATCACTTTAAACATGCTAATTTTAGCTCTAACACTGATGATCCACCTACAAATGTGAACTGACGTTCATAAGTAAAACATTTGAAAACGGACCATTTTCCACATTTCTGAAGCATGACGTAATGGGGGAGTGTTATCTCTTTTGTCAAAAATCAGCCGTTTTTGCTTGAACATTAAATGCCTCCAAATGGTATTTAATTCACTTCCTGAGCCCCTGGAAGCATGAAAATCACTTTAAACATGCTAATTTTAGCTCTAACACTGATGATCCACTTACAAATGTGAACTGACGTTCAAAAATGAAACATTTGAAAACTGATCATTTTCCACATTTCTGAAGCATGACGTAATGGGGGGGTGTTATCTCTTTTGTCGAAAATCAGCCGTTTTTGCTTGAACATTAAATGCTTCCAAATGGTATTTAATTAACTTCCCAGGGTGAAGAAACCTTTTTTGAGAACTCAGAGTGAGTAAATTGGCCATTTTCATGCACTTTAAACCTTTCCATAAATCTTGTGTTTAGGGCCCCTGGAAGCATGAAAATCACTTTAAACATGCTAATTTTTAGCTCTAACACTGATGATTCACCTACAAATGTGAACTGACGTTCAAAAATAAAACATTTGAAAACGGACCATTTTCCACATTTATGAAGCATGACGTAATGGGGGGGTGTTATCTCTTTCGTCGAAAATCAGCCGTTTTTGCTTGAACATTAAATGCCTCCAAATCGTATTTAATTAACTTCCCGGGGTGAAGAAACTCTTTTTGAGAACTCAGAGTGAGTAAATTGGCCATTTTCATGCACTTTTAACCATTCCATAAATCTTGTGTTTAGGGCCCCTGGAAGCATGAAAATCACTTTAAACATGCTAATTTTAGCTCTAACACTGATGATCAACCTACAAATGTGAACTGACGTTCAAAAATAAAACATTTGAAAACGGACCATTTTCCACATTTCTGAAGCATGACCTAATGGGGCGGGTGTTATCTCTTTTGTCAAAAATCAGCCGTTTTTGCTTGAACATTAAATGCCTCCAAATGGTATTTAGTTCACTTCCCGAGCCCCTGGAAGCATGAAAATCACTTTAAACATGCTAATTTTAGCTCTAACACTGATGATCCACATACAAATGTGAACTGACGTTCAAAAATAAAACATTTGAAAACGGACCAGTCTCCACATTTCTGAAGCATGATGTAATGGGGGGGTGTTATCTCTTTTGTCAAAAATCAGCCGTTTTTGCTTGAACATTAAATGCCTCCAAATGGTATTTAATTAACTTCCTGGGGTGAAGAAACCCTTTTTGAGAACTCAGAGTGAGTAAATTGGCCATTTTCATGCACTTTTAACCATTCCATAAATCTTGCGTTTAGGGCCCCTGGAAGCATGAAAATCACTTTAAACATGCTAATTTTAGCTCTAACACTGATGATCAACCTACAAATGTGAACTGACGTTCAAAAATAAAACATTTGAAAACGGACTATTTTCCACATTTTTGAAGCATGACGTAATGGGGGGGTGTTATCTCTTTTGTCAAAAATCAGCCGTTTTTGATTGAACATTAAATTCCTCCAAATAGTATTTAATTCACTTCCCGAGCCCCTGGAAGCATGAAAATCACTTTAAACATGCTAATTTTAGCTCTAACACTGATGATCCACCTACAAATGTGAACTGACGTTCAAAAATAAAACATTTGAAAACGGACCATTTTCCACATTTCTGAATCATGACGTAATGGGGGGGTGTTATCTCTTTTGTCGAAAATCAGCCATTTTTGCTTGAACATTAAATGCCTCCAAATCGTATTTAATTAACTTCCCGGGGTGAAGAAACTCTTTTTGAGAACTCAGAGTGAGTAAATTGGCCATTTTCATGCACTTTTAACCATTCCATAAATCTTGTGTTTAGGGCCCCTGGAAGCATGAAAATCACTTTAAACATGCTAATTTTAGCTCTAACACTGATGATCAACCTACAAATGTGAACTGACGTTCAAAAATAAAACATTTGAAAACGGACCATTTTCCACATTTCTGAAGCATGACGTAATGGGGGGGTGTTATCTCTTTTGTCAAAAATCAGCCGTTTTTGCTTGAACATTAAATGCCTCCAAATAGTATTTAATTCACTTCCCGAGCCCCTGGAAGCATGAAAACCCATTTAAACATGCTAATTTTAGCTCTAACACTGATGATCCACCTACAAATGTGAACTGACGTTCAAAAATAAAACATTTGAAAACGGACCAGTCTCCACATTTCTGAAGCATGATGTAATGGGGGGGTGTTATCTCTTTTGTAAAAAATCAGCCGTTTTTGCTTGAACATTAAATGCCTCCAAATGGTATTTAATTAACTTCCTGGGGTGAAGAAACCCTTTTTGAGAACTCAGAGTGAGTAAATTGGCCATTTTCATGCACTTTTAACCATTCCATAAATCTTGTGTTTAGGGCCCCTGGAAGCATGAAAATCACTTTAAACATGCTAATTTTAGCTCTAACACTGATGATCAACCTACAAATGTGAACTGACGTTCAAAAATAAAACATTTGAAAACGGACTATTTTCCACATTTCTGAAGCATGACGTAATGGGGGGGTGTTATCTCTTTTGTCAAAAATCAGCCATTTTTGATTGAACATTAAATTCCTCCAAATAGTATTTAATTCACTTCCCAAGCCCCTGGAAGCATAAAAATCACTTTAAACATGCTAATTTTAGCTCTAACACTGATGATCCACCTACAAATGTGAACTGACGTTCAAAAATAAAACATTTGAAAATGGACCATTTTCCACATTTCTGAAGCATGACGTAATGGGGGGTGTTATCTCTTTTGTGGAAAATCAGCCGTTTTTGCATGAACATTAAATGCCTCCAAATCGTATTTAATTAACTTCCTGGGGTGAAGAAACTCTTTTTGAGAACTCAGAGTGAGTAAATTGGCCATTTTCATGCACTTTTATCCATTCCATAAATCTTGTGTTTAGGGCCCCTGGTAGCATGAAAATCACATTAAACATGCTAATTTTAGCTCTAAAACTGATGATCAACCTACAAATGTGAACTGACGTTCAAAAGTAAAACATTTGAAAACGGACCATTTTCCACATTTCTGAAGCATGACGTAATGGGGGGGTGTTATCTCTTTTGTCGAAAATCAGCCGTTTTTGCTTGAACATTAAATGCCTCCAAATGGTATTTAATTAACTTCCCGGGGTGAAGAAACTCTTTTTGAGAACTCAGAGTGAGTAAATTGGCCATTTTCATGCACTTTTAACCATTCCATAAATCTTGTGTTTAGGGCCCCTGGAAGCATGAAAATCACTTTAAACATGCTAATTTTAGCTCTAACACTGATGATCAACCTACAAATGTGAACTGACGTTCAAAAATAAAACATTTGAAAACGGACTATTTTCCACATTTCTGAAGTATGACGTAATGGGGGGGTGTTATCTCTTTTGTCGAAAATCAGCCGTCTTTGCTTGAACATTAAATGCCTCCAAATGGTATTTAATTAACCTCCCGGGGTGAAGAAACTCTTTTTGAGAACTCAGAGTGAGTAAATTGGCAATTTTCATACACTTTTAACCATTCCATAAATCTTGTGTTTAGGGCCCCTGGAAGCATGAAAATCACTTTAAACATGCTAATTTTTATCTCTAACACTGATGATTCACCTACAAATGTGAACTGACGTTCAAAAATAAAACAGTTGAAAACGGACCATTTTCCACATTTCTGAAGCATGACGTAATGGGGGGGGGGTGTTATCTCTTTTGTCAAAAATCAGCCGTTTTTGCTTGAACATTAAATGCCTCCAAATAGTATTTAATTCACTTCCCGAGCCCCTGGAAGCATGAAAATCACTTTAAACATGCTAATTTTAGCTCTAACACTGATGATCCACCTACAAATGTGAACTGACGTTCAAAAATAAAACATTTGAAAACGGATCATTTTCCACATTTCTGAAGCATGACGTAATGGGGGGGTGTTATCTCTTTTGTCGAAAATCAGCCGTTTTTGCTTGAACATTAAATGCCTCCAAATGGTATTTAATTAACTTCCCGGGGTGAAGAAACCCTTTTTGAGAACTCAGAGTGAGTAAATTGGCCATTTTCATGCACTTTTAACCATTCCATAAATCTTGTGTTTAGGGCCCCTGGAAGCATGAAAATCACTTTAAACATGCTAATTTTAGCTCTAACACTGATGATCAATCTACAAATGTGAACTGACGTTCAAAAATAAAACATTTGAAAACGGACCATTTTCCACATTTCTGAAGCATGACGTAATGGGGGGGTGTTATCTCTTTTGTCAAAAATCAGCCGTTTTTGCTTGAACATTAAATGCCTCCAAATGGTATTTAATTCACTTCCCGAGCCCCTGGAAGCATGAAAATCACTTTAAACATGCTAATTTTAGCTCTAACACTGATGATCCACTTACAAATGTGAACTGACGTTCAAAAATAAAACATTTGAAAACTGATCATTTTCCACATTTCTGAAGCATGACGTAATGGGGGGGTGTTATCTCTTTCGTCGAAAATCAGCCATTTTTGCTTGAACATTAAATGCTTCCAAATGGTATTTAATTAACTTCCCAGGTAGAAGAAACCTTTTTTGAGAACTCAGAGTGAGTAAATTGGCCATTTTCATGCACTTTAAACCTTTCCATAAATCTTGTGTTTAGGGCCCCTGGAAGCATGAAAATCACTTTAAACATGCTAATTTTTAGCTCTAACACTGATGATTCACCTACAAATGTGAACTGACGTTCAAAAATAAAACATTTGAAAACGGACCATTTTCCACATTTCTGAAGCATGACGTAATGGGGGGGTGTTATCTCTTTTGCCAAAAATCAGCCGTTTTTGATTGAACATTAAATGCGTCCAAATAGTATTTAATTCACTTCCCGAGCCCCTGGAAGCATGAAAATCACTTTAAACATGCTAATTTTAGCTTTAACACTGATGATCCACCTACAAATGTGAACTGACGTTCAAAAATAAAACATTTGAAAACGGACCAGTCTCCACATTTCTGAAGCATGATGTAATGGGGGGGTGTTATCTCTTTTGTCAAAAATCAGCCGTTTTTGCTTGAACATTAAATGCCTCCAAATGGTATTTAATTAACTTCCTGGGGTGAAGAAACCCTTTTTGAGAACTCAGAGTGAGTAAATTGGCCATTTTCATGCACTTTTATCCATTCCATAAATCTTGTGTTTAGGGCCCCTGGAAGCATGAAAATCACTTTAAACATGCTAATTTTAGCTCTAACACTGATGATCAACCTACAAATGTGAACTGACGTTCAAAAATAAAACATTTGAAAACTGACTATTTTCCACATTTCTGAAGCATGACGTAATGGGGGGGGTGTTATCTCTTTTGTCAAAAATCAGCCATTTTTGATTGAACATTAAATTCCTCCAAATAGTATTTAATTCACTTCCCGAGCCCCTGGAAGCATGAAAATCACTTTAAACATGCTAATTTTAGCTCTAACACTGATGATCCACCTACAAATGTGAACTGACGTTCAAAAATAAAACATTTGAAAACGGACCATTTTCCACATTTCTGAAGCATGACGTAATGGGGGGGGGGGGTGTTATCTCTTTTGTCGAAAATCAGCCGTTTTTGCTTGATCATTAAATGCCTCCAAATCGTATTTAATGAACTTCCCGGGGTGAAGAAACTCTTTTTGAGAACTCAGAGTGAGTAAATTGGCCATTTTCATGCACTTTTAACCATTCCATAAATCTTGTGTTTAGGGCCCCTGGAAGCATGAAAATCACTTTAAACATGCTAATTTTAGCTCTAACACTGATGATCAACCTACAAATGTGAACTGACGTTCAAAAATAAAACATTTGAAAACGGACCATTTTCCACATTTCTGAAGCATGACGTAATGGGGGGGTGTTATCTCTTTTGTCAAAAATCAGCCGTTTTTGCTTGACCATTAAATGCCTCCAAATGGTATTTAATTCACTTCCCGAGCCCCTGGAAGCATGAAAATCACTTTAAACATGCTAATTTTAGCTCTAACACTGATGATCCACTTACAAATGTGAACTGACGTTCAAAAATAAAACATTTGAAAACTGATCATTTTCCACATTTCTGAAGCATGACGTAATGGGGGGGTGTTATCTCTTTTGTCGAAAATCAGCCATTTTTGCTTGAACATTAAATGCTTCCAAATGGTATTTAATTAACTTCCTGGGGTGAAGAAACCCTTTTTGAGAACTCAGAGTGAGTAAATTGGCCATTTTCATGCACTTTTAACCATTCCATAAATCTTGTGTTTAGGGCCCCTGGAAGCATGAAAATCACTTTAAACATGCTAATTTTAGCTCTAACACTGATGATCAACCTACAAATGTGAACTGACGTTCAAAAATAAAACATTTGAAAACGGACTATTTTCCACATTTCTGAAGCATGACGTAATGGGGGGGTGTTATCTCTTTTGTCAAAAATCAGCCATTTTTGATTGAACATTAAATTCCTCCAAATAGTATTTAATTCACTTCCCAAGCCCCTGGAAGCATGAAAATCACTTTAAACATGCTAATTTTAGCTCTAACACTGATGATCCACCTACAAATGTGAACTGACGTTCAAAAATAAAACATTTGAAAACGGACCAGTCTCCACATTTCTGAAGCATGATGTAATGGGGGGGTGTTATCTCTTTTGTAAAAAATCAGCCGTTTTTGCTTGAACATTAAATGCCTCCAAATGGTATTTAATTAACTTCCTGGGGTGAAGAAACCCTTTTTGAGAACTCAGAGTGAGTAAATTGGCCATTTTCATGCACTTTTAACCATTCCATAAATCTTGTGTTTAGGGCCCCTGGAAGCATGAAAATCACTTTAAACATGCTAATTTTAGCTCTAACACTGATGATCAACCTACAAATGTGAACTGACGTTCAAAAATAAAACATTTGAAAACGGACTATTTTCCACATTTCTGAAGCATGACGTAATGGGGGGGTGTTATCTCTTTTGTCAAAAATCAGCCATTTTTGATTGAACATTAAATTCCTCCAAATAGTATTTAATTCACTTCCCAAGCCCCTGGAAGCATAAAAATCACTTTAAACATGCTAATTTTAGCTCTAACACTGATGATCCACCTACAAATGTGAACTGACGTTCAAAAATAAAACATTTGAAAACGGACCATTTTCCACATTTCTGAAGCATGACGTAATGGGGGGTGTTATCTCTTTTGTGGAAAATCAGCCGTTTTTGCATGAACATTAAATGCCTCCAAATCGTATTTAATTAACTTCCTGGGGTGAAGAAACTCTTTTTGAGAACTCAGAGTGAGTAAATTGGCCATTTTCATGCACTTTTATCCATTCCATAAATCTTGTGTTTAGGGCCCCTGGTAGCATGAAAATCACATTAAACATGCTAATTTTAGCTCTAACACTGATGATCAACCTACAAATGTGAACTGACGTTCAAAAGTAAAACATTTGAAAACGGACCATTTTCCACATTTCTGAAGCATGACGTAATGGGGGGGTGTTATCTCTTTTGTCGAAAATCAGCCGTTTTTGCTTGAACATTAAATGCCTCCAAATGGTATTTAATTAACTTCCCGGGGTGAAGAAACTCTTTTTGAGAACTCAGAGTGAGTAAATTGGCCATTTTCATGCACTTTTAACCATTCCATAAATCTTGTGTTTAGGGCCCCTGGAAGCATGAAAATCACTTTAAACATGCTAATTTTAGCTCTAACACTGATGATCAACCTACAAATGTGAACTGACGTTCAAAAATAAAACATTTGAAAACGGACTATTTTCCACATTTCTGAAGTATGACGTAATGGGGGGGTGTTATCTCTTTTGTCGAAAATCAGCCGTCTTTGCTTGAACATTAAATGCCTCCAAATGGTATTTAATTAACTTCCCGGGGTGAAGAAACTCTTTTTGAGAACTCAGAGTGAGTAAATTGGCCATTTTCATACACTTTTAACCATTCCATAAATCTTGTGTTTAGGGCCCCTGGAAGCATGAAAATCACTTTAAACATGCTAATTTTTATCTCTAACACTGATGATTCACCTACAAATGTGAACTGACGTTCAAAAATAAAACAGTTGAAAACGGACCATTTTCCACATTTCTGAAGCATGACGTAATGGGGGGGGGTGTTATCTCTTTTGTCAAAAATCAGCCGTTTTTGCTTGAACATTAAATGCCTCCAAATAGTATTTAATTCACTTCCCGAGCCCCTGGAAGCATGAAAATCACTTTAAACATGCTAATTTTAGCTCTAACACTGATGATCCACCTACAAATGTGAACTGACGTTCAAAAATAAAACATTTGAAAACGGATCATTTTCCACATTTCTGAAGCATGACGTAATGGGGGGGTGTTATCTCTTTTGTCGAAAATCAGCCGTTTTTGCTTGAACATTAAATGCCTCCAAATGGTATTTAATTAACTTCCCGGGGTGAAGAAACCCTTTTTGAGAACTCAGAGTGAGTAAATTGGCCATTTTCATGCACTTTTAACCATTCCATAAATCTTGTGTTTAGGGCCCCTGGAAGCATGAAAATCACTTTAAACATGCTAATTTTAGCTCTAACACTGATGATCAATCTACAAATGTGAACTGACGTTCAAAAATAAAACATTTGAAAACGGACCATTTTCCACATTTCTGAAGCATGACGTAATGGGGGGGTGTTATCTCTTTTGTCAAAAATCAGCCGTTTTTGCTTGAACATTAAATGCCTCCAAATGGTATTTAATTCACTTCCCGAGCCCCTGGAAGCATGAAAATCACTTTAAACATGCTAATTTTAGCTCTAACACTGATGATCCACTTACAAATGTGAACTGACGTTCAAAAATAAAACATTTGAAAACTGATCATTTTCCACATTTCTGAAGCATGACGTAATGGGGGGGTGTTATCTCTTTCGTCGAAAATCAGCCATTTTTGCTTGAACATTAAATGCTTCCAAATGGTATTTAATTAACTTCCCAGGTAGAAGAAACCTTTTTTGAGAACTCAGAGTGAGTAAATTGGCCATTTTCATGCACTTTAAACCTTTCCATAAATCTTGTGTTTAGGGCCCCTGGAAGCATGAAAATCACTTTAAACATGCTAATTTTTAGCTCTAACACTGATGATTCACCTACAAATGTGAACTGACGTTCAAAAATAAAACATTTGAAAACGGACCATTTTCCACATTTCTGAAGCATGACGTAATGGGGGGGTGTTATCTCTTTTGCCAAAAATCAGCCGTTTTTGATTGAACATTAAATGCGTCCAAATAGTATTTAATTCACTTCCCGAGCCCCTGGAAGCATGAAAATCACTTTAAACATGCTAATTTTAGCTTTAACACTGATGATCCACCTACAAATGTGAACTGACGTTCAAAAATAAAACATTTGAAAACGGACCAGTCTCCACATTTCTGAAGCATGATGTAATGGGGGGGTGTTATCTCTTTTGTCAAAAATCAGCCGTTTTTGCTTGAACATTAAATGCCTCCAAATGGTATTTAATTAACTTCCTGGGGTGAAGAAACCCTTTTTGAGAACTCAGAGTGAGTAAATTGGCCATTTTCATGCACTTTTATCCATTCCATAAATCTTGTGTTTAGGGCCCCTGGAAGCATGAAAATCACTTTAAACATGCTAATTTTAGCTCTAACACTGATGATCAACCTACAAATGTGAACTGACGTTCAAAAATAAAACATTTGAAAACTGACTATTTTCCACATTTCTGAAGCATGACGTAATGGGGGGGGTGTTATCTCTTTTGTCAAAAATCAGCCGTTTTTGATTGAACATTAAATTCCTCCAAATAGTATTTAATTCACTTCCCGAGCCCCTGGAAGCATGAAAATCACTTTAAACATGCTAATTTTAGCTCTAACACTGATGATCCACCTACAAATGTGAACTGACGTTCAAAAATAAAACATTTGAAAACGGACCATTTTCCACATTTCTGAAGCATGACGTAATGGGGGGGGGTGTTATCTCTTTTGTCGAAAATCAGCCGTTTTTGCTTGATCATTAAATGCCTCCAAATCGTATTTAATGAACTTCCCGGGGTGAAGAAACTCTTTTTGAGAACTCAGAGTGAGTAAATTGGCCATTTTCATGCACTTTTAACCATTCCATAAATCTTGTGTTTAGGGCCCCTGGAAGCATGAAAATCACTTTAAACATGCTAATTTTAGCTCTAACACTGATGATCAACCTACAAATGTGAACTGACGTTCAAAAATAAAACATTTGAAAACGGACCATTTTCCACATTTCTGAAGCATGACGTAATGGGGGGGTGTTATCTCTTTTGTCAAAAATCAGCCGTTTTTGCTTGACCATTAAATGCCTCCAAATGGTATTTAATTCACTTCCCGAGCCCCTGGAAGCATGAAAATCACTTTAAACATGCTAATTTTAGCTCTAACACTGATGATCCACTCACAAATGTGAACTGACGTTCAAAAATAAAACATTTGAAAACTGATCATTTTCCACATTTCTGAAGCATGACGTAATGGGGGGGGTGTTATCTCTTTTGTCGAAAATCAGCCATTTTTGCTTGAACATTAAATGCTTCCAAATGGTATTTAATTAACTTCCTGGGGTGAAGAAACCCTTTTTGAGAACTCAGAGTGAGTAAATTGGCCATTTTCATGCACTTTTAACCATTCCATAAATCTTGTGTTTAGGGCCCCTGGAAGCATGAAAATCACTTTAAACATGCTAATTTTAGCTCTAACACTGATGATCAACCTACAAATGTGAACTGACGTTCAAAAATAAAACATTTGAAAACGGACTATTTTCCACATTTCTGAAGCATGACGTAATGGGGGGGTGTTATCTCTTTTGTCAAAAATCAGCCATTTTTGATTGAACATTAAATTCCTCCAAATAGTATTTAATTCACTTCCCAAGCCCCTGGAAGCATGAAAATCACTTTAAACATGCTAATTTTAGCTCTAACACTGATGATCCACCTACAAATGTGAACTGACGTTCAAAAATAAAACATTTGAAAACGGCCCATTTTCCACATTTCTGAAGCATGACGTAATGGGGGGTGTTATCTCTTTTGTCGAAAATCAGCCGTTTTTGCATGAACATTAAATGCCTCCAAATCGTATTTAATTAACTTCCTGGGGTGAAGAAACTCTTTTTGAGAACTCAGAGTGAGTAAATTGGCCATTTTCATGCACTTTTATCCATTCCATAAATCTTGTGTTTAGGGCCCCTGGTAGCATGAAAATCACATTAAACATGCTAATTTTAGCTCTAACACTGATGATCAACCTACAAATGTGAACTGACGTTCAAAAGTAAAACATTTGAAAACGGACCATTTTCCACATTTCTGAAGCATGACGTAATGGGGGGGTGTTATCTCTTTTGTCGAAAATCAGCCGTTTTTGCTTGAACATTAAATGCCTCCAAATGGTATTTAATTAACTTCCCGGGGTGAAGAAACTCTTTTTGAGAACTCAGAGTGAGTAAATTGGCCATTTTCATGCACTTTTAACCATTCCATAAATCTTGTGTTTAGGGCCCCTGGAAGCATGAAAATCACTTTAAACATGCTAATTTTAGCTCTAACACTGATGATCAACCTACAAATGTGAACTGACGTTCAAAAATAAAACATTTGAAAACGGACTATTTTCCACATTTCTGAAGTATGACGTAATGGGGGGGTGTTATCTCTTTTGTCGAAAATCAGCCGTCTTTGCTTGAACATTAAATGCCTCCAAATGGTATTTAATTAACTTCCCGGGGTGAAGAAACTCTTTTTGAGAACTCAGAGTGAGTAAATTGGCCATTTTCATACACTTTTAACCATTCCATAAATCTTGTGTTTAGGGCCCCTGGAAGCATGAAAATCACTTTAAACATGCTAATTTTTATCTCTAACACTGATGATTCACCTACAAATGTGAACTGACGTTCAAAAATAAAACAGTTGAAAACGGACCATTTTCCACATTTCTGAAGCATGACGTAATGGGGGGGGTGTTATCTCTTTTGTCAAAAATCAGCCGTTTTTGCTTGAACATTAAATGCCTCCAAATAGTATTTAATTCACTTCCCGAGCCCCTGGAAGCATGAAAATCACTTTAAACATGCTAATTTTAGCTCTAACACTGATGATCCACCTACAAATGTGAACTGACGTTCAAAAATAAAACATTTGAAAACGGATCATTTTCCACATTTCTGAAGCATGACGTAATGGGGGGGTGTTATCTCTTTTGTCGAAAATCAGCCATTTTTGCTTGAACATTAAATGCTTCCAAATGGTATTTAATTAACTTCCCAGGTAGAAGAAACCTTTTTTGAGAACTCAGAGTGAGTAAATTGGCCATTTTCATGCACTTTAAACCTTTCCATAAATCTTGTGTTTAGGGCCCCTGGAAGCATGAAAATCACTTTAAACATGCTAATTTTTAGCTCTAACACTGATGATTCACCTACAAATGTGAACTGACGTTCAAAAATAAAACATTTGAAAACGGACCATTTTCCACATTTCTGAAGCATGACGTAATGGGGGGGTGTTATCTCTTTTGCCAAAAATCAGCCGTTTTTGATTGAACATTAAATGCGTCCAAATAGTATTTAATTCACTTCCCGAGCCCCTGGAAGCATGAAAATCACTTTAAACATGCTAATTTTAGCTTTAACACTGATGATCCACCTACAAATGTGAACTGACGTTCAAAAATAAAACATTTGAAAACGGACCAGTCTCCACATTTCTGAAGCATGATGTAATGGGGGGGTGTTATCTCTTTTGTCAAAAATCAGCCGTTTTTGCTTGAACATTAAATGCCTCCAAATGGTATTTAATTAACTTCCTGGGGTGAAGAAACCCTTTTTGAGAACTCAGAGTGAGTAAATTGGCCATTTTCATGCACTTTTATCCATTCCATAAATCTTGTGTTTAGGGCCCCTGGAAGCATGAAAATCACTTTAAACATGCTAATTTTAGCTCTAACACTGATGATCAACCTACAAATGTGAACTGACGTTCAAAAATAAAACATTTGAAAACTGACTATTTTCCACATTTCTGAAGCATGACGTAATGGGGGGGGGTGTTATCTCTTTTGTCAAAAATCAGCCGTTTTTGATTGAACATTAAATTCCTCCAAATAGTATTTAATTCACTTCCCGAGCCCCTGGAAGCATGAAAATCACTTTAAACATGCTAATTTTAGCTCTAACACTGATGATCCACCTACAAATGTGAACTGACGTTCAAAAATAAAACATTTGAAAACGGACCATTTTCCACATTTCTGAAGCATGACGTAATGGGGGGGGTGTTATCTCTTTTGTCGAAAATCAGCCGTTTTTGCTTGATCATTAAATGCCTCCAAATCGTATTTAATTAACTTCCCGGGGTGAAGAAACTCTTTTTGAGAACTCAGAGTGAGTAAATTGGCCATTTTCATGCACTTTTAACCATTCCATAAATCTTGTGTTTAGGGCCCCTGGAAGCATGAAAATCACTTTAAACATGCTAATTTTAGCTCTAACACTGATGATCAACCTACAAATGTGAACTGACGTTCAAAAATAAAACATTTGAAAACGGACCATTTTCCACATTTCTGAAGCATGACGTAATGGGGGGGTGTTATCTCTTTTGTCAAAAATCAGCCGTTTTTGCTTGACCATTAAATGCCTCCAAATGGTATTTAATTCACTTCCCGAGCCCCTGGAAGCATGAAAATCACTTTAAACATGCTAATTTTAGCTCTAACACTGATGATCCACTTACAAATGTGAACTGACGTTCAAAAATAAAACATTTGAAAACTGATCATTTTCCACATTTCTGAAGCATGACGTAATGGGGGGGTGTTATCTCTTTTGTCGAAAATCAGCCATTTTTGCTTGAACATTAAATGCTTCCAAATGGTATTTAATTAACTTCCTGGGGTGAAGAAACCCTTTTTGAGAACTCAGAGTGAGTAAATTGGCCATTTTCATGCACTTTTAACCATTCCATAAATCTTGTGTTTAGGGCCCCTGGAAGCATGAAAATCACTTTAAACATGCTAATTTTAGCTCTAACACTGATGATCAACCTACAAATGTGAACTGACGTTCAAAAATAAAACATTTGAAAACTGACTATTTTCCACATTTCTGAAGCATGACGTAATGGGGGGGTGTTATCTCTTTTGTCAA